>NW_026099573.1:38643007-38653206 GCF_025091365.1 Daktulosphaira vitifoliae | reverse complement strand
AAAAAAAAAAAAAAAAAAAAACACATTTTAGTAAAACCAATACAATCTCAGCTTCGCATCGAAGCTAAAATCTTATTTTTTTAATTTTAACTATTTCCCAACGCCACGAACACCATATAGTATTATTATTATTAAACAATTTGAAAACAAATAGCATTAAAATGTGTTCATGTGACCTAATATTGGGTATTATTATTGGACTTGGAATGGTTGTCTATTGTTTTAGTGATCAGATGGCAGACAAGAAAAGTAAAAATAAATAACGATACGTTTCATTTTTTTTAAAAAGAATTATTTTATTAATTATTAAAATCAAAAGTTGTGTGCAATAATCTAGGGAAATAACTTTATTTGTATAAGATTACAAAAATGTTTAAATACAATTTTTTAATCAACACAGGACAAAATTAAAATATTTTTCTAATGGAAACCATATAAAAATATTCAGTTTTACTTGGTACTAATTAACTTTATTTACTATGAAGTTAATTATTTTATAAATATTTAGTTATCTTAAATAGTTTTTAATTAATTAATTAAATATTTTCCAACAATTTAAAAAATGTAAAATTAACTAAATTTTTTTTAGGAAAAAATAAAAATGATAAAGACGAAGAGTGTCCTTGTTCACACACTTAAATGTTGTTATTGATCTCAAAATTGCGCGATAAATTATTTTCTGTTGTATACATAAAAGTATTTACATGTAACAATATAAATAAAAACTTATTGCTGGAGACACACTAAGTTTTATCTTCTTATATTTCTTTCTTATGTTATTTAAATATGTCATTTTTTACTGTTTACTCTAATTATATTATAATTACTATGCTACCATTCATAGAGATTTTTGTATTAGAAAAATACCTGTACAACCCTTTGGAATTAAAATAAAGGAAGTATACATATATTATAATAAAATTTTGTATTGACTACATTTATACAATTATTATTTATTTATAAATTGTTATGGAATAAAAAGTTATGTATATTTTTCCAGTCCAATTGGGTCAAACTTGAAATTTTAAATTTATTGATGTCTGTGCTAGACTCAGTTTTTTTATTTACATAGAATCTAACTGAACTATGAATTATAATAAAGTTATAGTTTATGTAATTTTTTAAACTAATAATAAATATCTTGTTAATGATTTACAGAAAATATAGATAGATAGGAAAATTAAATTTCAATTATAATAAAAACTAAATTATTAAATAAATTATTTATAATTTAAATAGACAGACATTAAAATATACAAAATAAAATTTGTTACATTTTAGTTAAAATAAATGTAATAGTTGTAATATATAAATAAACAAATAATTCTTATTTGCCTTAGATAAATAATTAATGACAAGGATAATTTCTCTTAGACAAAAAAATATGAGCTTAAAATAAAATCGTCTTTAACAAGTGTCGAATGAAGAAAAATGTTAGAACTAAAGCTTCTTCTCATTCAATTTCGTAAAGTGATTTTAGAATATAAAATTAAACATAAAGAATAACGTAAAATATTGTGGGATGCTGGAATATGATTTGAGTCGGATTCGAAGCTTATTAACAATACTAAAAGGATATTCTTTATGGGAAGTATATTTACCAGTTGGAAAATTTTTAATTCATGGTACTATTGATGATTAAAATAATACTAAAAAGAGTCTTACAGCTCAAGGAACAATTAAATATTATTCAACTAATGAAAATACTGACGATGAAATCTATATTATTGAAATGCGTCAATTTTCTTTATTTAATAATTATTAGAATTATATTAGATAACACATTGATGTATTATTTATGTAACATAGTTGTTAAAATGAAATTTTGTTTATCCATGTTTCTAAATTAGGAAAATGGTTTAGTTATTGAAACTATATATACTAAAAGAATTTGAAAGATATTGTTCATAGTAAAAATCTTACTTAGAACTACTTGATGAGTTGGAAAACAACTTTGATTGTTAAAAGATCATGGGCAAAATCTAACGGCATTCAAAGATTTTCCGAAAATTTACTTCTTGTATATCTTAGTTAAAACATAGTTTCAAAAAGTTTTTAGCTCATTAATGCTAAAGTCATATAGTTTTCTGTAAAAATGATCGATTTTGAAGTGTTTTGCATAACCATTAAATTTAAGGTTTTTTGATGGTCTGTTTTTTAATATACTACTAGTTTATATCATTGATTTAGCGTTAGTATTCATTGTTTTTATATTTACAAGTGTATTTATTTTTTAGAATGCAATTATTTAGTTTTTATCAATTAGACTAAGATTTATATGAATTGAAATTCACACTTTTACTAAAATAAATAAATAAATAAAATTTAAAAAACATCAATATTAACAAGTCAAAATAATAAGAATTATTATTTAAAATAGTTTAAAATGAACAAATGAATTTAAAACATATATAGCCTTGTTTCTTTACTACAAGCGAGTTCTAAATCAACTTATTTTGTTTGAATTGTTAGGGACTAGTTTATTAGTTGAGGATCTTGGTCAAAACCAAGAATCGGAAGCTACCCGACGTCTGCCCAAATATCGTCCCTATCTCCTTAAATGAGTTTTAATTACCTAAAGGAGATACAGACAATCGTGTACCTTAGTTACAGGGTGTAATATTATATTATTACATATAATATTAATATATAATAAGATGTTATCATTTGTTCATGTATGTCACATATTATGATTATACAAGATCACCAAAACAGGGTTCTCTTATTTAAGATACAAAATAACCCTTTAATTATACAATAAAATCTCCCTCTTGTAGAAATTATTAAGTAACGCCTACACGCAGGGACCCTCTTTTAATTAACCAATTACAATACAAAGCCTCAGCTTCTAGGATCACGGTAGAGATCGCTGGGCTACCCCCTTCACACTATAAAAAGCCATTTTTCCCCATCTAAACCAGTTCTTTTGACGATTTTAAAATACACAAAATCTACGACACTTTACTCAAGATTTCACTCTCCGGGACTTAGTCGATTTTTTAATTAATTTGGACTTAGAATATTTTTCTTTAAAACTAAATGACACTTAGAAATTTTAAAGTGAATTTTGTTTTGGTGAATCTTTTAATTTAATTTAATTTGTTCAATCATTAATAATATTTTATTTTTCTTGTTATGAAAATAAACATCAAATAATATTTTAAACATTATATTTTTTTTAAATTATTTTATTTTAACAATAAATCCAACCTAAATTTAGATATTCATTTAATAATAAAAATTTATTGTGAGCTTTTCTTATTGGGTAGCTAGTCTCGTTGCTAATGTCTTTGTTTTAACAAACATCGCGCCGGCAGACAAAGCTAAAGGTCACAATCTTCTCAATTTAAATTGAGATTTAAATTTATTTGACTAAGTGTATTGCAACTCTATACTTATTGGGTAGCTAGTCTCGTTGCTAATGTCTTTGTTTTAACAAACATCGCGCCGGCAGACAGAGTAAAGGTTGCAACTAGACATTGTTCTAGAATTAGGTATATTAGGTTAGAATATATTTGTAAGCCTATGCGTATTGGGTAGCTAGTCTCGTTGCTAATGTCTTTGTTTTAATAAACATCGCGCCGGCAGACAACGTAGAGAAACTTACGAATATATTTGCAGTGTTTAATTTTTGTCTTGGTTATTATTGTGCCGCATCCTTTCAAGGTGCTTTATTTTAGCACCGGGACACATTGGGCCACCACAATTCTGCCTTGATAAATTTTTTACATAGATATAGATATTTCTGAATCTTGTTTTGGCCAGGCCAGAGGAAAATTTAAGAATTATTGGTGTCGATCTCTCAATAAAATATACTCTCTAAAAAATACTTATTCAACAGACGTAAAAAAATCAATAAATAAAAAAAAATTAAAATTGTTTTTATAATAAAATACAGAGTGTTTAAAATCTTTTACAAGTAAGATCAGTCTTAGACTTTGTGTAATTAAATCATCTTATTTAAAGTCTTGAGTCGTTTTTGTAAGCAATTATATAGACTATATTACATATAGTGTAAATCGTATACGTAGTGCGTTTAATACGGAAATCAACACTGGATTACTTAAAATATTATTGTATCACACAGGACGTAAGGTAAGTACAATTTAACCTATGTTTTCGAACTTCCAACAATCTATTGCGTGATAAACCATTAAGAATTAATGAGAGAAACAATTAATGAGAAAATTAATTTAAATAAAATTGAAGACAATTAAATATACATTAAAATTACAAAACTTATAATAAATAATGATTACAATAATCTACTAAGCAAACCCTTTTTATCCTTTTTATATTCTCTCTAATTTTCTATCATTCTTCCTTTTTATTTTCTTTCTTTTTATTTTTGGTTTATTACAAGGGGATAGATTATTAAATAAAATTAGACTATTGTTTTATGTCAACGACAAAGTAAAGTTATATTCTAGATGTTCAGTAAATATAAGTTATATGTAATTCACAATACGTCTGACCTGAATCCTAGTACAGTTGGTTAGTAGGTATATCCAAGTGTGACGGAGTTGGTTGGTTACGATGACAATTGGAGATAGACGGGTTGTTGAATAAAACAAGTTAAGTTTTAAATAAGACGAAAGTAATACTATTGAAAGCTATGTCTATAACGGTCACTCAAACACAATTGCCCTTTGTTAGTTCGATGTCAGTAGCTCCGGGCTACAGACGATTAGAATTGTCACATCATCATCTCCCTCTATGCTAATTAATATGTATTACGAATTAAGTAAATGGAAATAAAACGTGTATAGTATAAGTGGTGAGAACATAGTAATAAATGTTTTTACAGAATAATATCGATTAAAAAGGTTTATCAATCAATTTAAGTAAAAACTTTATTCAGATTTTTTAATTTGTTCTTAATTTCATTTTAATTTAAGGATATTAGTCTAGAATAGTCAATAATTTTGATTTTACACTCATTTGTTTTTACATTAAGAAGTTTATCACCAAAATTATATAATTAATTATAATATAGTTTGGTCAACTTATCACTATCATTCTTAACTTTGCCGTATACTTGTACAATTTTATTTAAAAAGTACAATATGAAAATATGTAATTGTTTATATGGACATATTGCTAGCAATAATAAAAGGGAAGTTAGAGAAAATTAAAAAATATAAATATATATTTATATTGTTCGTGGTTCCGTTGATAATGTTTATCACCAGTAAGAGATATTTTTTACATTTTCATTTATAAGTAAATAAATATAACAGGATAAAATTATGATCTGTAATTACTTTAATAGCTATACTTATATAAAAGTAAAATTTGTATGCTAGTTATTAATGTTAGTACATTTTTAAATATCTATATATCGACTAAAATTATATTCCAAAAACCATTTGTGAATACTATTCATGACAGGTATTTATTGAATAGCTGTCAGTAACTATATTTGATTCAAGAGATTACTTTCAATGAGTGACATATTGGTTAAAAACAATCATACTGATAATAATAAAAAAATAATACAAAATGTAAATTTTGCTGTTATTAAACTAATCTTTATTTTATCGATAAAATAAAAATATATCCTTAACTGTTCGTATAAATATCACACGTGTAAACACACAAAAATTTATCAGCCTTCTGTATTAATTTCTTATACTATTTCTTTTATTAGAGAATGTGCTTTTATATTTATATTTATCAAATGACACCTATTTATTCTTCTTCTTAAGATTTCTCAGTCTTCTAACTGGCGTTACCTTCCTACAATTCTTCTCCATTTCTACCTGTCTTCTATTTTCCTTTTAATATCATTTATTTTATATATTTTAGGCTCAGTTCTCCACATATCTGTGATATGAAATTTGCTCTAGGTCCTCCTCTTCCTTTTTTCCCTGATATTATTCCTTCAAGTACTACTTGAATAGGTCTATCATATCTCAGAACATGTCCTAGCCATTGTAATTTATTCGTTTTTATGTTATCTATCATTATCCTTAGCTCATTTACTTGTTGTAGTACTTGATCATTTGATATTCTATCTACCCAGTTAATCTTTTGCATACGTTGATAGCACTACATCTCAAATGCTTTTATCGATTCTTGTTCATTTTTGTTGTATGCCCATGTCTCCGCTAAGTATATTGTTATAGGCTATACGTATGTCTTCAGCATCCATTTTCTGAGTATAATATTTATCTTCTTTGATAGTAGGATATGTTTTTTTTCGTAAAATGCATTCTTCGCCATTCCAATTATTTCCCTAATTTCTGTTTTGGATTTTGCATCATCCGTGATCGTTTGCTCTAGTTAGTAAAAATGGTTCACCTGTTCTATAATATATCCATCTACTAAAATTTCTGTCCGTATCTTTGTTTTTGCAATCACCAATGTTTTGGTTTTGCTGGCGTTTATTTTCATATTATATTTTTTTGCTGCACAATTTATTTTATTTATCAATTCTTGGAGTGGTTTTGACGATACAGAAACTATAGCTTGATCATCTGCAAAATTTAATTACTTTAATCTTCGATCCACCAATGCTCATCCCACTTCTATCGCCTCCGATACATACATCCATCATATTTTCTGAATACGCATTAAACAGGCTAGGTGAGAGAACGCAATCTTGCCGGACTCCTTTTCTAATCTGTACTTGTGGCAGTAGTGAAAAAATTCTTGTGAATATTCCCCATCCCAAAACAAAAATTGGGAACGACTCAGACCTAATTAAATTAACTTTTATCAGTAACTTTTTTTCAATAATTACAATTTATGTGTCAAGTATAAAAAATACCCTAAATGAACCAGTATCTCAAAATATTTTTATATATATATATCTCGAATCCAAACTTTATTTGATAAAAAATATGGTTCCAGTCTCTGATTTTAAACAAAAAATTCAATAAATTGGGAAAACAGACAATAAGTATTTTTTAGTTCATATCAGTTCTTTTATTCTGACTATTTTGTTAATAATTTTAAACATTTTATAAATTAACGAATTAATTTACGAATTTTGAATTTCATATAATTATTAGTAATTGTATTCTTAAGAAGTAAAAGCAATTAAAGTTTATTAATTTTACACTAATTAAAATTTTTAATACTTATTTTGTTTTAATACTCATTTATTCATTTAAGTTAATATATAGAACTCAAAATTATTTTAGAATAACAATCTATAAGATTAATTAATTATATATAACATAATATAAAACATTATACAGAGTGTTCAGTAATTAATAAAACGAGTCAATTGTTACAAACAGTGAGAACAATAGAAACCCGTTTTCTTACATACTGAAAACCCTATATATTGCATTATATACATAATTATTTCTAAAAACTCCCTTAGAAATTTTATTTAATATTTAGGAATATCATATCATAAAAAAAATTTGTATTCGCAGTAAGGGACGTGTTTTTTTTTTATTATTCACTTTCATAAGTATATGATTGTTATCGTTTAATACTATAATATTTATTCAACTTTACGTACATTATTTACAACCTTTCTATAGAATTTGTTTGCATTTGATCAATAGTGATAGCTTTAATATAATATATAGTTATACTATACACTTACAAGACTAAGTATATTTTATTCATTTTTATCATTAATCATATTTAACGTCCTTTTTAAAACCATTGCTGGTATTAGAAAGAACGATAAAACTTACATAAGTAAACATATATATTGTCTTTTTTTTTTGTATGAACAGGTCTAATTTCTTTCCCTTCTTTTACTTAAAATAAATGTTTAGTATATTTCCAAATTACGAATTTAAAGTATTAGAAAAATTATCAAATAATTGTCTTAAATAATGAAAGATATATGGCGAGAATATTGTGAAATTAGTACCATTCATGGTCTACGTCATGTAGTTCAAAAAGATGCAAAACGTTGGGAAAGGTAAAAATGTTGCGATATAATATACTAGGTGTATTAATTATTATATAGAGTGTTTAGTAAGTAAGGAAACAGATTTCGATTGTTGTCATTGTTTATAACAATTGATCTGTTTTCTTACTTATTAAACACTCAGTATATTTTATGTTCACTTTGTGGTAAGCGTAGATTCAGAATTATTTCGATTGGAGAGAATATAATATTTATTCGTTAAAAAATACAACTTTTTATGAATTTCATCACTGAATATTATTTTTTAATAGCCAATATTTTAAGGGATCTGTCTTTACGCATTGTCTCTGCATCCCCTACAGAATAAAGAATAGTTTAACTTTCAACTTGAAGTTTTATGTACATAATTATATGTTTTTATATAAAATATCACGGTTGAAATTTTATATGATAATTGAATATTTTACTCATATAATAAATTTAGAAACACTAATTATTTTATATGTTTTTCCTTTTTTTTTTTAGAGTAATTTGGATATCCCTATTAACTGTTGCAAGTTTTACGATTTTTATTCTGCTCATCTACTGGTGGAATATTTACATCAACTCCCCAGTGCAAGTAGTTGTGGATGATCCACGATATCCTCTAAGTAAAATTGACTTTCCTGCTTTAACAATATGCCCAATCAATAAGATTTTGTATTCTAAGACCAAAGCTCTTTCATTGAGGTATAAAAATGCATAAAATCTTAAAATAGGTATAAAATAATTCCAATGGATACATAAAAAGTTCACCACTTTTATTATTAAACAATTCATGAGTCACCCAGTTGAAATATTACGTATGTTCAAAAAATAAGTCATTAAAAAAATGACAAAATATCTTGTTGGTACTTTGGGAATCGAAGCTGGGACTCCGTGCACAGAAACATACGTTTCAAACAGCAGTAACTCGTTGAAAATTCAATAATGCAAACATTTTTTTTCAATTAAATAAATTTTATGATAAAAAAATTGGGTTTGTATTTGAACATCGAAAGTTGATATGAGTTAAAGGTAAAGGGATGATATCAGAAAACTAAATTTTTAAGTAAAGCGTCTCAAAAAAGATTATTATTAAATTATTACTGTAAAAATAATAAAATAATGATTAGCTGTAATATTTTTGAAGATATTTCATGAGGTGTAGTTAAAGAGTCACCCTGTAAAATATTTGCAATGTTTAATGAGAGTTTTTATGGATAATAAAATGTGACAATATTAAAGTACTTAATTAAAATATAATATTTACTATTTATCAGAGAACAAAAACTTGANATTAAAATATAATATTTACTATTTATCAGAGAACAAAAATGTTTTTTAGCCGATATCCTAATAACTCAGCATTGAGGCAAAAATTTTTGAACTCTTTAACGGCTCTATCAATTATGCGATTTCCGTTCTACAGTGAACCACTAAATTTCATCAAAAATCATTCATACATTACAATACCCACAGATCAAATTATCAACATCATGAAGCTGGTAAGTTTTAAATAAAGCAATGTTATATTAGAAATTAAAATATTGTAGTAATATTTTTTGCTACGTACTGTTTAAATATTCCAATATTTTATTAGATATCGCACTATATACTAAAAATAATAATTTAGGTATCCAAATCTATAATCTGCTGCCGTGAATGACGTCCTTATTCTAATGGCAGAACAAAAACATATGTATAAAACATCATAAATAAAATGATTAGTTATTGAAAAATATTTAAATTTTAAGTTTTTATTTTTTCAGTACTAATAAAATAAGATAAAACATTAGGGATAAATAAATTAAAATTACAATTAAATCTATTTCTAAAAAACCCAGCACAGTGGGGTGGCGGCACAGTGGGGTCGTGGCATAGTTGGGTACAGTATAGATGATATCTGACAGTGATTAAAATCACTATTATAAAAAACGCTTCGATGCAAATCTGTAGATAGAGTTGAATTAAAAAAAAAAAATTTGTTAAAATAGCATATTTTTGAATATGGTAGCCATATGCTCATAGAAGATAGGTCGTCGGGACAAATTTTTTTTTTCATTTTATAGTACATAAAATAAGCTTTGATTTGATATATGTTTAAAGGACGCAATATTTCCGGAACATTTTCAAAAATTAAGTTCAAAAAGTTATTTTTTGTAAAAAAGTTACTATTTTAAATCCTCCCAGTGAGCAGAATAAGTGTTAGATATTCAAAAAAAATTATATCAAATGAAAGGGAAATATCTAAGGTTTCAATACAAAAAAATATTATTTTTATTTGTTCATTTTTGAAAAAGTTATGGCAGTTTTAAGTACAAAAAACATCCCGATAAAA
>NW_026099573.1:38497883-38642927 GCF_025091365.1 Daktulosphaira vitifoliae | reverse complement strand
ATCTGCTAGTTCATTATTAATATCCTAATTAAGATAAAGTATGTAGAATGAAAAAGGGATTATTAAAAAATATTATTTCTCATAAAAAAATAATGTTGATCCATACACTATTCAATAAGTTATAGCATTATATAGTTAAAAATTAAAAAAATTAAATCGAGAATTTTCACACAATAATAGCATTCGGTAGCCATTTTCACCGTGAAGATAAAATAAAGTCCGAAATTTTTTTTTCGCATAATAAAGTAAATTACATTAGCTTTAATTTAAGATATATATAAAAGTGTCAGACCTTCCGGAACATTTTCAAAAGTTAAGTTGAAAAAGTTAATTTTTTTTGAAAAAGTTGTCATTTTCAATTCCCCCTTTGTGGGCAGGTTAAGGGTCANTCAGACCTTCCGGAACATTTTCAAAAGTTAAGTTGAAAAAGTTAATTTTTTTTGAAAAAGTTGTCATTTTAAATTCCCCCTTTGTGGGCAGGTTAAGGGTTAAATTTATGAAAAAAATATACCAAACGAAAGGTAATGATATTACACATTTATATAAAAAAGAATTATATTGATATGTTCATTTTTTAATAAGTTATGGAAGTTTTAAGAAAAAAAAGTGAAAAAATTTCGAAAATTAGCGATTTTTAAATTTGTAATTTTTTTGGATATTTCCCCCATTTGCGGGGAACGAGGGAATTTTTTTCAATTTTTAAGAGTAATGTCTTCGACTAGATACAATTTGTGATCTTTTGACGTATCATTGAAAGAAATTGGTTCGGTGAGAGCTGAGAAAAAGTGGTAACAGACACAAAAAAAAAAAAATAAACACATCTTAGTAAAACCAATACCTTCTCAGCTTCGCATCGAAGCTAAAATATTATTTTGACTTGTTAATATTTGAAAAATTTATGGCAGTTTTAAGTACAAAAAACATCCTTATGGAAGGTGATTTTTATCGTAAATATTACATTTTTTTTTAACTTCGACAGCAATTTGCACATAGTAGATAAGGTGTCGGGACAATTTAGCTTTAATTTTATATATGTTTAAAGAACGCAGTATTTCCGGAACACTTTCAAAAGTTAAGTTGAAAAAGTTCTATTTTTATATAATGTTTCAAGTTTTGAACGCCCCCTATATATGGGGAAATTGTCCAATTTTAATAAAAAGTATGTCAAATAAAAGATGTACTTATAATGTATTTAGAAAAAAAAATGTGTGATNAAGTTGAAAAAGTTCTATTTTTATATAATGTTTCAAGTTTTGAACGCCCCCTATATATGGGGAAATTGTCCAATTTTAATAAGAAGTATGTCAAATAAAAGATGTACTTATAATGTATTTAGAAAAAAAAATTTGTGATGATAATTACATTTTTCGAAAAGTTATAGCACTTTTAAGTTTAAGCACTTTTAAGAAAATTTAAAATCGAAAATTTTAACACAAAATTAGCGTTTTTTAACTACGGCAGCCGTTTACATGCAGAAGATAAAGTGTGGGGACAAATTTTTTATTTTCATTTGATAGTGCATAAAATAAGCTTTAATTTGATATATGTTTAAAGAACGCAGTATTTCCGGAACATTTTCAAAAATTAAGTTCAAAAAGATCTATGTTTTTTACAATATTTTAAGTTTTGAACGCCCCCTATATAAGGGGAAATTGTCCAATTTTAATAAAAAGTATGTCAAATGAAAGATGTACTTATAATGTATTTAGAAAAAAAAAATTTGTGCTGATATATACATTTTTCAAAAAGTTATAGCATTTTTAAGTTGAAAATTTAAAATCGAAAATCGAAAATTTTAACACAAAAATAGTGTTTTTTTAACTACGGCAGCCGTTTAAATGTAGAAAAAAAAGTGTCGGGACAAATTTTTTTTTTTCATTTTGTAGTACATAAAATAAGCTTTAATTTGATATATGTTTAAAGGACGCAGTATTTCCGGAACATTTTCCAAAAATTAAGTTCAAAAAGTTATTTTTTGTAAAAAAGTTACTATTTTAAATCCCCCCATTGAGCAGAATAAGTGTTAGATTTTCAAAAAAATGACATCAAATAAATGTAAATATCTAAGATTTTAGTATAAAAAAATTATGATGATTTGTTGATTTTTCAAAAAGTTATGGAAGTTTTAAGAAAAAAAAGTGAAANAAAAAAATTATGTTGATTTGTTGATTTTTCAAAAAGTTATGGAAGTTTTAAGAAAAAAAAGTGAAAAAATTTCGAAAATTAGCGATTTTTAAATTTGTAATTTTTTTGGATATTTCCCCCATTTGCGGGGAACGAGGGAATTTTTTTCAATTTTTAAGGGTAATGTCTTCAACTAGATACGATTTGTGATCTTTTGACGTATTTTTGAAAGAAATCGGTCCAGTGAGAGCTGAGAAAAAGTGGCAACAGACATAAAAAAAAAAAAAACACATCATAGTAAAATTAATACCTTCTCAGCTTCGCATCGAAGATAAAAATAATTATTTTAATAAACCTTAAAAATTATAAGGGGTTTTTTAATAAAAGAATAGAACTCCAACTTTAGTTATATAATACATGGATATGATACATAGAATGTTTAAAGTAAGGGAACAGGTTTCTAATTTTCTCATTGTTTCTAGCAACTAGCCTGTTTCCTTACTTACTGAACTCTCTCTATATTACATTTAAAATAATTTGTTAGAATAATATCACTACGCAGATAATACGTACAGAGAAAGTCAATTAATTTGAATTAGTATTTATACCGGTAACACAACGGTCGGTCAACAGTATAATAACGATAAGCTGACCCATCCGCTACTTTTCTATATTTGTGTATAATTACACATTACATTATACTTTTGTTTTCATTAAAAATTATCCGGAGGACAATACTCTTGTTTACTACTACGGACTTTCGATCCTATTTGGTCTATTACAGTGGCACATCTGGGGTTGCTATAGTAGACATTTGTTCCTCGCGAAAAAAGCATACCATTAAATTAAATCAAACTTTTAACAACATTAATATTAAGTGATTAATAATTTTTAATTTTGGAGTATGAATGTTTATTTATAAAATGTTTCCTAATATGAATTAAAAATAATAATACAACAGGAATTATTTATCAAAAAAAAAAAAAAAATTGCTAACGAAAAAAGGATATATTTCATTTTACTATAACGAAAATTAAATTATGAACTCTTAAGGTAGTCAATACAATTTCTATGTTCCTTAAAAATTGTTTAACCCTCTTTCAAATACTGAAATGAGGCTACTGGACCACTAATAAATTACTCCACCGTATTATTCATTAAATTGTAATGATTAATTTTTAATAGCTGATGCCGTCAATAAGTGATGTGTTCTTTAAATGTTATTGGAGAGGAGCCAATATCAACTGCACAGATCTTTTTCGGTTACAACGCACGGAGGAAGGATTTTGTTATTCGTTTAATAGTAAAACAGCTGAAAGAAATGAAAAGTAAAAATTATTTTATACTTCAACACACAAACTTTTTTTTTTAATAATCTAATTATGCGTTTGTAAGTTTTTATGAGCAATTCTAAGCCAACACTTATATTTGATCATGAGCATTAATTTTTCCAGCGATAGTGATAAAAATCCACCATTTCAAATGCCTAATGGATCATTAATGCCTCTGAGAAATAATGTTGGAGGGAAAATGACTGGGTTGGAAGTAATATTGAATGATATTGAAAATGATTCGATGCCACTTGATACACGAGCTAAAGGATTCAATGTAATTATTTATCGATAATTTTTTCTATATAATTATGTATCTATTACTTTGTAGCCTAAACTTAAAAATTCTTTTTAGGTTATTGTGCACACTCCTGAAGATTTTCCAGACGTGTCAGATAATTATAAATTATATCGAAATGCAGATAGATTAACATTATTGGCAGTGTCCGTTAGTAGAATTATCGCCGACGAATCTCTTTATAGAGTTTCTGAAAGTCGTCGAAATTGTTTTATGTGGAACGATAACATGATATCAAACAATAAAATAACAAGTCACAGTAACAATAAAAATAATTGTAAAAGCACTTGTCGACTACAAACTATTCGCAATTTATGTAATTGCATTCCGTACTTTTACAATGATAATAAAAGTAAGCAACTGATTTAGAATACCTTATATTGAACAATTAGTAGTGAAAATTCTTAATTATTAGTGTTGTTATATTTCAAGTATACCTAATAAGTTCATTTTATACAAGATGATCTAAATTTGGAAAACATATTTTTTCAGAAACTATTGTAAATTTTAAATTTTTGTAAAAAAAAAATATTTGGTTTAAAAAATTCTACAAAATTACTTAGTTAAATATTTTTTCCATCCCTTCAACAAGAATATAATTACTTAACTATAATTTTCTTAAATGATGATTTCTTATTTTTAACTTGATAATATAATATAAAAATCATTTGGTTCTTATAATTTTTTAGCTTCGATGCGAATCTCAGAAGGTATTAATTTTACTATGATGTGTTTATTATTATTATTTTTTGTGCCTGTTACAACTTTTTCTCAGCTCTCACTGAACCGATATCTTTCAACAATACGTCAAAAGATCACAAATCGTATCTAATCGTAGAAATTATCCTCAAAAATTGAAAAACTTTCCCTCGTTCCCCGTAAATGGGAGAAATCTCCATAAAAAGTTACAAATTTAAAAATCGTTAATTTTCGAAATTTTATCAATAATTTTTATTTCAAATTGCCATTACTTTTTCAAAAATGAACAAATCAATATTTTTTTTTTTTATTGTTGCTTGATGTCTTTACTTATCATATGGTAAATTTTTTTTTATAAATCTGACCCTTTACCTGCCTACAGGGGGGGGATATAAAATGACAAATTTTTCACAACAAATTAACTTGTTCATAATAACTTTTGAAAGTTTGACACTTATATATATATATATTAAATTAAAGCTAATGTAATATACCTTATTATGGAAAAAAAAATGTCGGACTTTATTTTGTCTTCACGGTGAAAATAGCTACCATATGCTATTTTTGTGTTAAAATTCTCAATTTTATATTTTACATTTTTAACTTTGAAATGTTATAACTTTTTGAAAAATGTATGGATCAATACAATTTTTTTATAAGAAATAATATTTATATACTTCGTTCATTCGACATTTTTTTTTTTAAATCGGACCATTTCCCTTAATATATGGGGGTTCTANATTCGACATTTTTTTTTTTAAATCGGACCATTTTCCTTAATATATGGGGGTTCTAAACATAAAAATGCATATAGAAAGTAGAACTTTTTCAACTTAATTTTTGAAAGTGTTCCGGAAATACTGACATTTTTATATATATCTTAAATTTAAGCTTATGTGATATACTTAAATATTAAAAAAAAAAATTTTGGACTTTATTTTGTCTTCATGGTGAAAATAGCTACCGTATTCAAAAGTATGCTATTATTATATTAAAATTCTTGATTTTGTATTTTATTTTATTATAAGGGGATTACACTGATTTTCATAAATATTATATCAATCTAATTGACATAGTATAAAAAATTAAAAATATTTAAATTTTTTTGTTTATTTGAAATCGAGAAAAATAACTTTAAAATTTGAACTAGCTAAATTTCCATTTTTATTAAGCGACGAATGAGACGTACGGTTTCTGAGACGGTAACACTTGGGTCTTTCACGCCTGTAGCACTGAATTTTTTCTTAATTCATTTTGAGATAGAAAAAAATGTTTAACTCATTTGATTTTTATCTCATTTAGATTCAATAATTTCAATAAATATCAAGGATTCCATTACTGTAGTCTCCTCTCGTGAGAAGAAATTCATATTAATATTATTTTACTATGTGGTTTTTTTTTGTAGCTATCATTTATTTTCTCAGCTCTCACTTGACCTACTTTTTTTTTAAATTAAACACCATCTACAGATTTGCATCGAAGCGTTTTTTATGATAGTGATTTTAGTCACTGTCAGATATCATCTATACTGGACCCAACTATGCCATGACCCCACTGTGCCGCCACTCCACTGTGCTGGGTTTTTTTTTACCTTTCAGTCTATAAGTTAATATAATAATAATAAAATGTTGAATCATGGTGACTAGTCAAATTTACCAACTGATAATTTTAAACCTATATCAATTTTTTATTGCGATTCAATTATGAGGCGCAATATTGTGTGATATTTCCCAAAACTTAATAATTCGCGTTTCTAAAACTTTTTCTGTATATAAATACCCAAAAAATTGTTTTCTTTTAGAAGACGATATTGATGTTTGTGGAGTTGAACACATTAAGTGTCTCGTGCGTGTAGATGGTAATAATTAAATTTCTTTTAAAATATAATAAATGATAAACATAAACTATTATAAAATGCATGTATTTTATTTGTATGATGTTATGGAAATGAAGCAATTCAACGTAACACATTAGCGCCAACTAATGAAACAGGTTTTCCTAAGTGGAGTCAACCGCCTCATATGAATTGCACTTGTCCTCAACCGTGTTCATTTCTTATTTATTCTACTGAAGTACGCAGCCAACTAAGGTTTTATTGTCAAAACATTAAAGTTATGTTTAAATTTTTTTAATAAAATTAATTTTTTGTGTAGGGAATACCTAGATATATCACAATTTAATGATGATATTGGTCCTACTCCTGTGTATCTAGATTTCCATTTTAGAGACCAATTTGCTATCAGTTACATTCGTTCTATGAAATATAGTACACAGGATTTATTGGGTAAAAATATGTAAATATTTTATTATTGACTAGCTAAGGTAGCGTAGATAGTATCTTCGCACTAAATTTTGTAAGGGATTAGGCACGAAGTATTGTATTGAATGCAAAATCTGTAAACGGTGTTATAGAAAATTTGAAGATATTTGTAGAAACTAAACCAGCGTACTATTTAAAAAAACTAAATTGAACAATAACGCTCAGCTTTGCTAAGTTATATTATTATGTTTAGAAAAACTTCAATTCGAGTTGAAAAACATGACTGTTTTATTAATTACACACAAGAAATTTATAAAGAAATATTGAACATCGCAATAGATAATTTTTAAACAAAATTTTAAAACAAAAGTCATTAGGAATTACGTTACTATAGCAACATAAATAATTTTTTCAATTATTTTATAATTGGCCATATCTACTAACTTACATTAGGAATTTTTTTTTCCGAAACAATTGGTACCTCTTTTTTATCTTAATTTCAATGATTTTTATATAACACACTTTTTATTAAAAAAAAAAGTACTTCAGTCAATTAATTATAAGACAATTTATTATTTTGGTATTATTTTATTATAGTATCTGTTGGAGGAATAGCAAGTCTGTTTTTGGGATGCAGCTTGGTCAGTTTAATAGAAATACTTTATTATTTATATAAGTCGATCGTGTACCTCAGAAGTAAGAATATATACAAAAGGCAAAAAAAAGAAAAATTAGTTATACTCACACGTAGGTACCATCCTTATGAATTCAAAAGGCCGCTTTATAAGCCACCACGTCATATCAACTCTAAAACATCAATGAATCAATTTAACTATTAATTTATGTTTTATATAATATTTATAGTAAAAACTCAATAACAGCATAAATTATTACATTTACTTAGTTGTACTTAAGGTATTTGATAGGGTTTTACTTAGTCTGAACCACATTTATTTGGTAAATTTAGTGAATTTTAGACGTTAATCATTTATAAAAATAATTATAATATTTTTAATGTGTATTCATTTATTGATTAAAAGTCGTGTCTACACTTGAAATTATATGTGTGATAATTCAAATTTAGTGTAAGTTTGAATTGTGTTGTAAAAGTGTTATTAACTCAAAAAAGAATAATTTTTGTAAATTGGAAAGTACGGAAATTATTCATCACAGTAACTGTTATTCCACAGACGAGAAACCGCTGCGGCTGTATAGAAGTTTTATACAAACATTAAATTCATTGAAACGTCACAAATTCGAAGGTGGGAAAGTCTATAATTTTGTTATGTTTTTTTTATTATGCAAGAGAATGGGCAAGTGAACCTTTTTTTGACACAACGATGTCGAAACTCATTATTTTTGCCGTTGACTGCAAGATAAGGCGACCAGGGAAAATAAATACAATTAAAATCAAATTGTTTATTGGTATTGATCCCTCCCCAATAGACTGACCGTTATCGGTTTAAAATTGCCATTAGATCGGTGTTGGCTTTTTCCCTTGCTTTCTGTCATTTACCGAGTTAGAGTGCACACGTTTTTCATTTTTTGTCAATGTTTTCAATAATGGTGTAGATCAAATAATCACGTATTTTTGGTGAAGTATCTAAACCATCGGATAGGTCTCTTTGGTTACTGGGTATTGTTATTATTAATTATATTTATGTAATGAGCTTCGTTTTATTAACTTTTTTTAATTTTTAAAGAATTTACTTAAGTTAGTCTAGTTCGAGTGTCCAGACCGCTCCTGGTGTTTTTCATTAATTTCCGAATAACATTAATGGATGTATTTCAATACTGTAAATGATGTTTACTATATTATAATATATTTATTGTTTAAATATTTTATTATAATTTTTTTGAGCTTTTCTTTGTAGACATGGTTTTTTATACACTCGAATTTTTGTCCATGTTTAACTTAATTTTCTTTTTCAGCAATTGAATTAAATTTCCTTATTAATCATAACTGTAATATTTATTTTCATTAAGTGAGTACCTTAAGTATTTGCGTGTATTTTTTTCCTATTCCTTAATCTAGACACAGACTGCGGTATGTTTTACATACCAGCCTCATACAACTTTAATTATCATTGTTGTGGTTAATATGCCAGGAGGTATTATAATCATTTATATTTAACGACATATTAACTAAAATTAAATTCCACCTATTATTCGGTAATCGTATTTGGCAGGTGTGACAACTTGATGGTAACAACTTTTGCCACAATCGATGTTGTGCAATTGTTTATCGTGGTGGCCCCTGAAGGAGTCCTTTTTAGTAACTCATTGAACCAAACTATATTCTAAATATCTTCATCTATGCATTTAAATTTTAGAAATGCCAAAAATAAAATAATTTAATAACCTATTCATTAATTAATAGTTTAAACATTGAATAACAGAAATAAATAATGTTTAGACACGATTTATTTATATCATAACCTATATTATAAGATCATTGGTGTGTTAAGTGCTTCTCATAGGTATTTAAAAAATTGTACTAAATAACAATAGTTAAATTATAATTTAAATATTGTTATTCAAATTTAATCAGACCTTTAAAAACGATTAAGACATTTATTTATCAAATAACAAAACTGAATTTTTCTCAATAACTTATTTTTGGTTATACTTATAATTATAAGTCAATTAAAAATCACTCCTTTCATAATAAATACTATCGATTTAACATAAAATTTGAACTCTTTAATTTAACAAATTGAATGATTTCGTTTTTTATTTTGTTTGTAATTGTTAAAATTTAAATAAGTTAAGAGCAATAAAACCACCGTAAATTAATGTACTTTTTTCAATGCTTAAATTTGAACTCAATCCAAAAGGTAAATATGATATCATATTAGTGTATATATAGTTCAGTTATGGTTTTATAATTTGGAAATAGTTACCCAAGTATGTTAAAATTCTGCCCAAATCTCATCCGTTAAATTGATTTTATATATCATATTAAATTAAAATTATTCAACATAGTTGCAGTAAAGTAAGTAAAGTATTTCTCTATGGTTGGGAAATATTATTCATACAAAAGAAAAAAGTTGTCTTTCCTGTGTAATTACGCCCTTACATACTTCATATATTTACACCTATGACCACTTTGATTAGTAAATAAACTTAAAAATAGAAATATAGCCCTCACTTTAATTTATTAAAAATATATATAACATAATATGTTAATATATATTATGAGATTACAAGACTATATCGACTGTTTGCCTGATAATTGGCGTAACTGATATTACAAACATTATAATAATTATATAATATTAGTTTGATATTTTCATCATCAATATTGATACTTTTTTTTATGTTTATTTGTTGTATAACTTACAGAGCTGCATTGATGAGAACAAATGGTATATGAAACTGAGGTGACACATATGAGAATGTTGCACTGCAGAAAATTTTAGAACCATG
Organism: Daktulosphaira vitifoliae; assembly: GCF_025091365.1. Taxonomy (NCBI): domain Eukaryota; kingdom Metazoa; phylum Arthropoda; class Insecta; order Hemiptera; family Phylloxeridae; genus Daktulosphaira; species Daktulosphaira vitifoliae. Next base: position 38,632,786 of record NW_026099573.1, on the reverse strand, counting down.
GCGGCTACATAGTTCAATATTTGTTTTAAAAACCATTAAAAGAACTGATTTTTTAGTAAAATTCCGGTACATTAAAACAAATAATTTTAGTAAATAAATGGTTAGGTTTCTGATTCTTTATTTCCTTCGTCAGAAACGGCTTTGAACCGGTTCTTAAAAATTCTAACTCTTTATTTATACTAATATAGTTGCTAATTTTTCTCTACTAACTTAGACACATAAATAAATAGAACAAAAAAAGAGAGATAATTAGTGAAGCAATTTGACTTTAAAAGAAAGAAAATTTATCAAAGATTATTATATATTCTATCATACAATGTATAAATTTAGAATAATAGATATAGTTATAAAGGATTGTCCATTCCAGCTCTTTTTTACTATTTGATATGCCATTATTGTTTGAGAGAGACCAAGCTACTAGTATACGATGTTTAGGTTTATAATAGAAAATAAAAAGCTATTTTTTCATAAGTATAATAATAATTTAAAAATAATTTAAAATAATAGTACTATATTATGGAATAAAATACAAAGAAAAAACCAATCAGTACATCTATCTACCTAAAATGTGGTCTTTTTCTTCGTCATCCCCATTTCATTTCATTGGTTTTCACACAAAATTTTGGTTAAAAAAAGGATGGTGTTTTTTTCTTTACGGTGTACATATAAACGTCTTGATGTATTGACATACGACATGGTGGTCATAAATAATGGCGTGGTTGCTGGAATCGTAATTATAAATTTGGTATGTATCTACCCTGTGACCTAATGAATATGTATAAACCTTCTGAAAGGGCTACTGGGCTCACAAGGCCTTAACTGGTAAAAGAACACAAACAAATTTTCATTTGAGATGAACAACAATAATTATATTCTGATAAAACAATGAATGATTTATTTTTCCTATAATGAAAGAATAATGTCAATAAAAAATATATTATTATAACATTAAACTATACATAATCTTAACAGTTAGTAAACATTTAACAACATTTATATTTAATTTCTCAAGGAATATATTAAATGACTTAAATCTCAATTCACACACATTATAAATGTATATAAATATAGATATAATATATTATTATAACTTGCCAATAGAAAAGAACAAGTTATTTACATCAATAAATACTTATGCATAAGTGGATGAGGAACAAATTTATGGTTTGACTTCTTTTATATAATTTAGCAATTTTTACTTGAGATGATGTTGCTGTGAGGTACACATATCCTGACAAAATGAGCAACCACAATTGGCTGAGAACAAAATATCCACAAAAAGGATTATTCAGAAGAACCTATTTCTTCATTCTTCATATATCTGAGTAGACCACAATTGGCTTAGAACAAAAAAAAATCCACATAAAAGGATTATTCAGAAGAACATATTTCTTCCATTAACACATGTAGTTCCATAACCATAAAAAAATATCAGTCTTTTATCACAAAAAAGACAACATGAAATGTGATAGCTTTACACAGTGTCGCCCTATTCTGCGGCGCGAACACCTTCATAAAGGGTAATTAATCTTAAGACAAGAGGAGGGAATTAAAGGAGGAATAATTATAACCCCTCCATTTTTATGAGTTATATTAATAAAGTACTTTATATGTAGAGTGTTCAGTAAGCAAGGAAACGGGTTTCAATTGTTTTCATTGTTTTTAAACAACTGAGTTCGTGAGTTCTTCAACCTGTACGTATCTCTCTTCAATTTCTTCATCCGTACTTCTAGATGTAGGAAAGTACATTTGTAATATAAATGTTTGTAGGCTTTGCTACTATTTTCATCATTAGAAATCTGTTATTTTGGTGGTATGAGTTGAGTAAATTGTTTTTTCACTTCCCTGGTAATATCACTGCCACCCCGTTTCTTCCTCTTTTCTCCTTTATACTATGAATAATTCTAAAATCATCAGATATAAAATCACCATTTCCTGACCGTCTTGTTTCACTTATACCAAGTATATCTAGCTTTGCTTTCTTCATTTGTTCTTTTACTTCTTCCAGCCTCCCCGTTTTTCATCGTCTTTGCATTTCATGTGTTTATTCTAAAATAGTCTTGTTTAGTCTTTCCACAAGGTTTTAGTAGGACTTGAGTACGACTAAGTCGTAGGACTTTGAGTAGGACTTTTACGACTTGAGTAGCAATGGATCTATTCCTGACGGATCTTGGTGTCCGAATTTCATGATCAGTACGTTTCTCTTCATTTTCATTGGACATCATNTTAGTAGGACTTGAGTACGACTAAGTCGTAGGACTTTGAGTAGGACTTTTACGACTTGAGTAGCAATGGATCTATTCCTGACAGATCTTGGTGTCCGAATTTCATGATCAGTACGTTTCTCTTCATTTTCATTGGACATCATTTAGATAGTAACAGCTATTTGATAAGGAATATCAAAGATCTTTAATTCAGTAGTTTCCCTGTTTCTTTCTGCATCCTCATGGCCGATGGTTGACCTTTGAACGAAATTTCTCACCTACAAGACAAACGATTACCCTTCTCTTGCTACTCATACGTCCTTTCGACCGTAGGTTTTAAGAGTTTGCTTCTTATTCTGGGAGTTGGTCAGATCATTGGAATCGTCTGCCTGAGACTTTCCGCTAATGAGTTCGCCCTACCAATAGTATAAGTAAGCCATATACTCCCCTAAGGATATATTACTTCAATGAATTACACATAAAAATTCATTCTGGTATATTTATTTATTATATCTCTGATTACCAAAATAAAGATCAAGTTTTATCTTTAATCATTATTAATTATTAATAATTAAAAATAAAAAAATCATCAATCAATAAGATATATATTTTATGAGTTTTTGTTAGGTGATTTATATCTTAAAAATTTTTAATTACGTGGTACGAAAGTAAAATTTGTAATATTATTAAACAGTTGATATATTTAAACAGTTTAAATATAGTTAATTACTAAGACATGTCTAAAATTATACATAAATATTGAAACGTCCATATCAAAAATAGTAATACGTTTAAGTTACAATTGTAAAGAAAACGCAGGGTGGATCTAGAAAAAAATTTGAATTAGTGGTCACTTTATTAAATTTAACAAAATAATTAAAAAAAAAGGTATGCAATTTACATAATTAATGTAATACGGGAATATATTTTTCAAACTAGGAAATAATTTATAACATTGCACCTAATTTCGGAGGCACCGATGACCTCTCCTCCATCCGCCATTGGGAAGAGTTAATATAAATTTTTTTACAATATATGATATCTTTTTATACATGATACATATAATTTTTCTTATGTTAATAACTGGGCAACTCTATTTCGTTAAATACGTTTTTATATGTCAGAGCTTTATATGAATGATACTTTTTGAAGGTCATAAACAAAGCATATTTTGTTTGTACTTAATCCGAGTCATGAACATATATTAGAATTAAGAAAAAAAATTATTTACACTACAATATTTACTCAAATTACTATTCTTTTTATCATGAAAATTAGATGATTTTTTATGAATATATTTTTAAATATTATATTTGGCCCTTTATAGGTTTAATGTTAACCTAAGTAAATAGATCAAACAAATAACTTCATTCATACAGGATCAAATGCCAATAAAATGATATTACTTATACAAAATGTTTTATTTAAAAACACTAAATAAATACTTCAACATGAAGTAGGTAAATATAATATATGTTGAAAAACGTCTTTAATGTAATTTTGCAGACTTGCTGGTGATTGACATATAAATATATACTATTTGTAGATAGGTAATTAATAACATTCATGTAGACATCGCAAATTTAATTTCTATCATTTTTACTTAGAACTAAACTGAAAGTCGTTAACATGTTAACAAAATTACATTTGCAAGATTATAGTGAAAAAATATCTATTCATGGTCTACGATATGTCCTAAAAAAAGGAGCAAAACAGTGGGAAAAGTAATTTTTAAGCTTATTTTATATAGTAATACGAATATAAAATGTTCATAAGTTACTTTTCAAAAATCTCTATTGCTATTAGTATTAAAAATAGTGTCTAATTATTTTTCATTGATAAATATCTGACATTGCACCAGGAAAACGTTTGAGACTGGCTCTCTTCAATAATTACGCACAAAAAAAATGTATTTTATTTAAAAAAATATATATTTTTAATATAAGTGAATTTTCCACAACATTTTCTCTTTCGAAAGTTAAATAGAAACCAATTTTTATTTTTTATTATAAAATGCAGAATGGTCTAAATAAAATTTTGACTGGTTCATAACTAGTTTTATAATATTACTTTTTGAGATATAATTAATTTAAATTTCAGAAAGTGAAGAATGGGGTAGTGTTTAATGACGCTTTATTTTTACCATAGTGCATAGATATTAACTCAAAGAGTAATAATACAAAACTAGTTTTCGACTCGTCAAATTACCAAAATATACCAAAAAGAAAAGTATAAATAATAGACATTTAAATAATTGGTATAATTATTAAAAGTAAAATAGTTTTTATAATTAATAATAGGTAAATAGGGATATAATTGTATGAAAAAAGTAAGATTGTTAAAACAATAGATTTGGGGAGATCTCGGGGTTGAACAATATTGCATAAATTATGTTAAATTATAACGCAATAAATTGTTTGTGATTCGAAAGCATAAATTACCTTATATTCTATGCCACGTAATAATATTTTAAGTAATTCAACTTTGATTCTGTTTATTAAATGTACTGCGTATAGGTTTCACACTACAGGTTGTATAGTCAATATAACTATTTAAGAAAACACTTTAATTTTAAATAATACGACTTCATTTCACAAAATCTATGATTGATTTTTACATGTAAAAGATTTTAAACACTATATTATTTATTAAAAATATAACTTTTATAATTAATCCATATATTATTTTATTCTTGTTGAATTAATTCTATTTTTGAGAAATCGACAACAATATTTTTTAGTGCTTCCATTGGATTAGCCAAAACAAAATTCTAAATATTTAGACCTATGTAAACATTTTATTAGAGTAGTATTATTGTGGCACAATGGGTCCCGGTGCTGATACCTCGAAAGGTTGCAATACACAATAATCACAAAGACAAAAATTAAACACTACAAAATATGTTCGTAAGTTTCTTTGTGCTGTCCGCCGGCACGATATTCGTTAGAACAAACAAATTAAGCTCAGAGACTAGCTATCCAATATACATAGGATTACAAATATATTCTAACCTTACATACCTAATTCAAGAATAATATCTAGTTGCAACCTTTACTCTGTCCGCCGACGCGATGCTCGTTAAAGCAAATACATTAAGCTCGATGACTAGCTACCCAGTAAGTATAGGATTGCAATGAACTTAGTCCAATAAAATTATTATTAAATTAATTTAAGTTTTAGTTTAAACTGAGAATATTGTGACTTTTGTCATTGTTCACTATGATGTTCGCTAGAACAAAGATCTTAAGTTATAAGACTAGCTATCTAATAAGAAAAGTCGACAATACATTTTTACCATTAAATAAATATTTTAAGTAATTTTGGGTTGATTTATTGTTCAAATAAAATTAATTTTTTTTTTAAAAAAGGTTTAATGTTAAAAATATTAATTGATACTTATTTCCATAACAAGAAAAATTAACATATTTAATGCACAAATAAACCTAAATTAAAAGATTCACCAAAACAAAATTTACTTTAAAATTTCTAAGTGTCATTTAATTAAAAAATATTTAAGTCCAAATGAATTAAAAAAACAACCCAGGGAGTGAGAATCTTGAGTAGGATGCTTCAAATTTTGTTTATTTTTAAGTTACCCAAAGAACTGGTTTTGACAGAAAAAATTACTTTTTATAATCACATATCAAATCAAGCAATCCATATCGTAATCTTAGAATCTGATACCTTTTATTGTTATTGGTTGATTATAATGGAGGCCTTGCGCGTAGACATTACTTAAAAATCTGTTCAATAAGTAGATTTTAACCAATAATTAGTTGGTTAATTTTCTATTTTTAATAAAGGAACACTGTTTTGGTTAGGTTGTATTAGTTATATTTACAGATGTATTATACCGGTAGAAGTCCAATGTATTCAATTTTTTTATTTTATGGTTTAATATAACAAAACTGAGCAGTAGTATCAAGTAATATAGTTCATTTGGTTAGAATTTATTTAATGTTAGTAATATAAATACATCTGTTTTTATATTATTATTAAAAGAATTCATAATTTCGTTTTTGTTCGCCTGAAAAATTTACCACAATGGGCTACTATCGTTTTTTCCTTGTACTATTCTATAATTCATACTAATACAAAATTTAGTCCATCCATTAATTTTATCCTCTAATCGTTACTGTGTATAATTCATGAAAAAAATAATATTGAATATTATTTTATCTATTACAAAGAATTTTATGGATGACAATACTTACCGTTGCTGGTATATGTATACTTAATAAATTCTACCAGTCCTGGCAACTATACAATCATTCATTGATACAAATAATTATTGAAGATCCACTATTTCCATTAAAAGAAATTGATTTTCCAGCCATCACAGTCTGCATGAACAGTAACGCAATGTACTCAAAAGTAAAAACTCTTACTGAGTATGTAATAATTTACTTTAATAATAAGTATTTACTTTGAAAAATACAGGAGTAAGATTGGTAATTTTTGTTAAATATAAAATATTTTAGCAAAGGTTTTAACGTAATAAATAAATAAATATAAAGAGTGGGTCACCAGATTTTAACATCATATTAACTTTTAATCCAGCGAATATTTTGCATTACTTTTTTCTAAAACCATTTTTTATCATTTTTGTTCTGTGTTAATGGCTTACATTTTTATTATTTAACTCTAATAAAAAAATAAATTAAAATTTTTTTATTTATACAAAATTTCAAAATAACTATATTTTAGCACTTTTCTTACAAAAAATTCTGATAGATTGATGACAACTTTAAAAAAAGTACTGAAAAGTATTTTAATACATTGACTGAGCATGTATAAAAAAAGAGTGCACATACGCCAGTACGAGCTGTATGTAGTTGAAATTTAAAAAAATTCTTTTTTCTTATTAGAAACAAATAATAATAATAAACATGCTTTTAACATAGTCTAAAATTGTAAAAATTATTTTTAAAAATAGAGACACATAGTATTCGTTGGATCAAAAGTTATTAAAGATGTCAGAATCTTATGGGACATTCTGTATTTATATATAATATTTTTATCGAAACCCGTCTTATTCCTTGATTTTAAACTAGTAAAAAAAAGTTTAAATGTTTTTTTTAGAATATATTCTAACGAGTCAAATTCAAAAAAATATTTTGAAAATTCAATTAAGGCAATCAGTATAATGCGTTTCCCTCATTTTAACGCTTTAGCACCTCTTGTGAGAAGTTTGAAAATGGAAAAAATCCCCCCAGAAGAAATTCGTGACATTATGTTATATGTAAGTAGTGATAAACTATGTAAAACTAAGTTTGTTAATGCAGGATTGCTTTTAAGGGGGTACTTGGTGCAATTACCCCGGATGGTAATAAGGTATGGAGCAATATAAATTAAAGAGTTAACAACTTATTTTTTGCTTATTTAATTTAAATTTAAAGAAATTGAAATGCATAAAATAGACAAATTTTTTTGATAAACAATATAAAAAGTTATTGGAGGCTACTTAATTGAGTAACCCGACGGCACAATTCCTTAATAACAAGTTTTATTATCGAAATAATTTAAAATAATATAGGCATTCCATTTCACCAAAAAATACATGATTATTGACTCAAGTGGTCAATTACTCATAGAAAATAACTCATCAGAAGGTTGTTTTCTTTTAATCGTATAGTACATAAAAGAACCTTAAATTTCATTTAATTTTAAATGTGTAGAAGTTACATTATTATGTATCCATTACACTTTAAAATAAATCATTTTTACCAAAAATTGAATGATTTTTGCACTTATTCTGCAAAAACTCCTAAAAATTAAGTTTTCGGGTAATTTTTTTTTTGTCTTAAATTTCATTGTATTAGCTTTAATTTAGTGTATTTTAAAAAAGTAAGGTGTTTTGAAACATTATAAAGAATTGAAAAGAAAAAATTGTGATATAATTTTTAGCCCCGCAGTATCTTATTATTGACTGGATTTTCAGAAAAAATATACTGAAGGAAAATGTCTGAAGTGTTATTAATAAAAAATTAAAAATAATCCAACCAGTTCTTAAAAAAATTGCTTTAATATAAAATGAAAACTATAATTATCAACATTATTAATTCATAAAAACTGTGATTTTTTGAGATATTTCCTTATACTATGAGTATTAAGGGAATTTTTTTTAAAATTATGGCACAAATAGCTTTAACTAGATTCTATATGATTTGATCTAAGCAAAATAATATTTTAAGGTTCATTATATAAAACAAAATATTTGCTGTGTGCGAATTTAGTTAAGTTGAAGTGCAGTTAATCGTGTATTCTGACAATAAAATATACACAGCAATATATAACTAATCGATTCTCAGCTACGCATCGAAACTAATAATTATTTTATTAAATAGTATTTAAGTAAAAAAACGTCAAATATTTTCTTAATGTATTTTAGAGAAACTTCTTTAACGTTTAAAATTAATAAACATTTAAACTTTTATTTTTATTTTACAATACTAGACGTTTAATTGTGTTTTCAAAACTGATAATTAAATAATCATTACTTTTTAGATTAAATATTTTAATAGTAATTTTTTTTATAAACTATAATTTATAAATAGTTAATGTAATCGATGATATCATTTTAATTTTAATGTTTTATCACAATATGTTGTGTGACCCTATATTTCATTTACTTAAAAAAATTAAAAAACCTCTTCTTCAAATTTAGGAATTTAAAAAAATACGCTACTATAAAAAATAAAATTACAAAACAATTGTTTTCTGCATTTTAAAACTGTTGTAACTTTTTTTTAAAAATCATTGGTACTATTGAAATTTTAGGAAAATATATTAGAAACAATAAACTTACTTTTAGTACGGTAAATTAATACGCTAGATGTGTACTACAATATTAAAAAAAACACATCATGGTAAAAGTAATACCTTTTCAGTTTCACATCGAAGCTAAAAAACATTTCAAAACTGTTCTAATATGAGAAATTGTCAGTCAAAGTAAAAAAAATATTTTATTTTCAATTTTTGAAAATGTTTTAAGACGTCTGAAAAATCAAAACTTAAATATTAATAATAATTAAAAAATAATTATTTAATTATACTTACTCCGGCCACCGTTCGGTACACCGAAACTATCCGGATCACCGCCCGCCACTGCACTTTGAGCAGAGCTTCATAGTTTTTGGAAGAATACTCAAGAGTATCCGCCCAAACCGAGGACCCGTACAGGATGATCTTATGTACGACGCTAACTAATAGTCTGCGCCGCAACTTCCTCGGCCCTCTCAGATTAGGAATGAGTCCCGAAGCCCTGCTTGGTTTTGGCCCTGAAGAGGGAGGCCGCGTCGTCCGTGGACCTCCCCCTCCTAAAATCGAAATGGCCCTCAGCCATACGCTGATATCGGCCAGGATTACCAACCCCCACACCCAGTTTGGAATCGTGTCGGGGCCGGGAGCAGTGTTCCGACCCCGCACGCGCGCCACCACGTCGGCTATCTCCTGGGTGGTGAATTCCTCTACCAACACGTCTTCCCCGAACACCGGTGGAGGCAGGGGCGGATATGTCGGACACCTATCATTGAGCGAGCAGCAAGCCCGTCTTGAATGCATCGACTTCCGTACCCGGGCCGACCCGCCAGCCCACTCACCCGGCGCGTGGGGCACGTCTCGCAGGTGATGGCTTCCGTGTCCGCACTCGTACACGATGTACCGGCGGTCGCTGAGGTTTTCCCTGTGCGAGAGAACCGACCAACCGCTCACGTGCGGGTGCAGCGACGGGAACACTAGCGTGGCGTCCACCACCGCGCTCGAGGCGTGACCTTCGTACGTCGAGGTGGTACCCCTGTCGGCCGACAACAGTCCGAGGGCTAACATCAGGTCCAACAGGTCCTCACCGTGCTGGTTCGTATCCACCGATCCCCAGACCGGGGATATTGATGTTAATCGTCCCTAATAGATATCATCAGTACCTTTCCAAGTATCTGCGTCCCTATTGTGTTGAATTTTTTTATTGTATCAATAAGTACTGTTGTGAACTGGCTTTTTGCTGCCTAATTGTAATTGTGTAATTTAATAATATATATTTATCATGGGAACGGAAGCCCCTTTGTCTCGTAACCATTATTTGTTAATTTATCAAAATTAACAAATATGGTTGAAAAACAACTAACCAAAGTATATATAAAATAAGGAAAAACAAACAAATAGAAAAGTTCAAAAGACTCGAGGGGAAAATCGAAAATAAAGAAAAACGAAACTACAACTTCAACAAGAAAACTGCGGTTGTCAATCTAACTGAAAGGAACTGACAAACGCTGAATTAACCATTCTGGAAAAAGGTTTTAACTTTTCGTTAGTTCCAAAGAAAATTCCAAAGGAAGACATTATAAGCAGTATAGAAAACTCACTGTACCAACTTGAAGATCACGAAAAAGAAATCATCAGGCAAAAAGCTACAAAATTTTAAGAGAATCAGGACTGCCAAAACAGAACTACAACAAAGAAGAGTTAACTGCACTCAAAAATTTAAAAAACGACCATAATATTATAATACTAAAATCTGATAAAGGAAATGCCACAGTTGTCATGAAGACCACAAATTATAATACTAAAATGAAGAAATTACTAGAAGAAGGGCCGTACAAAATCATAAAAAGAAATCCGCTAAACCGAATAATCAAACTAGTCAATGATGAAACAAAGAAAGCAATACTAGACGAAAAAGAACGAAAACAACTACTAGTGACGGTTCCAAGACTACCAAGAATTTACGACGTCCCAAAAATACACAATGACGTGCTGCTCAGACTATAGTCAGTATCATAAACTCGCCGACATATAACCTGGAAGGTCACTTAGCACAAATTTTGAAAACCTACACTGGAAAAACATCTTCCTATGTAAAAAACTCGACTGATTTTGTGGAAAAATTGCAACAAACCAACTGAGAAGACGGAGACCTTCTGGTCAGCTTCGACGTAGTCTCGTTATTTACAATGGTACCAATAAAGGACACACTGAATATCATAAAAGAACAACAATGGTTAGACGAAAAACTACATAGTTTACTGGAATTGTACACCAAAACAACAGTTTTCACATACCAAGGCTACATTTACGAACAAACTGATGGAATGGCAATGGGATCAAGACTAGCACCAGTATTCGCCAACATATTTATGGAATGGTTTGAAGTGCAAGCAATGAACACGTAAACCAAAAAACCAAAAATGCGGCTACGGTATGTAAACGACACTTTCGTCGTATGGCAACATGGCGTTGACAAACTACAATCTTTCCTGCAACACTTAAACAGCATTTACGCCAACATACAGTTCACTATGGAAACAGAAGAAAACGGCAAATTGCTATTTTTGGATATAATGGTTAATAAACAACCTAATGGAAAATTCGGCACAGGAGTATACAAAAAAAGTACACATACTGATAGATATTTACACGCCGATTCACGCCACTGCCCCTCGCAAAAAATGGGACTATTACACACAATGGCAACAAGAGCCGTCAGAATAGCTGATGAAAACCACGTGAATGGAGAAAAAACATACCTACGACAAGCACTCAAGAACAATGGATACACAACCAAAAATATCAACAAAGCAATCAGAAAAGCAGAGAAAAGAAAAAACAACACGCTATGACGATGAAGAAAACAAAAAAGATGAAAAGGAAAGAACTTTAATACTACCGTACATACAGGGAATCACTGACCGCATTTAAAGAATCGCACAAAAACTAAGAACTGTTTTTAAACCGAACACAGTCGCAGGATCACTACTCCGGAACCCGAAAGATAAGCTACCAGAGATGCAAACACCCGGAGTATATGAAATACCGTGCTCTTGTGGTAAATCCTACATTGGACAAACAGGAAAAGCTATTGCAGCAAAAATAAAAGAACATGAAAAAGACGTGGATTACCAAAGGACAGAAAAATCCACAGTAGCCGAACACGCTAAAAACAAAGGACATGACATCCAATTCGATAAAGTAAAAAATACTGAACAAAGAAACTCATTTTGGCAAACGAATGTACAAAGAGGTAATAGAAATCGAAAAATGTCCAGAGAATTTCAACAGAGAAGTCGGATGGAAAATAAGCGAAACTTGGTTACCCATCATACACCAGACAAAAAGAAAATCAACTAACAACACTGAAAACAGTTCAATACAAGAAAAAATTACTATCAACGTAATGGAAAACTGTCGGTGCAGAAAAGGAAGACCAAAATGCCAAGAATGTCAAAAAACAACAACAATAATCAAAAACAAAGTCATCAACAAAAACATCAGCAAAAACAAGATACCGTAAACAACATGAGTCATAAACAGATATGATAAACAACCGATACGGTAAACAACTGATATGATAAACAACCAACGTATAAAAACAGACTGATAACAAGATAAGCCGCCAGTATAGTTTCAGCCATCGAGCAGTAACTATAGTTCCAAAGATGGACTCTGCAATGAGTCCGAAACGTCAGCAATCAACCCCAAACATGGATAAATCCTCAAGCTTTTCAAATAATATGACAATCCATGAAAGTTTCAACACATTTATAAAAGTATTTACCAGACAAGCATCTAGTCCTTCTAGAACATTCGATACTTGCTCAGCCCTTTTTCAATGTATTGGTCCTACGATCGCCGCCTGAGGCGACGCGCCAGTCATAGTCAGCTACTCGTTCAAGAGTCACATAGTTCATAGGGTCGAACCTAGACGACTCTCCACTGAATCAATTTCACTGAATCTTTTATATTATTTAAGTATTAACTCATTAAAGTCAATTATAAGTGTAAATATATATATATTTAAATATAATAAATAGCAACTAATATTCAAACGCATTATCCCTTCATTTTGTCTACAATACCAACCCGGTCACAACAGTACCTATCACTAAAATAGTTATTTCAAAAAAATAGCTCAATTATTTAATATATCTCTTCATTAGGAGTATCAAAAAGTATAATTTTGATTTTACAAAATTTATAATATTTGGTCTGGTATGAAATAACACGTGAAGTTAACAGATGACTATAAAAATTGAATATTTCTACAATCGTGCAGATAATATTTTGAATACAGAAGAATTGGAGTAGTAGGGAGACAACAACCAGAAGTGGGATAAAAAAATTGTTGCTAAATAATTAGTTGATTATTTATCAATAAATAGTGATGTTAAATTTGTATTTAATTTTGTGAACTAATTGTAAATGGTACACAGGCTTGGTAAATACATTAAATCATAAAATTTATTTTATAATGAACCAAGCTTATACTATTCAAATATACCTATATGTATATGATATGATGTAAATATAATAGTTTGAGACATATATTATTAAAAGTTATTGATTAAATCATATATCTACTAATAACGTTTAACCCTATAATTTTGATTTAGTTAGGACCAACTATAGATGATATGCTTGTAAAGTGCTTTTGGAGAGGAATAAAATACAACTGTTCAGATTTGTTCAGAAGACAACGTAGTGAAATTGGTTTTTGTTATTCGTTTAATAGTAAAACGGCAGATAGAAATTCTAAGTAAACTTTTAATGTACTTTTGAAGATACTAATTATATAGAGAAACCGACGCTATTTAGCCAATCTGATAACTTTTGATCCAGAAAATATTTTGCGTTACTTTTTTTTTTTTAATAATTTTGACAGTTTTACTGTTATACTAAATACATTTTTTTATTAATTATTTTTAATAATAAAAAATAAATAAATAATTTCTTTTTAATTTTAAAATTGTCATTTTTTAACATTTTTCTTATAAAAAACTTTGATGGGTTTATACTTTTCGAGTTATAAAATTTTAATAAATAGAGTGAGTATGTAGTGTAGGCTGGGTGCACATACAGTTTATTAATTTAATTGCTTAGTGTATTAAATGATAAGATGAGAAGTTAGAGTAATGCTCTGCTTACAAAACCAATTATATTCTTACAGATACTCGATTCTTACAGGACCTCGATTATTACCACAACTATTTACCAAAATCTTAACAAAAATTTCAGAATTACAATTATTTTACTTGATTTTATTTCCGTTTCATTAACAAAACCATATAAGAAAGCGTGAGACGCAAAAATAGACGCTAGTAATTAGTCATGCATAAACAAAGTAAAAAAACAAATTATATACATAATTGTAGATTGTTTTTTGTAACGCTAGCCACTCGATTTCTTTTAAAATAATTTTTTTTTTGGCTTTTGTTAGTTACATATGTAATTCCATTTATGTTATAAAATATTTTATAACATATATATTATATATGTTTTTTTATAACATATATTTATTTTATAAATATTTTATATATTCGTCCCTTACGTTTTTTAGAGGTGTCAACTCTATTTTTTGTAATATATGTAAACATATATATTTAACTAGCTAATAACGTAGAAAATAATGTAATTATGAAAATTATTGGTCGATAACAACTTTTATGTTTTGGACGAGTATTTAACAAGTAAATAACAATTTAAAGTAATCACTGGAGGTAAGGCGCAGACGCTGCTATTTTTATTACTAGACATTCCTATCGCCAAGGAATAAAATTTTAATAATTTTGAAATATTGGTGCAAAATTTGTTATCGACCAGTAATATTTTTAATTACATCATTTTCTATTTTATAAGATAATTCATTATGTATGTCGCTATTAGAAAAAATAAAGTTGACGACAACCTCATAAGAAATAAAAAATAAAGATACATTCTAATAATATACATATTGACACTGCCACGGCGTTGTCACCCGTTTGACACCCTGCGGTCGTGTCAGCTCCTTTTCAGCCTCCGCTCCACTGTAAACCGGACCGTTACACACACGCGTTATCGTCATGGTGTAAAGTTCAATAAATGCCTAGCGTCGAATACCCGCCCCAATAATACGTCCAGTCAGTTATCTTCATGACACCAGCCTTTGCTAGTATTCGTCCGGACCACTTTCGTTTTCGACTTCACCGCAAGACTTCGACGTATCGTCACCGACATTTTTACGTACTATTGTTATACTTTCAGTATAGATTTTCTTTTTTTTTTAATTTTAAAATAAATGGCTCAAGCCAATTAATCGCTGAAACTTTGTGTCATCTAAATCATTCAACAACCACCTCTGTCAATATTTAATGTTTTGTAACTCACAAATACCAAAATAAAAAATTTCTCATTTTTTCAACATTAATAAACCCAACGCAAAATATTCGCTGGACCAAAATTATTAGATTTGTCGAAATATCGTGAATAATTCTCCGTAAAAGTGACAACCAGAATATTATTGTGAAATATTTAGCTTTATCATAATTTTTTTTTTATTTAACTATAATGTTTTTTACTATAAACTCTTGCTTTTTATGGAGTGATTAACTCAACTCAACGAAATCACATGTTTAACTTTATTGTCATTCCCTTAAAACTGATTTTATTTTCTTTCTTTTCCTACAATTTATTTTAAAACTTATAAAAATAAGCTGTCCAAAATACATAACTATATGCTCTTTTAGAGTTTTATAGCCACTATTATATTAATTTAGTGACTACAAAAATCTAAAAAATAGCAAAACATAAATAATTAAAGTAAAGAAGCGCAATGATAAACTAATGCTAAAAAAGAAATATTTTATATCTCAAAACGTAAGTATGAATGAACATGATTATGTTATTTAAGATATCGATACTTTATAGTTATAGTGATAGAAATCCTCCATTAACTGGAGAGGATGACCAATTGATCCCTTTGCGTACAAATTCGGCAGGACGAATGTCGGGACTTGAACTTATTTTAAGAAACATGGAATATGAAAACTTTCCAGGAAAAGATGCCATGACAGGATATAATGTAAGTAAATTTGATTGGGTTTAATTTATTTGTTTAAGATAAATTTAAGTGTTGGAACAGGAGTTTTCAGGTAACTTCAGCAATAGTTGAACTTTTTTTTGTTGACTACTAAGATATATATATTATATATATATATATATAAGTGACTATGAAAATAGTCTAGTTATGTATTAGAACCATAGAAAAATAATATAAATAATAAAACAAATATAGTTACATATAAAAAATAAATGTTTTATTTTAAAAGGTTATGGTGCATAACCCTGGTGAATTTCCTGATGAAACTATGAGTTACAAAGCACATTTAGATATAAACAGAGTGTCACAAATATCAGTTTCCGTAGCGAAAGTTAGTGCAGACCAATCACTTTATTGGATCAACCAAAAAGACCGTAAATGCACAATGAAAAAGAGTTCATCTTACTTGATATCAGATGATTTGTCTAGAGAAGGCAACCCCGAATCTTTTTGTTTAAAAAAATGTCGATTAGACGTCATTTATAAGTTCTGCAAATGTATTCCATATTACTCTATTACATATGAAGGTAATTGTATATTACACGGTGTGTAATTACTGTAACATTTATGTGTTATGTTTAGATAAAATTAAGTCTTCTTAAACCACCATTTTGATTTATTATAAATCTTAATTTTCTTTTAATTTTTAATTAATTATTGTACTGCTTACATTGAATTGGGAACAACGATAAAATAAAATCAATCTTACTTTCTTAATCTTACAATTTTTCAATTAACGAATGAATAGTAAAAATTAATATACAAAAGTTTTCTGGGGATGAGGCAAAATAAAACTTAGTTCAAAACTTATTTATTGTCTATAAAAAAATAATAAATATAGACGGTATGGTCGAGTCGGTAACTCGGCAGTGCTTAATACGCACTGTCTTGGGTTCGAAACTCAGTCACTGGCGACTTCATTTGCCAAGCTAAAAATCAATTCGGTGATTGAAGTCATTATACCTCTCTCCGATGATGGACTAACCACCCGTCCCGGAATATCAATGGTTAAGAACCTCCTTCTTTGGTAGATACCGTAATGTGCTCTTAAAAAGCGATAAAAATAAGAGAGACAAGACATTTCGACTAAGAGTATACACTCCAAGTTATATAAATTTGTAGTGTATAAAATTTATTATTCCTAGATATATAATAGATATATTAGTTAAGATATTTAATTAAACATCAAGAAATTAATGGAATTTTACTTCTAAGGTTTATGAGAATAATTTTTGTTTAAAATTTAATTAGTACATTAAATATTATAACACCCGTTTTACCACTTCCTAAAACATAATGAAATTGGAAAAATAGTCCAATAAGCCAAAAATTTGTAAAAATGAATTCATGTTGTATACGAAAACAAATTATTTGGTTACATTAGTAAAACAATCATAGTGTGGCATGTAATATAACATGATTGTTTCACCAAAATAGGCGTAAAATTTTTTTGATTCGTGTATAAAATTAACTCATGTTTATAAATTTTTCACGTAAAAAATTTTTCCCAAGCACTACGGAAATAAAATTAATTTGCCTAAAATACCACTGCAGAAAATTGCTTCTCGAGTCACCCTTTAAATTCAGTCTTGACAAATATTTGAAGTAATATTTTTTTAATTAAATTTTTTTTCTAGATTTAAGTGAAACTTGTGGAGTTGAACATTTGAACTGTTTAAATTTAATTAATGGTGAATATTTTGTTTTTGATTAGTAAAAATATTATATATATACGAAGTGTGTTCAAAAAATAAAGGGAATTTTTGTTTTTAAAAAATTTTGATTTATTCGTATACATTAATTTTGTCGCCTTCAAAAAAGATATTATGCACTTGTGCCTACGCTTCTTCCAAACCTCGAAACACTTCTCAAACTTGATATTTGGTATATCTATCAGCTCATTTAGCGATGCATTTTTAATGTTATGTATGTTTGTAAAACGACCTTTTAAGTTATTTTTATTTTTGAAAGTAGCGAAAAATCACACGGAGCCATGTCTGGCGAATATGGAGGCTGGTATATCGATACAGTATTGTGTTTTTGGTCAAAAGTTCACGAACAAGCAATGAAGTGAAAGCAGGTGCATTATCGTAGTGCAAAAGCCATGAGTTGTTTTGCCACAAATCCGGTCGTTTTTTCGGATTGCTTCACGCAAACGGCATTGAACTTGTAGAATGAACTCCTTATTGACCGTTTGACTTCATGGCAAGAATTCTAAATGCTCTATGCCTCTTTGAGCGGGGGCTACACATCCAATGTCGCTTACCCCGGCACATATAAACTCTATATAAGGAATGAGTGGATTGTATACATAAGTAGGATCGTCTGCTAACACATGACCTTACTTGAAGCCGAATAGGTTGTCTACAGTAAACAAGAGAATGTATAATGTATGAGACAGGTAACAGATAACTTAAACTATGAATAAAAAATGACCAGATTAGCAGTTATTACAGAAATGTATTAAAAATAAATAAAATAAAATTGCCATTTTGGTACAGAATAAATATAATTAAAACATTTTTATTTGGTTATCTTTAGTTACACATTTTTTTGAGTTATTAACAATGTAATACTTTTTAAGTTCATCCCTTATGTCTTGTAAGGGTGTCAACTTTGTTTTTAAATGGGGACACATATTTTCAATTTAATAAAATATTTGAGTTAATACACTAAGTGTTTTTACAAAAATTTTCTTAACCAAATATTCCATGGACAGGGAAAGGAAGGGAGAATTAGTGTAGTCCAACCATGTAAGTTGAACTACGAGTAGGTGCCGAAGTTGCGGCTAGAACGCGCCACCTAATTGATGTTAAGCTAAACAATGCCATTAAAATTGAAGAACACAATGAACGTCATGTTCATTGCACTTGCACTTTTCGGTCTTGGCGATCCAGAATGCTTTCACTGGGACGATTGAGTCTTAGTTTCGACATCGTATCCATAAACTCATGTTTTATCACCTAACACGTTTCAGTAATTCTGCATCGTCGTTTACTTCATTAAGTGACTCCTGAGCAACTTCGATTCGCCGCTGTTTTTGTTCAAAATTCAACAATTTTAGATTTAATTTTTGCTGCTACGTGTTTCGTACCCAAAACATTCGAAAAAATATCATGGCATGAACCAAATCGATATTCCAACATCAGCGACTTCTCTTATTGTGATTCGGCAATTGTTCATAATCATTTCTTTCACTTTTTCCACATTTTCATCGGTTGTTGATATGCTGGGGCGTCCGGTGCGTTCGTCATCTTCAACATTTTCACGGCCATCTTGGAAACGCTTATACCACTCTTAAACCGTTGTTTTACTCATAGCAAACTTACCATAGGCCCTTGTTATACATTTCACACACTTCGTTACACTTAATTTCTTTTTTTACGCAAAATTTGATAAAAATCTTTTGATCAAACAAACGAAAATCGCCGAGGTCATAAAAATACGCCTAACCTTAGTGGCTGCCACTGACAAAGTAAAAAATGAATTCAGCTAAAAATTTTATCATACTTAATATTAAAAAAAAAATTGATAATCAGTCTATCCAAACCCGCGAAATTAAAAAATTCCTGTTATTTTCTGAACACACCTCGTACATATATGTATATATAATATAAATTGTAAAAGAAAAAAATGGAAATAGGATTATATTAGATGAGAATTACCAAACAAGTAAACTTAAGTTTTATTATCGATTAATCATCTTATCAGGCTTTAAAGGCAGTCAAGTGAAAATGATAATAGAAATAAAAAGTAAAAATTTTAGGAATGATGAATCTTAAGAAGTGGAAGATAGAATTGGCTAAATGATTGGATGTGTCCAATTGGTTTCAACCAAGTTGAACGTGTTCAACTTGGTATCGCTGTTTGGATTGGGTTAAGATGTCATGGATTTCGATGTTTAAAATTTGATAACCCACAATACTGTATTTATGGTTCATGATCAGTTCATTGTCTGAATGAGTCAGGTGTTGGCGAAGATCAATTAGGAACATATCATGGATGATACATCAATGATGTATGATATATGATTTATATCATACATATGTTATTTAATCATTGTGCACATAAGACCTATAGCTTTCGATTTAAGTTCTTACATTATAATTGAATAATATTAATTATTATAATTATTATCATAGTTATCTTCACATATTTTTTATCAATTTAATTACAAGATTTCCGATTGACCCCAAATCATACAGATCAAACTCTTTCGTAGGAGCCTGCTTGGGAAAATGTCACCATTGAACATAATAGGAGCGGATTAATGGAATTGCTTCTAAAAAAGAGCATTAATTGACTGGAATTAATTTCACATTGGAATAGGTTTTGAAAAATGAAAATAGTAACAAGTTAAATAAAGATGATAACAAATGATTAAATATTGAGATGGCTTCTATTAGTGATTTATTGAATGTAAAGTGGATTATATCATAAATATAGAAATTACTATTAACTTCGTTAAAGGAAGATGCTTCACTAAGCCAGTGAAGATTCTAACTAAGCCAGTAGCTGTAGAATACGAGGAAATAGCATTATTTAATTAAAAAGAATGATAAAAGAGGTTATGGGGTGAAAATTTGAGTTAAAATTATGAAAAATTAAACGAGAGGTGGATGGGCGGAATATACAAATTTTAAATTTCCTAAAAGTAATTTAAATTTAATTTAAAGGGGTTTTTTGACAGACAGGATTTTTTTCTAATTTCAAGATGCCTATAGTTTTGATAAGAATATTTCTTAATCTATAAAATCACTAATTGAGCCTTAGGTTCTTATTTTTTCTTAGAGCTTCTATACGATTTATAACTTCAGTAGTACAAATAAAAGATCACCTTAAAGGAGAGGGAGAAAATATTTTTAAGTAGGTATTTTAATGGAGAGGAAACAATAACAGCTTTTAAGATAAAAGAAGTAAATGAGTTATAATTTGTTAGTGTGTTTTCAGAAATGGGGTACTTGATATGATGATATGTTACGTGATTGGTATATAAAGCAGAATGGGTTATCAAAAAGTTTCATTAAGGAGTATACATATTAATCGGGGGGATCAAGAGGAAGGATAAAAAATTTGGTAGAGTTGAGTTGTATCTATAGTTTAATTTAATTTATTAGTATTATTTATAATCATTTTATAAATCAATGTAAGATAGAAAATTTTAGGTAAATTATTTAGTGTTTTATCTCACATAAATAATTGGACTCTTTCTTTGTTGGCTATTAATATTTGACACATTTTAAACTATGTTATTTTTTTTAAATTATAAGTTCGGCTCCGAAATTTCCCACCGCCAATTGAAGAGAGTGGATTTCCTGATTGGAGTCTACCTGAATACATGAACTGCAGCTGTCCTACGCCTTGTTCATTCATCAGTTACACGTCAGAAAATAGAAAAATTACAACGTTTAATGAGTATATATCACATATTTCTAAATAAAATTTATTTATATGTATTTTTTAGCGAGAGTATATTCCAATCGATTAAAATAATCCTTACTTTAATTACTTTATCGTTATTAAAAAATGCATTAGTAGCATAAAAGATATACTAAAAATACATTATGATTAGTAAAACAACATTATGTATTAAAGATTCAATATAAGGAATTTTTCCTTGGAATCAAACCATATTTATTTGGATATTCACTACAAAAAACCATATGTTATCAGTTTTAGAAGATCACTAAAATACAGTGCAGAAGAACTTATAGGTATGTTATACTTTTTTGATGAAATAAATGTGCTTTACAATCTATATTTATGTTGTATCCATATTATAGTTGCATTTGGAGGAATGGCTAGCTTATTCCTTGGTTGTAGTATCATGACTATTTTAGAAGTAATATATTATACTTACAAACTTTTAATTGAATTGAAAAAAGTTAATACAATTGTGGATGTGACACCAAATTAAATAAAATTGGCAGGCATTACGAAAATTTTAATATTTGTATAAAAAAAATTATATTTTATCTAAAAAGGTTAGTATCATGTTCAAGACAAATTTAATCTATTAAAAAAAAAAGTACATAAAATATTATGTTTTTAAAAGTTTATATATTCATTATTTTTAAGCCATAGATTGATTATTACAAACATGGTTCTTTAAAGATATGGAATAATATAAAATTGGTTCTGAAATGCTTAGCAAGTTGACACATTATTTAACTTATTGAAGTTAAGTTAATTTTGAGAATAACACATTAAGTTAAAATTTAATTTATGTAATTATTTTTTTTTATCTTTTTTCTATAATTTATATATAATTTTAGCTATCACAATTTATGCATATAAATAAATTTTATCACAAATTAGTTATATTAATTAAAAGGAATTACAAATATTTAACCATCTTTATTAATTTCTTTTGAATTTAAAATAAAAATTATGAAAACATAATTTATTTTAAAATTAACAATTTTAATATATAGTGTTCAATAAGTAAGGAAACGGATTTTTATTGTTCTCATTGTTTATTAAAATGTATTATAATTAATATTATAGCTATGGTACATTTTTTTTTTTTAATTATTATACAAAAGTACTTAATTTACATCATACCAACAAATAAAACATAATTCATAACAATAAATAAAAAATAATTATAGTTAAATACACATAATATGTATACTACAATTCATTTTTAAATCGAGCAGGTATATTTTTTTTCCTGGCGAGGAGAATGGTTTTATGTGCGTTTGTAAGGGAGGCCATATTTATGCATGAAAAAAATGAGCGGAACATGAATTATCCGAAAAAAATATGATGTATATTACTGGTACTGTATAATTATGGAAACTTTAAAAACTGTATTGTAAAATTCAGGATCGTAAAATCCCGGATCGTATAAATATGGAATATAAAATCCCTGACCGTATATTACCGGACTTCTACAATTCGGAACATAGAACGCCCGATCGAAGAAATCCGGAAAATATTGCTCTAAATTGTTCTCAATTTACTCCCTGGTTCCATATAGCTTTATATCATGAATACTTACTGAAACACGATGATTCGGAATAAAATTTCAGGAAGAGAAAATTATTATTAATTAGAATATTGACAATTGTGTTTTAAATAATTATTGTATAGTCCTAAAAATTGAAGTTAGACATTAGTTTTTTCATATCTTCTATTAATGAAGATTTCCATTCAATTTCAATCATTCTTAAGATAAAACATCAATTTTATATTATTAATATTCTTGAATCCAATAGTGATTGAAATAAATATTTTTTTAATTTAATATCGCTGTGCATTTAAAAAAACATATTTATGAAACATACCTAACAAAAAGGTACAACAATCTACCTCATGTTTGAAAACCTGAAATCTTTTTAAACTTCAGTGTTAAGTACTTTTATTAAATATTATTATAAAATCAAAGTTGATTGTTTTAAAACACTAATAGTTAACATAATTAACAAACATATTTTTAGATTTTATTAAAAAAAAAAAAGTACAAATAATAAAAATAATTTACATTCCGATTTGCAAAAATCAGTTAATGAGACAAAACACATAACAGTCTCGGGACAACTTCAACTGATATTGAAATAAAGTTTGTTAATTTCTTAAGGACGTCATTTAAATGCCAAACACTTGGTTGAGTGACGTTACAAATACAATGTAATACTTATGAATATTACAAATATAAATTTAAATAGAAGTTAATCTAATACTATTAGAGTACATAAATATACACAATTTATATATAATATAGAGTGGTACCTAAATATACTTCGTGATTTTTTGTTTTAAATAAATTTGATGCCAAGTGATCGGAATTTTGTTCTAAACAGCATACATAAAATATTGGTGAATTTTGAGGTCATCCTCAAAATTATTATTTTGATTTAAATATTAAATCAATAATATATATTCACACTAATATATGTGTGTGTATATATATATATGCATACAAAAAATAATAATAATTTGAATACTTTTAACTTTATTTAATATGAATTTTTAATTTAATTTTCAAATGTATAATCATTATAAAATATGAAAAATAGTAATTTCATTAAAAAAAATGGTAGCACAGTGGGGTCGCGGCATAGTGGAGACATTGCATAGTAGGGTCCAGTATAGATTTAATCTGACAGTGATTAAAATCACTATCATAAGAAACGCTTCGATGCAAATCTGTAGATAGTGTTTAATTTTAAAAAATTGATGGATAATTGCAAAAGCAACATCAACTTCTATTAAAATAAAATACAAAACCCATAATTATCATACAAAAATAGTATATTTTTCAATATGGTAGCCATTTGCGTATAGAAGATAGATCGTCGGGACAAATTTTTTTTTTTCATTTTGTAGTACATAAAATAAGCTTTAATTTTATATATGTTTAAAGGACGCAGTATTTCCGGAACATTTTCAAAAATTAAGTTGAAAAAGTTATTTTTTGTAAAAAAGTTACTATTTTAAATCCTCCCAGTGAGCAGAATAAGTGTTAGATTTTCAAAAAAAATTATATCAAATGAAAGGGAAATATCTAAGGTTTCAATACAAAAAAATATTATTTTTATTTGTTCATTTTTGAAAAAGTTATGGCAGTTTTAAGTACAAAAAACATCCCGATAAAATGTAATTTTTATCGCAAACATTACATTTTTTTTTAAATTTTCGACAGCCATTTGCACATAGAAGATAAGATGTCGGGACAAATTTTTTTTTTTCATTTGATAGTATATAACATAACCTTTGATTTGATATATGTTTAAAGGACGCAGTATTTCCGGAACATTTTCAAAAGTTCAGTTGAAAAAGATCTATGTTTTTTACAATATTTTAAGTTTTGAACGCCCCCTATATAAGGGGAAATTGTCCAATTTTAATAAAAAGTATGTCAAATGAAAGATGTACTTATAATGTATTTAGAAAAAAAAAATTTGTGCTGATATATACATTTTTCAAAAAGTTATAGCATTTTTAAGTTGAAAATTTAAAATCGAAAATCGAAAATTTTAACACAAAAATAGTGTTTTTTTAACTACGGCAGCCGTTTAAATGTAGAAAAAAAAGTGTCGGGACAAATTTTTTTTTTTCATTTTGTAGTACATAAAATAAGCTTTAATTTGATATATGTTTAAAGGACGCAGTCTTTCCGGAACATTTTCAAAAATTAAGTTGAAAAAATTAATTTTTGTAAAAAAGTTGCCATTTTAAATCCCCCCCAATGAGCAGGTTAAGTGATAGATTTTCAAAAAAATGATATCAAATGAAAGGTAAATATCTAAGGTTTTAGTATAAAAAAAAATTATGTTGATTTGTTGATTTTTCAAAAAGTTATGGAAGTTTTAAGAAAAAAAAGTGAAAAAATTTCGAAAATTAGCGATTTTTAAATTTGTAATTTTTTTGGATATTTCCCCCATTTGCGGGGAACGAGGGAATTTTTTTCAATTTTTAAGGGTAATGTCTTCAACTAGATACGATTTGTGATCTTTTGACGTATTTTTGAAAGAAATCGGTCCAGTGAGAGCTGAGAAAAAGTGGCAACAGACATAAAAAAAAAAAACACATCATAGTAAAATTAATACCTTCTCCGCTTCGCATCGAAGCTAAAAATACAACCACCAATTAAATTAAAAACATTTAAAATTAAATTGTGTAATACATAAAAACAATCAATTGCCTCGTAAATTAAACATTCATTACAAATTTATATTGATAATTTATAATAAAAAAATCATTATTAGAAAAAATTAACTTTCTAATTAAATCGCAAAATGAAAGATTGTGATCTTTTTTATCAAAATTTATGTAATAAAGTATTTACAAATGCTCTGCCAATTTCTATTGATATAAAAAAACATTTAGATTTCAATTTATATTTATTTTAAAATTATCTGATATTATTTGTATCAACAATAAAACATCCTACTATTTTCGATTTGATAGGATAAGTATCAATATTAATATATTTGGTACTTGAAAACATTTAAAGTGACTTCACCAATTAAAATATTTTTTAAAATTTAATTTATTTATGTATAGTATAATTAATGAGTAAAAATATTTGTTTTATGTCTCTATTAAACTTGCATTAAAATTGTTTAAAATTAAGAACTTATAATAAGTTTAAAATGAATTTAATTTATTTAACTTATACAAATTTAAATCTTCTTCTTTTTTTTTTAATAGGATATTTATCTCAATAATTTATTGGGCATAACTGATGTCTAAATTCCATTATACGATTAACAAATTTTGTAATGGATTAAAAGCCAAATAAACCCGATAGGCGCAGCGACTACAAAAACGATTAACGCGAATTTTTCTCACGTTTTGGGTATAACCGCGAATTGCTTTGCGACAACGGACGGAATCTGGTTTCTAACGAAATTACTAACGCGATAAATAGTTGAGAGGCGGAAGCCTGGACCACACCTATTTATCATCCGCTAGCAAACCCGGTAAAACGGAAAATTAGGAGCTAAAAAAAGTTCTCTGCGCCCTACTGGTAAAAGGCAACCATAGAACCTGGGAAACAAAAATACCGTCAATTCTATTTGGGTTGCGTAACCGTCGTAATGAAAAAAACCGATTATTCACCATTCGTACTCGTATTCGGACGACAGGCGAAACGAACTGGTGATTGGGCGATCGAACATGTAAATATGACTGTAAATGCGACTGCTGGCAATGTAAACAATGGCCACCCATCATCTGAACAGCAAGCCGGCAAAATAATAGATAACATTCCGACGAAACACGTAGTAAAACATTTTACGGTCGAAGACCTTTTGTGTATTATAAAGTATACCATTTATCTAACAAACAAACAAAAATTTTTGTTGGTGGGGCACCGTCAGATTAGCTGAAAAAGTTTTTAATAATCTGTCAAAAATTAATTTCTTCTTATAATCTTCGCTAATGACGAAATTCAGAGAGAAAAACAATTATTAAGTCAATAGGAATAGAATTTAAATTGGTATAAGTTAATCTAACAGACTTATCACCTTAAACCCAAAATATAAACAAACACTTCATAACACCTAGGCAAAAACAATGCATGTAGTCCAAAAAACAGTATTAGTTATGTCGAAATCAAATTAATCTAATGGACTACCTCTTGGTAGTTTTCATCAATTATTTGGCGGATCTGATTGATCATATCTCAAAGCAGAATTAGTACTACTCACATGATAATTTATAAATGAATCTTTATGTATACATGAACTGCAGCCATGATAAATATTGTGCCCTTTAAAATTCAAAATGAAAGCTTTCACTAGAACGTCCTAAACTACTAAAAAATTTAAAATTTAAAAATTATACCATTAATTAATATTCTATTGGTTAGGTTACCATATATTAAAATCGCATAGCCTACATCGTTACGACATTGCACATCGGGGTATTTTTAATTGTATAATTAAAAAACAAATTACTAGAAGTTCTTTTAGTGAAACATAAAATGCTTAAATCACAATAGATACTAAATATACAGACTGATTATATACGCCTCATGAAATATTTTTGAAACAATTAGAACTAATCTTGAATGTTCTTTTTTGAACTGCTTTACACGAAAAATTCTTTTTTTGCTACCAACTCTTATACCCTTAACTCATATGAACTTTCGATTTTCAAATGACAACCCCATTTTTTTTATAACCTCAAATGTATTAAATTAGAAAAAAAATGTATGTAAAAAAAAATTATTTTATATTTCATTTTCAACGAGTTACATCAGTGTAAACTTTAGAGGTTATTGAGTAATGATAATCTTTAATAATTGCAATATAGTAGTAGTACCGGTTTACACCCGGCCCAGATAACATGTAACATACGCGCGAGTGCTCAATTATAGTGTAAGTTTCATTAATAAAGTTTTCTTAAAATTAATTGCGGTATTGATAATGTCCCTAAGTAAACCCGCTAACCATTGGTCCTTCGTCCGGATTGAATGAAAAAATTTACTTATTTTGGGTAGTGCGTTATTTTAATGAATGCCAACCTCGTGGCAAAGTGCAGCCTTGTCTTAAAAGTATTTAATATGAGATACTTTAATATTATATAAAATTTGATTGTCTAAAAATAATTGTGCGTAAAATCCATTTTATACAATTACTTTTGTTGGCATCGTAAATTATATTGGAGCGAAGAGAGCGATAGTGTCGAAGAAATAATACGCTAACAGGCAACTCCGTTTCGGACATATTATTAGCGTGTAAAAATACAATGGCTGAATTAATGAGTCTTATCTCGCAGAGAGAGAAACTGAAAGGTCGGGTCACACACCTTGCTATTTACATGTAAGACAATGCAGCCAAAATGAATGTTGATCAGCTTGCATTTCGGCTAGAAAAGGTGGTGGAGACATTTTATAACGGGCGGGTGGGCCCGATAGCCTGATAAGGCGACCACCTCTTGAAAGACTGGGTCTTTCTTGGGACTCGGACGGGTGTCCGAATACACGGGAGTGGCAAGAGCCGCGCAACCGCTGGTCGGGCTGACACGGCTCCGGGTGGGATGGTACACGTACCGGATTCAGGTTCCAAAGGACAAAGGACCATGCTGCTATAGATGCTTAGAGAGAGGTCACGTGCAGACGGTCTGTAGTGGCCCCGACTGGACCGGTGCGTGCTTCACATGCAAGGCTAAGAACTGTGTTAGGAGTGCGGAAGGGCCGGAGAAGTCCACATAGGGTATCTCCTGTCCTCTCGCTACTTGTGTGTTTTCTCGTGAATTTTATGCCAACCCACAGCAAAGCCCTACCCCCACCTCCACGTGGTGCGACCTGGGCAACGGATCCCACTCTGGGATTCGGCTAACGCGGGAGGCCACATCGTGTTGTGACTAGCTCTTGATTAAATTCGGACTGAGTCACAACACGGCGGTATGAGTTTTAATGCGACGTTAGGCGGCCTGAAGCAATACCTCATGGTAGTTCCAGGGCGTCCAACATAATGTCAACCGTGTTAAAAAGAAAATAAAAAATAGAACATATTCACATCTATTGTACTGGACGATATTTTGTAACTAATTATATACGAAAACATGTATATTTAAAAAATATTTATTACAATAATAATAATTAAATAAAACTATGGGTCTTCCGGTGGTGATATACCATAATGCCCGTGGGCCAACGTGTCGATTCTGTTGTCGAGCGTGTAGTGCTTATAGTCGAAACATTTCAGCGCCAACTTGGTTGTACGCAAAGTGCGTACCTCGTGCTCGAGCGAACGGATTGACATGTTCTGTCGTTACGGAGTGTAGGGTAGCAGTGACGGACGTTGTTCACCACCACGTACCATTCCGATGACCGCACGGGCATTCTTTCCAGCCAATGCTCGTTTTGACGCATCGTCGCCATCGCCACCGTCTTCGACACAAACACCGTTTGTAATGGTCTAAAGACAAATGGCTGTCAGATGGAGTAGGTTGACCAAACATCACAATAGGTCAATTGACTTGTTTCCTTTTTTACTGAACATTCTGTATACAGGGATTGTTCTGCAAAGTTTTGACATCTCTTATGACTATTTATCCAATGAATATTTTTCGTTCCTTATTTTTTCTTTAACATAATAAATTGTTAAGTCTATTAAAATATTAAAATAGATATTTATTTAATTTAAAAACAGTAACAAAGTAGAGACATGACATGGTTGGGACAATTATAGATAATATCTGACAATGATCATAAGAAATGCTTTAATGCAAATCAGTATATGCTGTATAATTTTAAGAAATTCACTGATTATTCCAAAAGCAATATTAATTTCTATTTCTTTAATTAATCCTGATTAATTATTTAATTAATATGTTTAATATATGAATTAATGTAGTTTTAATTGTAGTAATTAATCTTAGTATAAAATTGATATTCAATAATCTAATATTGTAAATTTACGGAGTAATTATAAAAACAATTTAAAATAGATGTATATTTCGTTACTTCTATGGTAAAGGTTAATACATATTGAAGAGCACTATGCAAAATATTTCAATGAAAATAATTTAAAAAAATTTGGTCTAAACTTGGCTACAAGGAATATTCATTTGTGACAATAATATAAATTATATTATATAATTTTTCTAAACCAATTTTTGAGCTAATTTCAAATCAGCAAATATATATTTTTTCTATCACTTCTAATTTTTCAGATAATTACTAATTAGTAAAAAAAAAATTATAAAACATAAAAAATAAGTTTTTTTTTAACACATGTTTGAAGCTCCGAGTATTTCCGGAACATTTTCAAAACTTAAGTTGAAAAATTTTAATTTTGGATGCGAAATTTGCTATTTTGAATCTTCCCTCCCTGTGAGTTGGTAAAGGGTCAGATTTTCAAAAAATCTATTATAAATGAAAGGAAAATGTCTAAGTTGGTTATACAAAAGAAAATATTTTGCTTCGTTCATTTTTAAAATAATTACTGCAAATACTTTAAAATAGTCTCACATTGTTAGTTCCTATAGAAGACTGACTCCAATAACCCGCTTAAAAACAACCTAAACACAAAAAACAAAGGTTCCTTTTTCTAATCAAGTCCCTTCGTTGCTGATTGGATAACAACTCAGATCAGGTACACTTATCATTTCTATGAGAAACATATATTGTATAAGGAATAATTTCTGTTGACACAAGGGCTCTTTTCTCAAACAGTTAACCCCTGTTTGTCTTTTACACAGATCACAAAATTTGATTATGTCCTACATAAAATACAACACATACATCTATTAACTATTTATTATAAAGCTCACAAAAAATATATGGGAGACAATTATATGTCCTATTTAATGATCTGTTATTGTTTTTGCTACTACTGAGTCTGGTGAATCAGTTTTTCTTATAAGCATCAATTCCATCAAATCATATAGAATCTAATCCAACTGTTGAATACACAACTAATTCTTCCTTCGATTAAGTGAACACCTTGTCACTTATGATTCTGATGTAACCAATCTTATGAACCACGCACCAGACAGGACAACCTTTTATTTCACTTGTTTTTTAACAAAAAACCAGGTGCATCTCCAACGGAACAAAAAATCGCGCAACAATACATGACACCTCTTTTCATGCTATCAGCGTACTGGCAATGATAACATTAGCAATATCGCCAACGTTTTCTGTGATGCGCGAGTAATTCCATTATTATTACTTAACTTTGAAGTAAATAAGGTAGTATTCGGCCTTCCTTCCATCCACCATGAAGTTCAGGGTTGATTGAACAACTACAAAATTAAAGCGGTAATTGATTACCGAAAATCAGTATATTTATACATAATTTATGTTTTACACATAATACTGATAAACATAGTTTTTTAAAGAGATTTTTTTTTTTAACAGATAATAGCATTGAATTAATATTACAAATTTAAATTATATAAATATTAAATTTATTTTTGGTATCACACAATAATTTGGCATTTTAGAAACTTAATCAAATTAAATAAAAACAATAATATAACATGCCAGATACAGTAACTAGTTGTCCAATTCATTGTCTCTGCATCCAACATCTTTAAACAAAACTTCTTCAAGAACTAAGAAAAAATATTACATAAAAATTCTAGTTTTAAATTCTGTAAAACAGTTTTTACTTTGGAATATTTTGTTAACACAATTAACATTGGTCGCCGTAACACACATTTCCCACGAGTCCATTGGTACACGGTATAGATCCTCATTTAAATCAATATTTTTAATTCCTCTTTCTAATTCTTCATCATCATATTCAGGTAATTCATTTCTAAAACATAAATATAAGCTTAGAAAACAAAAACAAGTAGTCATGAAATTGTTTTAGTTTTTTTTAACTATGCTTTAATTTTTAAATCTTTAAGACCTTTATGGTTACAACTATGAAAAAAAGATATTTTTATTAGTACTAAATAAGTTTCCCTATTATTCGATATATGAAAATAAATAAATTTTTAGTTTGGTTAACGTTAAAAATGTATCAAAGTTATTTTATAAAGTTAAATTAATTAATTTAAGTAAGATAGCTCTTTATTTTTTTGGTGGGTTATACTTAATAAAATTAAATCTAGTTTCTAGTTATTTTTGATATAATCATTGTAAAAAATATTTATGATTTAGTTTTGAACTTAAATCTAACATACTATTTTCAAAATTAAACTAGCTCTAACAAGTTTAAAAATATGTGTTAACTTGCTCAGCCTTGTTAAATATAGTAAAACAAACCAAAGGTAAAAAAATTGAATTGAAAATAGTAAAAGGACGCAATTATGAGGAAAAATATTCACGCCATTTTAATATATTTAACTAAGTTAAAAATACTTGAACAACCTACACAATGTTATTTTAATAACTGAAAAAATACCTAATTCGTTTCATAAGTTCAATTCCACGTTTTTTTGCCTTGTACGATAATTGAACTAAATTAGATGTATCTTTGCTATCATATAATGCATCATGCTAAAAATAAATATATTTTTAGTTCACTAAGATCAAGTATTTAAGTTGATAAATATACATACCATAGAACTAACATCAAGAGAGGAACTTGTAGAGCTATAAAAAGTGGAAAATGAACCATTTTTCTCCAGTATCTAAGTTATTAAAAAGAAAAGATATTCATAAAAGGTACATCAAATAATAACATATTAACATCATTAATCTTATATAGTCAAATGTCTACTCTTTGGGTATTCTATAATCCACATTATTATAATTTTAAGAAATTTTGCTTACTCGAGTAGGCAATGTAGCTAAAGATGCATTTGCTGAAGAAGAGAGCATATTTTCATTTTTTCTTTGTGATGGAGAATGATCTCTTGATGTCTTAATAAAATAAAAATAAATAGCAAACAGTGGCACAAAATATAATAATTACAAATAGATTATATATTATATATACATGAGAAATATAACAGGCAACTATAGGAACAGAGCAAAGACACAATACTATTACTTAATACATATATATTTATTCACAAACAAAAATAACATATATAAAGCAAAATACACATAAGCATTAAAATTCACACAAAAACATGTCTTAGCCGACTCACAACTTAATTTAAATTTTCCCTTCTTATAATACTAAATGATACCACTATCTGCCTCCAGATCCTGGAAGTGGTGCCATTTAGACACCAATGGTATCCACATTTCGATCCTCTTTTTCATCAGTCGTCTCGACTGATTGACAGTTTTCCACATCTTCCTCATCAATTGTATCTATTTGGCTCCACGGCTTCATGTAGTCAACACCAGATGATGTTATAACGGGACCTTCAGATTCACAGATTTTGATCATTTCATATCTGTCTGGTCCTGTCTAGTATGGACCCAAAAACTTTCTATGAATTTTAGAAAGTGGCTTGAATTGTGTCCTCAAAATAGAACAAAATCACCTAGGTGGTAATTATGGGCTTCCTTTCTCTTTTTATTAAAAGTGTTACGCTGCTCTTCTTGATCTTTATATATTTGTTTTTTTGCTTCCTTACACAATTTATCCTCTCCTCCACAAAAGCATTTATATATTCTTCCTCAATTATTTTAGTCAACTCAAAATATTGAGGATGTCTCATCTCAACTCCAAATGTCAACTTGGGATTTGATGTTGTAATGGTGTCATACCAATGCTTCTCTGAAAGGAACTTGAGCAACATTCTTTATTAAGTATTAATGTTTGGGTTGATCTAAACTTAATTTGGTAATGACTGGAATAATAATTGCATTT
Organism: Daktulosphaira vitifoliae; assembly: GCF_025091365.1. Taxonomy (NCBI): domain Eukaryota; kingdom Metazoa; phylum Arthropoda; class Insecta; order Hemiptera; family Phylloxeridae; genus Daktulosphaira; species Daktulosphaira vitifoliae. Next base: position 38,599,052 of record NW_026099573.1, on the reverse strand, counting down.
AATCTTTTTATTTGCCCGTTATTCCTTGGTATTCCTGTAGTGATTATTACATGTTGGATGTTTTCTTTACTACAACAATCAAAAAATTCTTGTGAAACAAAAGCTTCTCCATTATCTGACACAATTCTTTCTGGATTCCTAAAAGTAGTAGACAAAGTTTTCATTTTATCAGTGGCTTCCTTGAATGTAGTAGTCTTGGTGGGAAACATCCAAAAAAATTTGCTAAAACCATTAATCACTTCAAAAATATATTTGAATCATTTAGCTGTAGCAGCTAATGTTTCGAAATGTCCTGTTTCATGTGCTTTTCAGATTACATCTTTTTGTATGAATCTAGGGACAACAAACAATTTTTGACCATATTTTATCTCGTACAGTAGATCATGTTCAATTAAATAGTTTTGATCAGTTGAAATAGTTCAAACTTCCATCAAAGCACTAATCTCTAAATCCTCTGAAATCTCTGAATTTTGGGCTCTTCGTAATTTAATCAAAAATTAATTTTCAATTGCTAAGCACACAGGATATCGACTAAGACCATTAACATGGGGTAAACGAGATCTACTTCGGTGTTCAACTGTATAACTAAATTCTTTAAGCAGTAGAGCCCATCTTGCAACTCTAGTAGCTAGTCTTTTTTTTTTCATAGTCATTTTGAATCCAGCACAGTCAGTTACAATTTGAAACTGTATACTTAAGAGATAAACTCTAAACTTTTTCAAAGCTTCGATAATAGCAAGTACCTCTAGTTCATAACTATGATATCTTCTTTGGGCATCACTGGTCTTCCTGCTAGAATAGTGTATTGGATGAAAATTACCATCATAAGCATCCTTTTGTAATAATATAGCCCCAAAACCATTAGCACTTGCGTCAGTACATAGTTCTGTTTCAGCATGAGGATTATATATATGTAAAACTGGATTATTCACCAGTTTTCTCTTCAGTAAATTTATAGCATCTTGTTCTTCTTTTCCAAGTTATACTTGGCTCCATTATGTAATAGATCGGTCAAAGATTTAGCAATCAATGAATAGTTCTTTATAAATTTTCTTAAGTATCCAGTAAGACCCAGAAAACTCTGTACTGCTTTTATTGACTTAGGTAAAGGAAAATTTATAACTGCAACAGTCTTCAATATCGAAGATCTTATAGTATTTTTAAACAAATATGGTATCCTAGATATTCAATTTCTGTATGTAGAAATTGACACTTGCTCCATTTAATGTGTCCATCTAAATCATCCATATATGTTAACAATAATCCCTTTTGAATGTAATCTTTAAAGACAAAGTTAATATATCTTTGAAAAATAGGAGGTGACACGCACAGTCCAAAAGGGGTTCGCAAATATTCATATTGTCCACTAGGTGTGACAAAAGAGGTATACTTAATGCTCTCTTTATGAACTGGAACATGGAAAAATCCATTTCTCAAGTCAAGAGTTGTATAAATTGAAGTTCCTTGTAATTTATCTATTAATTGCAAAGGGTATCTATCTTTGATTATCTTCATATTTAACATCCTGTAATCTACACAGAGAGATATAGAGAGTTATCTTTCTTCCTGACTAAAACTATTGGACTAGCGTAGTCAGAACAGATAGGTCTAATAATGTCTTCTTGTAACCATTCCTCTATTTGTTTGTCAACTTGACATGTTTCTGCTGGAGATAGGTGCCGTGGTCTTTGATAAACAGGTTTTTCATCTATTAATAAAATAACTATTTCAATCGGTGCATGTTTTACTTTATTTGGTTCATAATCTTACACTATATTATTAATTTCCTCTGTAAAAGTTGATGCACCTATATTGAACTCATTACAAGATATATTAATAGACATGATTTGATTTTCTTCTTCAAATTTAGTTATTCTCACACACTTAGGTTTATGTACAGTTCAGCATTTGTTTAAAGTATAACTTTTCCTACTAACAGGTCATATGTAATGGCTTCATCAGGAACAACATAAATATCAATAGTATATGATGACTCGATAACACTTAATTTGCTAATAAAAACGCCTTCTGTGTAGAACTTAATTCTTCCTGGTAAACCTAGTAAAGTTTTATCTTTATGAATTGTGACTTCATCCAACTTCAACATAAATGTATCAACTAAAGCATTAGATTCTACATATTTTATATCAACTAATTTACTTATACGATTAGAAGAATATATGATATCATTAACTTGTACTTTAATATTTTCATCTCTTTGACTTCTACAGTATTTGGTAGACAAGCTGATAGACAATAAGAACATGACGATGCTTTGTGACCAAATTCCTGGCATAAAAAGCACTTAAATCCTTTACTAGCATCAGGACAACAACTAGAACGATGACCCTTTGTACCACAGTTCTTAGCAACGATTAATGTTTGCTGATTAACCTTCATGTTTATATGATTTAAATGAAGAATTAGGTGATACATTCAATTTTTTTTCTCAGAAATTTATGTTTAACTTAATTTTCTCATACAATTCAAATTTCAATTTTAGCTTATCAATGGATGTAGCGCTCTACAGTATCATCTTGTTAACTTCCAAGTCTCTTATACCAGCTATGATATAATCAATAAAAGAATTTTCTTCAATATTGCCTAGTTGAGCAATAGGTTTATTTTGAAAACATACTGCTGATATGATTCATCATTTTTCTTACAATGCTCAGACAGTGAAGTATGAATAGCAGCTGTGTTCATATGACTTTTAAAGTCATTCTACAGTTTATCTTTTAAAATTGTCCAAGTAGTAATTCCCCTTTCCAATTGAATATATAATTGAGCCGTTCCCATTAATAAACGTTTAACATAAATTAACTTCTCAGGATCGGACCAATGTAGTACACTAGCCATTTCTTCAATTTATTGATTAACTGAATAAGCATCATCACCAGAAAACTTAGAGAGTGATTCTTCAACATCTCTAAAGCTTAAATAAGATTTGCTATGCTCAAGTCTCAAAGCAAATACTTCCTCTCAAAGTCTAGAAACTTCATCTACAGTTTCATTAGAATTTTTATTCTTAGGCATCTCAAACTGTTATATAATCAAAAAGTTTTATAAAATTCAAATTGATGTTAGAAACCGATTAACAATGAAAAGATCTTCCGAAAAACAAAAAAAGAAAAATTGTATGTTTACTCAACAAAAATGGTGTTGTCTACTAATACAATTACAGAAACGACACTTAAAATATACACAACAAATAGTTTGAAAATTATTTGGATTTTGAGTAGACAAGATATCTTCCCTAATCTCTATTCTCGTTTCTCGACTGATGATCCCGGACAGACCTCCAAAAACTTGTGGTAAATACAACAGGCAACCACAGGAACAGAGCAAAGACACAATACTATTACTTAATACATATATATTTATTTACACACATAAACCCTGTTAAATATTTACAAACAAAAATAACATATATAAAGCAAAATACACATATAAATTAAAATTCACAAAAACACGTCTTAGCCGACTCACGACTTAATTTTCCCTTCTTATAATACTAAATGGTACCACTATCTGCCTCCAGACCCTTAAGTGGTGCCATCTAGACACCAATGGTACACACATATATATATAATAAAGTTCACCAAAGATAGTACAGTATTTTTAGAAATAATATTCAATAATTAAATGCATACCGCAGGGGGTTGTGGAAACATATGCCAATCACCAACAGGTTCATAGTGGTTAAGACTATTTTGATCCCATAAGTCACTATCATCATCATCTTCATCATCTTGTAAAAACATGTCACGTCCGTGAAAAGATGCAGACCTCAAAACTGGATTTCCAGTGTTATAAGAGCTAATTGCTCTAATAATAATTTATTTACTAGTTATTTAATAAATATTCAAAAATAAATTTTAGATACCCTTTAGAAAATGTAGCTTTTTGCAATTCCTTCTTTTTGCCTTCAGCAGCTGCTTTCATAGGATCATAATTTTTACGTCGTTTCCAATTTTCTAATTCAGTTTCTTTATTTAGAGGAACATTTTTATTACTAAGTATACTAGAATTCCATTTTTTTTTTGTTGACAAATTTTTACGTGTGGATAATAAAGGCGACTAAAAAAAACATACATTTTATGCATGAAAACATTTTGAAATAGTGATTTAGATTTAAAAAAATTTATCAACTAATTTATTTACTAATAGATGTTACTCATATGATCTGAAAGTAATTTAAAAGAAGAAAAACCCAGCACAGTGGGGTCGCGGCATAGTTGGACACAGTATAGATTTAATTCAACTAGATACGATTTGTGATCTTTTGACGTATTGTTGAAAGAAATCGGTCCAGTGAGAGCTGAGAAAAAGTGGCAACAGTCATAAAAAAAAAAAACACATCATGGTAAAATTAATACCTTCTCGGCTTTGCATCGAAGCTAAAATCTCTATAGTGAAATTCAGATCATACAGCTAACACACATTGTTTTCTGAATTAATCAATTAAAAAAAAAATTTGAGAATGCCCTTTTAAATAACATCCAAATAAATAAATAAAAATTTTCCTTACAGAATTTGGTTGAACTGCCTTTGTTGTTCTCAAACTAAAGCGACCACAATCTACTCTTGACATTGATGAACTTAAATTTTGTGACGTTTTGCTTAAACAAGATTTATCATTACCAGTCTTTAAGTCTTGTTTTTTTTTAGAATCTTCAGATGGCTTTGAAAATCTATCTCGACGCAAACTTAAAGGACACATTTAAAATTGAAATTTAATATAAAATTTTAAAAATTATTTTAGTATGAATAATGAAATAATAATAACAACATTAAAACTATTTACAGTTTTAATAGCTTACTTAAATGTTCGATTGGATTGAATACTTTTATAATTATTAGCTTTATCTACTTTAGCTTCCATCATGTTCATACAATTTTCAGCATCTCTTAAGATAGATCTAGTGTCATCATCACTGCTAGCGTTTTTAACACTTTTATCCTAAAAATATATTTGATACCATACTTTTCAAGAACTAAACTTCAACAAAAATAACTTACACTTAAATCTTTTAGACTTGATGAATTCAATAATGGTATATTTGACTTTCTTGAAAATCTGTTTGATTTTGGAGATTTTGGAGGTTTGATATCTATTTAACAAAATTATTCAAAATTAAATTTTAAACAGCTATGATTTCAATTTTTTTTTAAATATAATTAAAACTTTATTCACCTGATTTCGGTACATTCAATTCCGAAGAAGTATTTATCTTATTTTGATTCAGTTTAGAATGCCATTCATTGACCCAGCTAGATCGTAGTTTCTAAATAAATGAAAGTAGGAGTAAATACAAATACAAAGTTGTTATCTAATCATAGTAACAAAATTGCTAAGTAACAAAGATTTAGTAAATTACTTTAACCATAGAATTTGATTTCTTGAATTCTTCATTATCAGTATCAAAATGAGGCATTGTATCAGATTTACTGTTGTCATTTACAGAATTTCTTTCTATGATATAAGTACCCGTGCTACCTGTGTCACTATTAGATGATAAATCATCATCAAAATCATTAGAGTTCAATTTATTTTTAAGAATTGCACAATTATTATCTAAAAAAATTGTCAAGTTATTACAAAATAATTGAATATTCTGATATACTGATACATTTAAAAATTAAAAATAATAAGACGTAACATACCATGTAAGGAAGAAGTAGAAGTAAAATCTATACTTTCATTATTTGACTAAAAAAAAAAAATAATATCTTTAAAAGAGTAGCGTTAATAAAAGTTATGTTAACAATTTAGTTACACTAACAATAGATGTTGACTTAAAAACATTATTGATGGGAAGCGAAAAGTTACGCTGATGTGATCGTATATATGTATGAGTAGATGGTTCACTACTTTCATTAGGAATTTTACCACTAGGCTTTTTAAGTCTTGTAGATAATTGCTCTTTTAACTTATTAGTTGAACTCATTTTTAATAAAAATTCTGAAACAAAATAAATGTTCATATTATTAAAAAATTAACAAATACTCAATTTCTAATACAATATTTAATCAAATTAATAAAAAAAAAAAAAAAACTTCCTAATAAATATTAAAAGTATTATTTAATAAGTATAGAATAATATCAAAATTTACTAGCTAGTATTTAGACTAATTCAATCAAGAGTAGAAAACATAACACTTGATTACATAATTAATTACTGATAAATATTAATAAATTTTAATTTAGTAAAAATAATATGGGCCAAAGGAAAGAAATGAGCTTATATAAATGATTTTAGAATATATTTTTAAGTATAATATTATATCATGAAAATTTATCACTTGGAAAAATTATAGTTTTATGTAGGTCATAGAAAATCAGGCCTATGATTATAATTTAGTGTTAATATTTAACATTAAAATTTTTCATAGTAATACTATCATAACATTCTAAAGCTAAGGTTTAAAAATAAATATTGTGTGGGCTGTATAAACTTTTGGTAGATGATAAATCTTTAAGGTTTTTATACTAACTTTAAAAGTATTTATCGAATATCCTGAAACATTAAATATATATTTGGCATATTAAAGCAATTTGCCCAGCACTTAAAAAAAAATGGAAAATGCAAAGTATGTCATAAAAACAACTGGTACATATATTATTATTTTGAAATCATTAAATACGACAATTCGAGTTCATGATAAAAAATGTTGTTTATTTATGTTCTTCTGTGATTCAAATATCATATATTGCATTAAGAAGCAGCTGGTTGTTGTTTTAACATAAAAAAATCAACGTGTTATCAATAATACAAATCTCTTTTATCGGTAACTGATACTAAATCTTATACCACACACCAAGTAACACGTACATATTATAAAATGGTTTGGCAACCCTCCAAAATTGGCATTACACCAATAAGGCAAAATTCGTCGATAAATTAATTTTTTATTAATTCTATAGAATTTTAATGATTTTATTTCTCATATATTTTAAAATCATTCATCACATTCTATTTTTAAATTTCTAATTTCTAAATTTAAAATATACAAGCCTTTTCAAAGGATTAAATATACCCCCAGTCATTGTTGTGTAAACTGTTAACATCACTAAATATCGATGGCCATCGCTATTTTCTTATCAATCCAATAATGTTAGTATTTATTTATGAAATTTAGATATAAATCTTCACCCAACAGCACAAATACACTATAATATTTTTAAATCTGCGTACAAAATATTATTATTAATAAATAATCTCTTCTATTAACAAAAGGAAAGATAGACCAAAAGGTAGTTTCTTTAACAGAAATATTTCATTTAAGTATTTAAATAGATTAAAATGTCGGATTACGAAAGCGAAGGTAGTTACAGAGGTGGCAGCGATAGTGAGGTAATTATTGTTTAAATAATAATTTGCTTAATAAATATATGCTGAAATATGTTTCAATTAATTTATATTTTACAGGAAGAATCTAATGTTCAACGCAGAAATGCTTCAAGTCGAAGTGTTAGTAGAAGTCGTTCGGGTAGTGCTTCTGAAGCTGAAGAAAATAATCAGTATATAAATTTATAATAATTTTTATGTTTGTTGAATTAATTTAACTTACAATACTAAAACTATTAAATTTGTTTTATAGAGAAGAAGATGTTGGCGATGAACAAGAACCTGAAGGAGAAGACTTGAATTCAGAAGATGTAAACTTATTTAAAAATAATTTATTGATTACATAAATATTAAAGGTGTATTTTAATATGTTATTCATTCTACAGGAATATGATGAAGAAGAAGATGAAGAAAATGATCGTCCTGGCAAAAAGAAAAAGAAAAATGAACGTTTTGGAGGATTTATTATTGATGAAGCTGATGTTGATGACGAAGTAGAAGAAGATGATGAATGGGAAGATGGAGCAGGAGAATATGGTATTGTGAGTAATGAAGTAGACGAATTGGGTCCAACTGCTAGAGAAATTGAAGGACGTAGACGTGGAACCCTTTGGGAGTAAGTTTTATATTATATCGACTTTTTTTTATGTTTAGATAAAATTATTCTTTAATTCAAAAATAATAATTTTAGTTCCCAGAATGAAGATGAAATAGAGGAATATTTACGAAAAAAATATGCTGATGCTTCAGTTACAGTTAAACATTTTGGAGATGGAGGTGAAGAACTAGCTGATGAAATTACTCAACAAACACTTTTACCTGGTGTAAAGTAAGTTATAAAGCATTTATTAATCATTGATGGTTATAAACTAACATCTATTTATTATTAAATTTAAAGAGATCCAAATCTCTGGATGGTTAAATGTCGTATTGGTGAAGAAAAAAATACTGCTTTACTACTCATGAGAAAGTTTATCGCATATCAATTTACAGATGATCCATTAAAAATTAAATCTGTTGTTTCACCTGAAGGTGTTAAAGGATATATCTATATTGAATCTTACAAACAAACTCATGTGAAATCAGCTATAGAAAATGTAAGTAGTCTTAAAATGGGTATTTGGAAACAACAAATGGTACCAATAAAAGAAATGACAGATGTTCTTAAAGTTGTCAAAGTTCAAACAGGCTTAAAATCTAAACAATGGGTTCGGTTAAAAAGAGGTACTATGAATGTGATTAAGTATACATAATGTAATTTTAAAGATTATTTTTTTATAATTTATAGGTTTATATAAGGATGATATCGCTCAAGTAGACTATGTAGATTTAGGACAAAACAGTGTACATCTTAAATTAATTCCTCGAATTGATTACTCTCGGCCTCGTGGTGCACTAAGAGCAACTACGGTAAAGAACACTTTAGCTATAATAATTAACTGTGTTAATTGTTCAATAATTGAATTTAAAAGTATTAAATTTTTATTTTCAATCATTAACTTTCAGGATATGGAAGCTTTAAAAAGAAAGAAAAAAAGACGTCCAGCTGCAAAACCTTTTGACCCAGAAGCAATTAGAGCAATTGGTGGAGAAGTTACTAGTGATGGTGATTTTTTGATATTTGAAGGAAATCGTTATAGTAGAAAAGGATTTTTGTACAAAAATTTTTACATGAATGCCATTACCACTGATGGAGTAAAACCAACATTATCAGAACTAGAAAAATTTGAAGAAACTCCTGAAGGAATAGATATTGAGCTACCTGTTTCTAAAGATAATGCAGCAAATAGCCAAGCAATAAGTGCTGGTGATAATGTTGAAGTCTGTACAGGTGAATTAATAAATCTTCAAGGAAAAGTATTATCAATTGATGGTGACATGGTTACAATTATGCCAAAACATGATGATCTCAAGGTAATTTTACTACTTTTATATGTGGTATTTAAGTTAAATGTAATAAATAGTTATATTTTATAGATGCCCTTAGAATTTATGGCTAATGAGTTAAGAAAATTTTTTAAACAAGGTGATCATGTTAGAGTAGTTGGTGGACGTTATGAAGGCGATACTGGTTTAATTGTTCGTGTCGAACAAAATCGTATTGTATTATTTTCTGATGTCACAATGCATGAATTAGAAGTTTTACCTCGCGATTTACAATTATGTTCGGACATGGCATCAGGAGTTGACTCATTGGGACAATTCCAATGGGGTGATTTGGTGCAATTAGAGTTAGTTTTTACATAATTATAATTTTGAAATAACCACAATGCAAAATACTTTTATGATATTTTATTATTTTAGTCCACAAAATGTTGGTGTCATAGTGAGGATTGAGCGTGAAAAAATGCACATATTAAATATGGCTGGAAAGTTAGTAGAAGCAAAACCTCAATCGCTTAACAAGAAAAAAGAACATAGGAATACTATTGGTGTTGATGCATTAGGTAGCTCCATTCAAAGAAAAGATATTGTTAAAGTTATAGATGGACCACATACTGTAAGTATTAATTGAAAAATTATAATTTATATTAATATTTGTAACCTTATTTATTTCTCAAGGGAATGCATGGAGAAATAAAACATCTCTACCGTCATCATGCATTTCTTTACTCCCGTCTTATGACAGATAATGGAGGAATTTTTGTATGCCGTTTAAGACATATTGCCTTAGCTGGGAATTCAACTAATAAAGTATTTATTATAATGATTTAAAAATTTTTTTTTCTTAATATGTTTCTTTTTTATAAATAAATTTTTATTAGGCTCTTATTACACCTCAAAATGGATTTGCTTCACCACAAATCACATCTCCCAGACACACACCCGGTAGCCCATTTGGTGCAGGTGGTGGTGGTGGACGTGGTAGTGGAGGTAGTGGTGGAGGAAATAGATTTAGTGGTGTTCGTAGAGATAGAGACTTAATTGGTCAAACTATAAGAATTACTGGTGGTCCATATAAAGGAGCTGTTGGTATCGTAAAAGATGCAACTGAATGTACTGCAAGAGTTGAACTTCATTCCTCTTGTCAAACCATATCAGTTGATAGAAGAAATATCACTATTGTTGGACAACAAAACAAGGATGGAAGATTAACATCATCATACTCCAGGACTCCAGCTAATGTAATGATGACACCTGGTTATCGTGAAGGAGGCAAGACTCCAGTTCATGGTTCAATGACACCTAATTATGAAGCTGGTAATCGAACTCCACATTATGGTAGTATGACACCTTCACATGATGGATCTAAAACACCTACTCAAGCATGGGATCCTGCAGCTGGATATACCCCTGCTAGGATAACTGATGCTGATCTCGAATACCCAATGGATCCTGGTACTCCGTATGCACAAACTGGATATGGCTCATCTGATCACTCATATTCACCATATCAAGCAATTTCTCCATCTGGTGCTGGTTTTAATAGTAAGCAATTTTACATTTTATTGAAAATTTTCAATTTAATATTATAATATTAGTGAGATGACATGACTGACTCAATTAATTTTGTTTTCTATATGTTTAATACATATGAGGTTGATACGAACCTTAGAAATGATTTTATCTATAGATTTATCCATCTAAAATTAACTAATATTCTATTTCTTCTAAAAATATACCTACAAAAATATCCTTTATAAAATCCGCAAAAGCTAATATAAAAGTAGTCAGACAAATGTATTTGTGATAGTTATCTTTTTGTTTAGAAATAAGTTCCATAAAAAAAAATAATAAAACAAACTGTATAAAATATATTTATAATAGTGTTAATTTTTTTATTTGTAAGTTTCTGAATAATTACAATCCAAATAATAATATTTCAATAATATTGTATTATATTATAATATTATCAATATTATATTGCCAAATATATTATTAAATAACATAATTGTAATATCTTGGGATGAAATATTTTTAACTTATAATAATAGACTAAGCTTTAAGTTACACTAGGAAATTCATTGTTTAATTTAATAATTTGTATTTTATTTCTTAAAAGCCTTATTAAAAACCTTATGTACGTTTTGTATTAAAATTTTATTTTAGGTAGCAACTCTTATATTAATACACCAAGTCCATTAAATACTGCTAGTCCACGTAGTATTCAATATCATCCAGCACCATCGCCATCTGGGTCTTATGCCAGTTTAATGACACCATCATCTGTATCATCTCCAGGACTTGCAGCTCCCTCTTTAACATCATTTGGTATGTGATAGATATTTTTGTTAAATGCATTTTTTTAAATAATTATCCTTTAATTTCAGGTTTACCACCTGGTTGGCAAACTACTGATGTTTATGTTCGCATAGCTGATTCAGATTTAGCTGGCCAAACTGGAATTATTAGAGATGTTAGTGAAGCAACATGTAGTGTTTATTTACCAGAAGAGGAACGTGTAGTCACTATTGAAAATGAAAATTTGGAACCAGTTATGCCAAAGCCGAGTGATTATGTAAAGGTTCTTTGTGGACAATACAGAGATAGAACAGGCAACATGGTGGCAATAGAAGGAAGTGAAGGAGTAGTTTTGATGTCAGATGAAAAAAATCCATTACTTATTCCATTGTTACATTTATGTAGAGCAACTTAATTGTATTTTTTTTAATATTTGTATAAATGACTGTAGGCTCTTTGAAGATTACTATATATAAACAATTAAATTTATATACTAAATACTTAAATATCAAGTGATGATTATAAAAAATACAATAAATAATTAAAATATAACAATTAAAAAAAATTCAAGACCATATAAGGTCTTGATTTTTTTTAGTCTAATAAGAACAAATAATGTTCTTATTTTGAACTCTGATTTTTAAATAGTATTAACTGATTTCAATAACCAGCACTGAATTGAGAAAAATGGCACACTGACATTTTTGTTAAGAAGATTTCTTGTACCTATTCCTGGATTAAAATGTTCAAGTTGTTTATCAATTTATACTTAAATAACCTGCTTAATTTAATTTTAGATAAATTACCATACTCATTGATGTGATTTTATAGTTATCACGATTTCCTATTAGACCAGCTCTTTATTAGGATACCGAATGTTTTTTGGTAACTAGTTTGACAAACCCTATTCTTTATGTAACTATGATAAAATATCTTATAATTTTCTTTGTTAATGTAACAAATATTTTGCTCTAACATCAAGCCATCTGATAAATTTAATTTGTATACTACTATTTGTAAGATAATCGAATATTTCCATCGAATATCAATAGAATAAATAATATTTGCTTTCTTAAAGACAAAAATTCAGTATAAATAAACGTCTTATGTGTGTTATGTTTACCACAATGTATTTTTAAAAATGTTATTCGAAATAGTCCAAGCCGAACTAATACACACACATTGTTAATCAAATTACATACTACGGTTTCACCGAACATAAATGGCATTCAGCTGATCATATTAAACATGTTTCGCAAAACAGACAATTGTAACTGAATAAAAGGCTCGTAAATTAGAGACCAGGCCATAGTCATTAAAAAGCATAGGACAGTAATTTCGGCAACAAACAACAGCATTCGAGCAAAGCGGTCGTTGGTTTTTCGTATCACGTTGATTGTGCAAATTTCGGTCAATCCAAATTTGATGACATTGATGGCCACGTTGATAACGCCCAATATCAACAGCATAGTATTAATAACAGTATGTATTGCATAAACAGTCTGTCTTGTCAGGTTATTTAAAAGGTTCAAGAAACTCCCATCTGGATAAGCGCCTAAACTTTGTTGAAAATCATCTAGAGTACTTAGAATTGCTCTGGCCAAGTCCAACGTACAAGTATGTGAAATTTCCTAAAATCACAAAACAAAAAAATGTATTGATATTTATAATAATAACTATGAAAGTGTACTTTATACAGTCATGTAACAGTAAAATGTATAAAATCCCTTAACTTTTAGCTTTGAGAATTCTATTGATGAACGCATAGGGAGTCACAAAAATGTTAAAATTCAAATTCAGCATAAAAATGTTAATTACAAAATAAAAGTTTATTCATTAGCTCTTATGAGTTCCCTAAATAAAATCTGTCTTAGTTTTTATTTTAATAAAATAATCATTGTATTCATTTTTTAGATAAACTTGAAAAATAATTATTAATTGAATATAAAATTACTTTATCAGTCTTTTACAAAAGACAAATTTTTAAAAACAAAATGTCTAAATGGTAACGAGAAAAATATTTTAAATTAAAACTAAAAGAATGTGAAATTAATCAACTTGAATAAGCCCCTTATAAGGCTTGTTATTTTCAAAACTAAAATGGAGTATTCTTATATAAATAAATTTTAAGTTGCACTTCTACAAAGCAGATAAGTTTTAAATATCTTAATTTAAATAATTTTTTAAGCACTTGAAAAATAGACATTTATGTGTTAGACGTTGAAGCTAAAATAATAAACCTAATGATTATCGATAATCTAAGACAGTTTATAAATCTTACATTTCTAGCGTACCGAGGCATCCAAAAACTTAGGTTATAATTAAAAATGATTTACATTGAGTAAACTTTTATTTTATTATAATTAACAAGTTATTTAATAATAACAAATTTTATTGATACATTTCTAGCAATTAATTTACTAAAATTTGTAGCCAACAGAGTATGTAAAAATGTTGAACATTTTATTCTTCTTTTGAAACAGGTAATCGTTATTCAGTTACTCATTGATATTGTCAATTACATTACAGGAAAAATGAAAACCAATTAATTGTTAGTAAACTGTAGTGTATTTCGTCGAAAAATAAGTGAATTAAAATGTAAATAACATTTTTGGTATTAAAATAAAGTTAGCAAAATTGTGATAAATAAAAAAATTATCAAATGTTATTAATGTTATTTTAAAAGATGTACTACTTGGAAAACTGTCCCACTTTTAAACTAATGAGATACGATTTTTAAATATTAATTTATTGACCTCAGTAATAGCAATCGCTAAATAAAATCGAATGTATGAAAATATTGAGATGTTCACATTTTTCATAGGAATAATACTGAAATATAGTGACATAAAACACAACACAACTATCAACATTACTCGTACAACGTACAGAGTTAAGTATAGCAATTAGGCAATTGCCTAAGTCATGAAATGGCACCATCCGAACATTTTTATGTTCCGAAAAATTAACGCCTGACTGGTCAGTCACTAAAAGAAATGTTCATTGGACATCACAACGAACAATAATGGTGTGTAACGCTGAATGCGTATTACCTCATGAAATCCTAGTACCTTTTTTAACACGCTTATATTAGTTTCACTTGTATTCATTTTATTCTGCGATCGGTCATTTAGCATTGCGAGCCGTTGCTGCAATGGCTACTGTTATAAGATTACATTTTTCTCATAAATTCCTAGTACTAATAATCTTATTTTATTCGCTTATTCTTTGTCGATTAAGTGGCCTACAAATTACTCCTTATTTTCTTAATTGTAAACCAATTCCTATTGTCGGCTTGGTATGGAAACTTAAAAGAGGATATTTTTTAAAATTTTTGTTATGATCATCATATCACATGATTTTTATGATATAAATACGATCTTAAAATTGAAATTAACATATTTTATGTAGTCTTAAAAAAATTAAGATCATATATTTGTATATTAAATGGTCGTGATAATAAATTCAATATAATTTAAAGTACAGTAGAGACCAAACAAAATAAAGCTGAGGCATTTTTTAGATTAATATTGACTGATACTTGACAATAAATAAAACATTGTCGTAAAACGATTCGATGATATGCTACTTTCAAAAAAAAATTGAAAAAAATGAACACTCCTATCAAAAATTACATGAACTCATAGAACAAGTCATCAGAACGTCATTTTAATTTTAATCATACACTATATTAAAAAGTTATATATTAATTTAATTTTAAACGATTATGTACTGATAGCTTCAACTATTTACATTCTATGATCTTTTGACATATCATTGAATAAAGTTGGTCAGTAAGAGCGGAGTAATCGTTTTCAGTGGCATAAAAAAATAATAAATAAAAAGAAAATACACTCAGTGTAAATCCAATAGCTTTTCAGCTATGAATCCAATTAAAAAAATATCCGTTTATGAGTTTCCATTGCAAGCCGACACATATTTAGTATTTTATTTATTAATAATTGATAATTGAATAAAGAATTCTGATTTGATAAGTAAATGCCAATTACTATACAATCATCGTAAAATGACAAATTGATTACTTCTGTTTATTGGGTTGGGTTGGATCTATTTATTAAAAATTAAATAAAGTAGTAATAATAACAATTACATGGGAATATTAAAAGATACACATTAGAATCAAGGAATATTTTCTTATTTTTTTAATAAAATAAAAATATTAATTCATGGCTGAACTTCTTTCGAAGTCTATTATTTTTTTTATTTAATTCTTTGTTGAATCATTTTGTTCCACTCATTTACAGTAAGCATTTTTTATTTCTATCAGATTGAATATTATTATTCTTCCAAATCGATGCAATTTTTTTGGTCTACCTATTCAGAACTTAAAAAAAAAGATAAATAATTGATCATTATCCTTATGACGACAGCCTCGGAAAAAAATTTTAAATTGCTATTATTAAACGTTTTGTAGGAACAGTTGTCATGAAAATATATAAATATCTAACATATTTGTATAATAAACTCTATATTTATTATAATTTTTTTAATATAATTTATACAATTTAATAATTATAATCACGAAAATTAATTTGTTATTTTTTAAAAGGTTGGTCCCGTAAGATAGAATAATATTCCCCTGTGCCTGAAACATCTTTAGTTGTGATTTGGCTTTTAATTTCGACTATATCACAAGTCAGTCGTACGGTTAGGGTTTAAATAAATATTTCAGTTGCGTTTAGGAGAGACCGGATTATCGAGTATTTCAGTGTCACATATTCGAGAACTAAACTCATAAGGGGAGGTGTCCCTCAGGGTTTAGCCTTCGGACCTTTGCTGTGGAACATCGGTTCTAACCACATCTACCATTTTCGCTGCTGACCCACGTGAGTCTTATCTGTTACGCGGACGTCACGTTGGTGGTGATGGAATGCACTTCAGCAGAGACGGCTGGAAGTCTGAGCTAACTTTGTTTTCAGTTGCCTTAGCCTGGCGCTGTCTTGTTTGCGTAGAAGTGTCTCCTCCGTGGCGGCAATGGGTATCCCACTAATGGACTTAATGATACATATCTGAGTGTAGTGATTGACAGTTTTTTTAGCCACACATTAACACATTGTTTTTCCAACGGGACAAGTGATTTCTAGTTCACTCGTTTGTTGAATCATTCATGATCCGTTCGCCTGAGACAAAGGCAATCCCGAAACTCGGTACAAAGTGGCCAAAAGTGCTGGTTTTAACCAGCGCTGTAAAGAGTACTTTGTGTTAATGTGAACTATTTTATTGATAAAAATATTCGAGTTGGTTTTAGAAATATGTTTTTGTTGGGATGGATTCGGATTTACGTTTACTTGCGGATAGTTTTTCTTTTATAATCTTAAATTTTATTCAAGTATAAAATAAGTTAAAAGTAAGTTTTCTTTTGGGGTAAAAGATAAAAATAGTGTTGTTTAGTAGTTGCATCAAAAACGAAATCAGTTAAAATATTTACTTCACTGTGATATTCGAGCAAAGTGAATCATCATATTTAATTTTTTAAATAGTTTCTTGCTTACTTCAACTAAGTACACATGAATATAATAATAATTACAAGAGCAGAGTTAAAATTAAAAAAAAATTGTTCATATTATTACTCATTAAAAGATGTTTGGTAGCAATACTTTGTAATTTTTCTGTCCCTAAACTCAACTCAACTATGTTCGACCTTCCCCTACATAGCAGAACTATATCTGGTTCGATTTAACCTGATTCAGACTGAATCACGGTTCTGTTTATACTTAAATTAACATGTTGGTCTAATATTTTAAATAATGGATTTTTTTTTTTACTATACATTAAAAATATCATTAGCTTCTTCCAGATCCGTCCTTAAATGGAGAAAATTGACTACTTTAAATCTATGTAATATCGTTATTTTAATTATGGATTAATGTACAACAACTTAGGAACATTTTTGCTTATAGTCAAACCACGCACATAAAATAATAAAATAAAAAACTTATTATTTTTATCGTAATTTGTTCAAATTGATTTTTGATAGTGAACATTCTTATTAAAAATAAGTACAATAAATGTCATACACATAATAAATGCTAAACACATACAAACACATAGTATGTGTTAAGCGTTGATAATGGTAACATTGTTTCCGAAATACATATCCGCGACTATTCATTAATTTTTTGTGGCTTTGAGTTTAATATTTTTTAGTTTTTTAAATTAATAATGTTTTTAATATAGTTTTAATTTTACTTAATTAATTAGCCACAAGTGATCAATTTTTATTATATTATCAAATAACTTCATAGTCTTTTCTATTAATTTTTGACAAAAATGGTAGCTTTTTAAATATAATTATAGTTAGACATGTAAAAAATCTTATGGAACTTCTAAAATACCACAATATGATTTATATTTAATTATGATTTAACATCATGTTTTTAAAAAAATACTCTTGTGTTAATAATCAATATTTAATTTATGCGAATCTTGATTTATATTGTTGGATAAAGTATAATAAAAATGAAAAAACCCAGCACAGGGGGGTCGCGGCACAGTGGTGACGTGGTATAGATGGATCAAGTATAATGATATCTGACAGTGATTAAAATCACTATCAAAAAAAAAACGCTTCGATGCAAATCTTTAGATATTGTTTAATTTTAAAAAATTGGTGGATTATTCCAAAAGCTTCATGATCTGCTAGTTCATTATTAATATCCTAATTAAGATAAAGTATGTAGAATGAAAAAGGGATTATTAAAATATTATTTCTCATAAAAAAATAATGTTGATCCATACACTTTTCAATATGTCATAGCATTATAAAGTTAAAAATGTAAAAAATAAAATCGAGAATTTTCACACAATAATAGCATTCGGTAGCCATTTTCACCGTGAAGATAAAATAAAGTCCGAAATTTTTTTTTCGCATAATAAAGTAAATTACATTAGCTTTAATTTAAGATATATATAAAAGTGTCAGACTTTCCGGAACACTTTCAAAATTTAAGTTGAAAAAGTAAATTTTTTGTGAAAAAGTGGTCATTTTAAATCCCCCCCTGTGGGCAGGTAAAGGGTCAGATATAAAAAAAATATATACCAAATGATAGGTAATAATATTACACATCTATATAAAATAGAATTATATTGATATGTTGATTTTTGAAAAAGTTATGGCACTTTTAAGTAAAAAAAATTGAAAAAATTTCGAAAATTAGCGATTTTTAAATTTGTAATTTTTTTGGAGGTTTCCCCCATTTACGGGGAACGAGGGAATTTTTTTCAATTTTTAAGGGTAATGTCTTCGACTAGATACAATTTGTGATCTTTTGACGTATCGTTGAAAGAAATCGGTTCGGTGAGAGCTGAGAAAAAGTGGTAACAGACACACAAAAAAAAAAAAAAAATAAACACATCTTAGTAAAACCAATACCTTCTCAGCTTCGCATCGAAGTTAAAATGAAAAACATCTATTTTCATTTGTTTATCAAGGAAAAACAGCTATCAGTTGAAAATTACCTGTAAATATTTATTTTTAATCATATAAGAGATTAAAAAAGAAAAATGTTTTATGTTATATGTAATGATAGTATTTTATTTTATACTGTTTCTTTCAATAAAATAATAATTTAAGAAAAAAATATTTTATAATAAGTATTAATAAAGTAGACTATTATTAAATAATATTACTGATAAGTTTATTTGCTAGGAAACTTTTAGATATTTTTATGGAAAATAATTTCATATACTCATTAATTTTGTTTTAAATTTAACCAAAGACTAAAAAAATATTTTGTACATGCATTATGACTAATTTTTTTTAATATGTAAAATTAAGTCCAGTCACAAAGTCTATTTTAATTAATGTTTCTGTTTTGGTTCAGTCCGTTTAAAATTTGGTTCCATCCATTTTGGTCTGGGCAAACAATTTTATTTAATAGTCTGGTTTGGTTTGGTCTAATTTTTATTAGTTGTTCAATCTAGTCTTTTTTCCATTTTTCAGAATGCACAGTGGGCTAAAATAAAATTAGCTTGCATAATTTCAATTATCAAAGATTTAAAAAGTAGTAATTTGACTGAAAATTTTTATTCTTTATATTCATTTTTGATTAATATAATACTATTAGTGCTCCTGTAACAATTTTGTTACTCGTGTGTTATTTTTTGTTTCCATGGCAATTAAAAATTTTCAAGAAATGATAGGATATTAAAACCTATTCTGGCGTGGTACTAATTTTTACAAATTTACTTGTAATGATGAACGATATAATTAGACAACAGATGCGGGCCAGATTTTTGTTGAATTTTTCATCGATAGTCGCAAAAAATATCGTTAAAATATAGTATTAGCATATAACATAATGTATTTCCATATGTTATTTTGACGTATAATGTTTCAAATTAAGTTCATTTATTTGGTTGTGATTTACATTAAAAAAAAAATAACTTTATTTTGTAATTAAAAAAAATTCAAAAACACAATAACATCTTTCATGCGACTTAAAAATATAAGAGCCACGTATAAAAATAATGAAATGTGTAATACATGTTGGGTCTATTGAGGGGTTTGTGAGTTGGCGGTGCTTAATGTACATGAATGGCAAAACCTATGCTGCTAATTAAAAAATATAAAACTCCAGAAATTCAATATGTTGTAATTTTATTAATATGTAATATTTTATTAATTTGCATGAAATTAAAAAAAAATAAAATTCTTATCTAGCCAATTATTTTATTAATAATGATAAATTCTGATTACATATCTAATTGAAAATTTAAGCTTACTAATTTAAGAGTACCGTTAACATTTTTAAAAATTGAACAACGCGTCATTAGTTTTCAAAAAATAACATAAAAATTAGGATAGAAGCCTATTAAAAGTTTTGATTTTGCGGATTATACAATGAAAAAAGCTTATAAGGAGTCAACTATAGAAATTATTATTAGAAAACTTTATCATTTTTTAACAGTGAGTAATTTTATAAAATCAAAAATTACACAAACAACGTCGAAACAAAAAATAATACTTTAAATAATATAATTCTTACGTAATTAAATTTTATCATGAGTAAAGTGCATTAAGTTCATGATCAAATTAATTTTTTCTTTTTTAATTTAATTTAAAAGCTTATTAGGTAAAACTATAATTTTATGATATTAAGTAAATAAATGTTTTATTTAAGAAGACACCATTTTAAAACTTAATAATTTACTAATGATATTTTTAATGTTTAAGAATGAGATTTTTGGCTTATTTGTAAAATTAATCATTAGTTGAGTCTCATCTTAAAAAATTTGACATCCAAAAATTTAGATTAATAAAAATTATTGTTGTATAAAGATAATTTTGGAAATTAGACTGTGTTTTGCAAAATTTCTGATTACTTGACAACCTTAAAAGTATTATTATTGAGACTTTGAATATTGCATAATATATTTACTATGGGAAGAAACATAATTTACAATGCCATTTTTAGTAGAGTTTAAATGCTTAGCTAAAGAGTTAAAAATTAAAACCTAGCTTAGTTATGGTTATTTAAGATGTCTTTAATCGGATATTACAAAACGTGTAAAAACGAGATTACACTACTCCCATGGCCTTATCATATCAAAAACAGCATTTATACAAAAGACAACATCATTCTTTTGGTTTGTGTAATACAATTTGAATTTGTATCTTCCATAGAAAAATTCTTTAGGTAAGTTGAGTTTTTTATAAAAATCTGTATCTACGCTGTTAAATTGGTAAGTGCCCTTTTAAAATATAAATATCAATTAATATTTATAACATATTAATGAAAATTCAATGTTTTACTATGAGTTCTTACTGTTTTTATTGGGCAATCTGAAGATTTTAGGCGCCTACGTAAAGTTTCCCAATTAGTACTTCCACAAAAAAATTTCATAGAAGAACAAGCCTTTGGATAACTTAATATAAAGTAATTATCTTTCCAACCTCCTATTTGTGACCAAACCGCCATATTTACGTTGAACTAGAAAAATTAAAATACTCTTCTTATAGATATACTTAAACAAATATGGTCAATTATAACAATAAATATAAAATTTTGTACTTGAAAAAGTATCGTATTTTAGCTCTTTAAAGTCAAAGTTACAAGTTTTTCTCACAGTGAGCTTTTCAGCCGCAAAGTTGTCAACATTTAAAAGAAATTTTACGTAAACGTACTGGCAAGAGGAGGTCACAGCGATGGGGTCACAGATTTTCATAAAATTTATATAGATGTAATCTATATTGAATACAGAATCGGACGTATTTGGAATTTTTTTGCCAATACCTCCCCTAAGTCGAGAAAATTGACTTTGTAAAATTTTAATTAGCTTAAATAGGGTCATTTTTCTGCAGGTAAACAACCCGTGTAGTCTAGTCGATAATACGTGATCTAAAACAAGTACGGAATCGAATCTCAACGACTGACGGCATTTTTTTTTTACTGTTTTCTCTTTGAATTATTAATTTTATGCAATATTTGTTAATTTTTTTTTTACATTTCATGTATATCTATAGTTTTATTTGCATTCAAAACACATTTTGATGGCACAAATTATCGATTTTCCAATGGTAAAAATATGATTAAACTAAAACAATATTTTATGCACATAAATATAACTTTTACTATTAACCAGGTAAGAGTATATTTATTTTTTTAACTTTAAAATCAAAATAATGTTATAAGAATGCCATTAAAATTTGTTAACATATAGTTCTTAAAACTGAATATATAAATTCACATAATATATGTCATAAAGAGTTTTTGTTTAAAATATTTAAATATTATTTAAGCTATTTAAAATTATCCAAAAACATATTATAATATTGTACAACTTATTTAAATTAAAATTAATTTTTACTGTTAATGAATCATCAAATGGAATAGAAAACGTTACGTTTCCATCCACAGCTGTTTTATTGTAGGAGAGTTTCGTAAAATGCAAATTATGATTGATCAAATAATTAATTGTATCATTACACTTAAACAACGCTTTGAAACTGCATTTGTATGGTCCCTATAAAATAAGTGAACAATTAAAAAAATGTCTTTTCATTGGTTTTATTTATTAATAAATAAATTACTATTTAAATCTAAATCAATGTTTAATTTAATTTTTGTTTTTACATAAATTTATAATTAATGAATATACATTGAAAGAATAAAACTGTATTTTATTAGCAACATTTTAAAATATATAAAATACTGTAAACAGCTATAGTCGTTTTAATTGGAATTGTACATTTATATTTTATTTATTGCATAAGTTTTACTTACGCAAGGTAAATTAGGACGGTAAATGCTTTCAGGAGCGTTATATACTGTGATTAATACGAAGCTGAATACTGAAATAAAAAAGATAACCTTCTCAAACATTTTGAAAAAACTAACGAGTCAACGGGTAATAAAAACGGATGAATGCCAATAATTTAAGTATTCAATCCTAAAACTATTTCTCTTCTCCAATTTAATGAACGAATATAAATGGTTATAGTATGTACAACAAACATAAATATTTCTACGTTTCTGGTAATTATTTATTTGTTATCTATGATCGATTTTCATTTTGACTATTGTAGCTGTGATATTTTCTCAACCGCAACTAATTTTCTGCTAAAATAATTTATTTTCACCATAATATAATGTATTATTCTATAAGAAACATCTCAGTTCTGGTTAAAAAAAAATTAAGCAGTAAATTTACATTATTAAAATAATAATTATGGCAAATTTTTACTACATTATTTCAAGATTGTGTTAAAAAATGTCCTTAAATATATTTATATTTCAATAAATGTGTAAAATATTGTAAATTATTCTAAACACCAAGCAATTTGCGGTTTTTATGACCTTTATGATGTATAAAAATAATGTGTTAAATAACACATTAATAATCACAATAATCTCTTATCGACTTTGGACTCTTTCCGGCTTGCTAATAAACAATAAACGTCGACACTGACATTTTTTATTTTATAACCATTCAAGTTAGTGATAGTAAGATAAATTTAACTAATTTACGTTTGTTTTTTATCAATATAAAATCTAATATATTATTAATAATACTATATATTATGGTATTTAAAAATATTAGAACATCTTATATATATAAGATACTGTGTATACACACTAACAAAAACCGCCATACTTGTATTGACTCGATTAGAGTCAATCGCTATTTGTAAGTTATTCAAATTTTTATTAGACACCGTTTGTAATTATCTAACAATTTATTGTGTTGGATACAAATTTTTTGGTCTAAATTTCACAAAGCTATCGCAAAATACGCCATATTAGCTTGTTTAATTATAAAATAACAATTATTTTTTACTCAAAATTATTAATAATACTAAGGTATCACCACCACAAAGAAAAATATAGTATTCATTAAGTAAAAAAACGAGTTTCTATTGATCACATTGCATGTAACAATGTACATGCTTCTTTACTTACTGAATACTCTATATAATGTATTTTTATTTATTTTAAAGTTTAAGGATGAAATTATAAATGATTACTACTAATGAAATCTAATGATTTTATTTTATGACTAATAATTATTTCACACCTTAATAACTAATTGCTACTATTTTTTCACACCTTTATATCTAACTGAAACTTCCTCATAACATGAGGAATCCTTCTTTTCTAGTTACTCCACTCATTCATTTAATCATTCTTATCTCAACTAATCTCATTCTCTGCTTCTCTTTTTTGTCAACCGTCCAACATTCTAAACCATACATCATAGCTGGTCTCACTATAGTTTTATAGAACTTACCTGTCAGCCTCATGGAAAATTTTTATCGTACATCACACTAGATGCTTCTTTCTACTTCAACTACCCGCACTTAATCCTATGTATTACATCGTCGTCAATATCACCGTACTTTTGCATAACTGATCCTAAATACTTAAAACTTTCCACCTTTCCTATTACGTCCTCGCCTATTTTAATTGATCTCCTTATTATAACTACGTCGTGTTCTCCTTTGTTAAACTCGTACTCTATACACTCTGTCTACTACTTTATTATAAAATCCATCTATTATCATATCCATCATTGTAGAAAATAAGTAAGGGCTTAAAGTAGAACCTTGGTGCACTCCTACTCTTACTCTAAAACCTTCTGTTACTCCTCCTACACTTTTTACCCTAGTACAAGTGCCATCATACACATCCTCTATTATATTAGTGTACCTTTTCAGGACTTCTTTTCTCATTAATGCCCAGTTTAAAAATTCTCTCAGTATCATACGAAGTATCATATATCATATCTATCATACGCTTTCTCCAAATCTATAAATACCATATACAACTTTTTCTTCTTGTCCCTGAACTTTTCTATTAGTTGCCTCACACAAAATAATGGCTCCATCGTTGACTTACCAGTTATAAATCCAAACTGGTTTTT
This sequence comes from Daktulosphaira vitifoliae, assembly GCF_025091365.1. NCBI lineage: Eukaryota > Metazoa > Arthropoda > Insecta > Hemiptera > Phylloxeridae > Daktulosphaira > Daktulosphaira vitifoliae. The sequence continues at coordinate 38,574,135 of NW_026099573.1, read as the reverse complement.
ACATACCGATGCATCATTTCTTTATCTCTTATCTATTACCATTTCACAATTTTTTTTACTATGACTCATATTACACATTACTATTCCTCCATTTTTCTCTGTGGATAGGAGATAAGAATACATCCATGGTCTCTCTGCCAGTCGTAAGAGGCGACTAATGAGGTTGCGCCAGGTCGACAGCCGGCGTAAAATTTTTGTCAAATAGTATGAGGTTTCCTGAACAAAACTTAGCCGAATTGTCCCATCTCGGATGTACGCGGGGAAAACAGGTGAGAGGGAATAATGTAGTTAAAAACGGTGAAGGCCTAAGGAAAAAAGTGTTTGATACCAGCCGGATAACTTGTGCGGTAGCTGTTTCACCGGTCATGTGTACAGGTCTACCCAACGCTTGTAGTGTCAACGGTGTAGGGACATCACCACTTAACTCTAGGCTGGACTCGTGTATAAAAATTGCCGACCCCAGGTAGTTGGGATTAACGCGAGGAAGAAGAAGAAGACTATTCCTCCATTCTTTTGGCATTTCCCTTTCTAATAAAATTTTATTAAAAAGATCCTTCAACCACCTTATGCCAACACTGCCTAATATTTTCCATATTTTTACTGGCACTTCATGTGGGTCCTACTGCTTCATTCTTTTTCATTGGTTCCACAGCCTCCCACACCCCTTTCTCACTTTAATATAAGTTTAAATAAGGTAGGTATGATTTGATTTTTAAGCACCCACTGTACCTTAGTTAATGTATTAAAATTCTATAATAATAGTATTTCTAATTTAAAAAAAAAACCAAAACATATGTTTATTATAATGCAAATGATTAATAATAACTATAATAGATATAAATCAACAATAAATAAATAAATAGATTGATAGTTAAAATAATTTATAGATATACAAAAAATAAAATCTTGTTTTAAGCTCGTAAAGAATAATTTGAGCTTGTATGTTCCATAGAAAAATTCTCAAGGTATTTAAATAATTTTTTATAAAATGACATCAATTCCCTAAAAGAATAAATAAATTCTAAGTAATTAAATTTAAAAATATCTTCTCAACTTCGCATCGAAGCTAAAATGATTTGAAGTTGATTATTTAAAGAAAATATATTCACCTTTGAGCAATGAACATTATAAAAAAAACACGTATCTGCAAAATTCGTGTTGAGTGGTATTTATATTATAAGAACTTAATATTTTCGTAAATAAAAAAAAAATAATTATTACTGTGGTTTATTTAATCCATCTAATTGTGCAATTGAAATCAATTTCATTTGTAATCCTCATATATGTAGGGGTCAAAATACTGTTATGAACACAATATCTAAATAGAGAATAAAAATTAATATGCACAGATTAACACTGAACAAAAGACTGTCGATAAACTTCAATCGAAGTCAACACTTAACCTATATTTATCTTACGAAAAAATACCCTAAATGCCGAGGGTATTTGCCCTTTTATAGTGTGGGGGAAACATTTTCCAACAGATGAACTCCGCGTAGAACCTGTTTTGCGGGTGGACCAAACTTGGTGCGGCGCCACCACAGAACAACCGGACTAATCTAGTAAAATCCCGTCGCTTACACTTTCGCCATTACGTTACTGATGTTTCGAACCAAAAAAAAAAAAATGTTTAAAAATGACAATTAAGAAAAATACTAAAATGGGCATAATAGTGTGCATTCAATCTGATAAACTTGTTATAACTCGTTTCTTATCTATATTGTTTAAAAATTTTAGTATATATTACTTATAATGATTGAAGTTTACATCAGAATAAAATGTAAGGAGTGCACAAAAGGATATAGTCTATTAGTCTTTAGAGGTGATCAACTGCGTCCATTATTAAAATATAATCGAAATAATCGTGATTTTATTGATAAACAGAACGTTCAATTTGGTCCTTCTGTATTTTTTGTTTGTTTAAGTCCTTATGTATACAGAGTGTTCAGTAAGTAAGGAAACGGGTCAATTGTTACAAACAATGAGAAAAATAGAAACTCGTTTCCTTACTGAACACTCTATATAAACTTACACTTCAGGTTAGCACTCTATGGATGTAGCTCGAAAAATGATGCTCCTTGTCAACATATCCAAGATTACAATTGACAAAAAAAAACGTCTTAATATGAAATTGCTTAATTTCATAACGCTTATTTCAAAATTGGGTTATTCTCCTTACACCATAGGCTTTTTTAGTGAAATTTTTTGTGCATGACAAAAATATTTTGTGTTGATGTGCAAAAACTAAAGTCTAGTTGATTTCATGTAAAAAAGTAAACCAATTTAAAAAATTTGGCTGACTAAATATAAATATGGTTTTCATAAATAATAGGAGACTTATTTTTAAATTGAATAGACCATGTCTCCAAGCTTAAACACGTTGATATCTTTATTAAAAATAAACTAGACTTCGCCTAGGTGGGTCTCCGCCCCAGACACGGGGCCCTCCAAGTCTTACCAGCCTTCAGCGCCTCTTCGGGCCGTCATCATAAGAAGGCCACTGATTACGGTAGGAGTACCCGGCTACGCCTGTCACGATAAGTGTTTTGCAGAAAAAATATTACATCAAAATCAGTATAACAAAAATATATTAAATATGTTATTATTAAAATCAGTAAAATTCAAAAAGAGAATATAGTAAAATGTATTGGGTATAAGGTTGACGTTTGTTAATGAGGTATTCCCTTTAGGCGCATTGAAAAATTATTTTAGGAGGGTATTTAATATTTTTTTACTTTGTTAAACATGCTATAGAATTTTTTTTGCTAAAAAACAAAATGATGATCAAAAAAAAAGGACATTAGGTACTTATTTCATAGAAGTTGCCTGAAAAAATATCGATAGCGCCGGTTCAAGAGGGGCTCATATCTCCTTTAAATACACCCCTGGTATACACAAAAATTATTAATATTCTAATTATAATAATCGTGTTTATATTATAGAATACGTGGGACTATGTAAAAAATTTAATTTTGATAAAAATATTGGTAACTGTGATTTAACGTTGGACAGCATAGTTGTCATAGATGAATCCCAACTTAAACGATGAACTCATAGACTCATACATCATATATGAGAAAAAAAAGATTATTAATAATGTACTGTTTTGATAATGAAAGTACAAACTAAAATAATTATGACCGTCTAGAAATTTATATGTAACATATAACATTCCTCGATAATATATATATATATATATATATATATATATAATATGCTATGTACAAATGCAAAATAGTTTCCTAATAAAAATACATATTACAACATATAATTAAAGTTCGGGATAAACGTATGAGTAGAAACGAGTCAATGCGCATTTTAAAACCAATAATTTTCCCAGAGTCTGGTGACCGAGTACTTTCGTTAAAAAAATTTTTTTTGAAAATCCGAGCATGCTAAGTAGTTTTCCCAGAGAAGCGTTTTTTTTCTTTATTCTATTATATAAGATTTAAATAATTATGTCACAATAAAAATTATAAATAAATTATTAAAATATAATAAAAATGTCCAAAATAAGTTATAAGTTTTAAATGTTTATTTAAACAGAATAATAAATAACATTGAAAATTTATTGTTCGTCATCTAGAACACTACTAAAGAACAATTTCGCTTTACTAAAACTTACGTTTTCAAATACTAAATAAACTTGTTTTAAATAATCTTGAAGTGTATTGTAGTTTTTCGTTGCGAGTATCATAAACTCATTCTTGCTATTTCTTGAGTCTAACATTTTTAAAGTGTATATATTGAATGTTTCATGCAAAGTCCTTTGACGATAAGATCTCAAATTTTCTTCTAAATTAGAATTTATCAGTTTCAGTTGATCTAAATGTGTAATCAATTCTTCAAAGTTTGACACTGTTGAATATAATTGTTGTACAACATCATCCGTCTTCAATTCAAAAAAATCGATAAATTCTTTTAGTAAATTATTTACAATGTTCCACAATTTCCTAATACCGGAATCTTTAATAACAATCATATGGCTGATGAAAACTGAAATATGTACATTTATATGTCCAAGTAACGATACTTTGATTGCATCAAATATGAAATTTCTGTAATGTATCAATTCGTTATATGATTGTGTTCTATCGACCCACACGTACATAACATCATCATATTTCTCTATTAAAGTTCGCTCAAAATTGGTCCATTCGATTGCCTGACTATTCGACGTCAGAGATTTCAACAATGTTTCGTTCAATATTATTTGATTTAACAATAAATTTTGTGGCTTGTAAAAATTAACGTTTTCTTCGATTGCATTGGAGTCAATTTTTATATTGTTAACTTTTCTTTCATATATAAAAAGATTAAGGTTACTTAATTCGTCAGGTAGAGTTTTAATCAGTTCAATAACACTTCGTTTATTTAACAAAATATTGAGAGATTCTTTTCGACCAACATAAGTTTTCAATTGAGATTTAATTATTTCTATTGCTTGGAAAATATGTTTATGTTTATGTTGCATTATCCTGTCACCAATATTTTTATTTTCTTTTCCTGTAACATGTTTATAAAAATCTGCCACTGAATTCGTAAGTATATTGAGCTGCCATAGCCAATTAATTTTTTTTTCTGGTGTTAATCTTAATAATTGTTGGACAAATTCACCATATCTAGAGAAAATGCCTAAGATGAAAGTATTATCTGATTCTTGATTGTCAACCATCAACATTTCCAGTATTTCTAATACACGAAGACAGTTTGTTGCTACGTCCTTCGGTATTTCATTATTTTTTGCATTTAATTCGCAATTAAACACAATAAAACTGATATAAAAATAAAGTCCAACTCTATAAATGGCCATATTATACATAAAATGTTTTTAACCAAGATGTTATTGCGTTGAAAAATTACAATTAAATTACACTTCTGCTTTTTCTTTTAAACTTTTATTAATTAAATATGTGTGCCATTTATTGTAAGAATATGTATGTATACAGAGTGTCTCAGACCTAAATAATAACAATGCTTATAACTTTCGATACAATTGTTATTTGTTCGAAATATTTTTAAAAATTATTATTGATTAATAATCGTTAATTATTATAATAACTGAATTGCCTTCATAGACTACTATTATATCATATTTTTTTGTGTTTTATCTCTAAGAGGAAAAAATAAAAGTTAAAAGTTAAATGCTTTCAAAATTCTCATTTTTTATTTCTTTTCTTACAAACAATTTTTATGGGTTAAAATAATTTTAAGAAAAAATTTTTTTTTCTTATTAGTGATAAATAATAAAAACATATGATTTGAATGTAGTCTAAGAAGGCTATAATTATTATTTTTTTAATCTCAAACAAATGATATGTGTACCAAAAGTTATAAGAAGCGTTATCAGTTCGGTTTGAGCTACTCTGTATATTAATGATATGTAACGAATGAATAATTGAATAAACAAACTGTGTACAAACTTATTTTTAAAAATGTATCTTATTTTTAAATAAAAAAATAATTTAGTAGTTAAATTGTAAAAATAATTTATGATACCCACAATATAAATAGGTAAAATCACTTAAAAAAATCATCGAACATTAAAATAAAGCAATGCATCCCCAATGGAATTTCATTCGTGTCGTCACCGCAACAACTCATATGGACAGTAATAAAATGAGTCACCCCGTAACGCCAGACTACTGTATTTTGTTTATACATTGGGGTAGACTACCACATCGTGACGACGTATAATAATTGTATAATGGAGCAGATGATTCATGAACTTCCCTTTGTTCAAAATCAACATTTATACTGAAAATCAACATAATATATTCTTCAAAATAATACAATATTTCTAATTTTTTGTTTTTTTTTTAATTCTAGGAGAAAAGATACTGAAAATTCTAAAAGACATTTTTTTAATATTAAACAAAATTTAGACATCTAAATAATTGAAAAGTAAATGTCTTTTAAGTCCTCTTTTAATTTTATAGTTATGTTGTTTTATCATACTATAAAAAAATCATCTGAAACCAATTTTGGTTGATCATAATTGTAGAATTTTTAAATCATTCGTTACAGACTTCTTTAAACATCTTCTTAAAAGCTTCACAACTTAAAAAAGAGATAAATTTAACACGTCGTTTCATATTTGTACACAATTTGCTTTTAGTTTACATTATCCATCCGTGTCTAAAGGTGTACTGTAATCACTTTAGTCCATAGTTGAGGTTTAAAGTATTGTGCAGTAAATATGCGCTTATTGGTTTGTTTCTTCTAAGAAGCTAAACATGAGTAAACCTAAAAATCTACATTAGTTACAAAACCAGTATTATTGTAGTAGGATCTTTGTAATCCATACGCATCCCTCGGTGAGATTCTTGGAATTCCTATTATAAGCAGCCCTCGCAAATGTTGAATGCAATGAAAATATTTTTTAAATTTATTTCATTAATGATAAAATTATTTTCAAATGAAACCGAGTAGAATAACAATAAGTTTTTTTTCTACGAAAAGGCGACGAGATTAAATATATTTATGTTTTATTGTCATTTTATTAAAAACTTGTGACCCATGCTCTTCCGATTGGAAAAAAATATATAAATATTACTAGTAATAATAATAAACTAGATGGAAATTGTTTACATATTATTTTATTTTGCCACAGTAAGGGAAAACAAATGTAGTAAACAGGTACCGACTTTTAAACAAATCCATTATTTTTTCATTTTTATGGTATAAATCACAAACATCGGAAACAAGCGGAGAGTTATAATAAATATGTAAAACTTCAATCATACGACATATTTATTAGAAAAAAACGAGGTGCACATTTTCAGGGTAAAAGACGAAACTTTGATTAAATATTTGGCGCCGCGTCGTTAGTCAGTAATGTTATATAATGTGACTTTCTTTAAGAATCTTGTTTTTGAACATTGAATATTGCGAAAAGAGCAATTTATACACTACGACTTTATACAATGTACATATTAACGTATAATATATACTACACCGTTCTCCTTCATTTCAAAAACTAGATGTAAACGAATTTTCTTGTTAAAAGAAAACCACTTTCTTTAATGGAATCGACGAATCAGTTTTCTCGTCATCGACATTTTTTTTTTTTAATTTTAATCGATGTTAATATATTCCTCCTATACTTAATGTACATTGAATTTCAAAATTCAGACAGATTTATTAGTGCGAATATTATATCCTTAAAATGTTGAATCATTATAAAATAATTTATTAATATAATTCCACATATTTAAGATTTTTCAGAAAAGCCATTTTTACTTAGATGTCGATTGATTTTACCCTTAAAACATTAATGAAATAAAATATTATGTTATACTGAAAGATAAGTAAAAGTGTGAAAAATTCAAAACATTTTAAATTTATATTCAAAAAAATAAATATATATAATATGATACATACGCAGTGGCGTATTTATAAATTTATAATGGGGAGGGGGCACAAAAAATGTTCATGAATAAGGTACCATAAAACGACTTTTCTTTTGTTCATAACATTTGTTAATACATATTAAACTCATATTTGAGATTTTTTTATTGGAATCTATTTTTATTAATAAAAATATTTCTTTTTATACAGTATGTATTTCAACGTAATTAACACTTCAAAATTAGGTGATAACATTAACGGGACAACTGTGCAGGCGTTAAATTTTATTCCAAAAAACAACTATATCGACTAACATTTCATAAACCCATGTTTTCATCAAAAAATAACTTTTTCTAATGATATTATACATTATTACATTGCTTGATAAAATATTAACATGACTCAGTTAATGGGGGGGTCACGTTCCCCTGTGCACCCCTCTAAATACGCCACTGTACATACGTGTGTATAAATTGTATAAATACAAAAAGAGTATTTCAATATAATTATGTATAAGTACAAGAGTATAGATTTTAATAGGTTAAAGACCAGTGGCAACGCCAGGTAATCAATTAATATAAAAATGAAACTAAACTAATTGTAATCAAAATTCATCGTGAACGATAGATCTCTTGTTAAAAAAATGAACAATGACAGAATCAATTATGTGATATAAACATAATTAAATAAATTATATATATTATTCAAATGCCAGTTTAATAATGGTCAATTTTTTATAGTGTAGTATACAGTATTTTGTATATAAAGCATCGATGAATATCAATGATACGTAAAATATTTCACTATTTATTTAACAGTCATAAAAAATGAGCATGTATATAGAAACCAAAAGCGAAATATGTTCATACACTTTTTAAGTGAAATTTTATTTTTAAAAATATTTGATTTGTTTAAGTATAAAAAAAAACATTAATCTATGAATATCCATTCTCATGAAATTTTATATTTTAGCTCATTTATTTGTTAAATTATTCGGTTTTTTAAATAATCGATGACATCACTGATCGTCAACTAATATTACGATTGTAGTAAATTGTGAATTGCGTATTCACTACATTTGTCGCTACTACACTTTGGATTTAAATGTGTACTGTCCTCCACTCATTTTATTTATTACATTCATTCCTCTGTAATATTTTGTGTATTCACATTTCATGTGTTTACAAAAGTTAACATTAACGTTGTCAATGTGTTTGTTTCAATATTATTTTAATAACTTCTATGTGCTAATAACTTCTATATATATGCACTGTATTTATAACGAATTATGTTTGAATATTTTGCTAACCACTACATATTTCCATTTATAGAAATATGTAGTGGTTAGTATTTATCCCTTATAAACTTTATACAAGAGTTAACCTCATTTCTTCAAATGGCAATTTGTTAATAAGTTTGTTAATTATGTATTAATTAACAAGTTTATAAAATAGAAAATTATATAATTAAGAAAATGATTAGTACATAATTACTTTGGGACCAATATTTCAGAAGTTATTGACATTTTTATACTTTGGCAGGAATAGGAGTAAGAAATGTCTAGTGATAAAAATAGCAGTACCTACTCCCTCGCCTATAGTTATTACTTTAAATTGTTAATCACTTCTTAAATACTAGTTCAATTATATAATTATATATTTTATAAGCTAATTTACTATGTATGTTGCCATTTAACAAAATTTAGTTTACACCCTTGTAAAGCATAAAAAATATTTTACAACAAATAAATGAAAATAAATATGTAACTAACAAAAGCAAAAAAAATATTCACAAAAATATATTGTTTTAAGAGAATGTATAACATTAGAAGAGTCACTCTGGTATTTAAAAAAATTAAGTATAGTGGCAGTCGCCATTGGTGTTTGGGGATATACGAGTATTATGTTATAAACCCTTTAACAATTTTTTTAATTAACCTATATTTTGGAAAAATAATATTTATGTACTATTTATATTGAGGGTATACGTTTACAAACTAACGTATACCCTAGAATAAAAAATTATGTGTATTTTTTTTTCAAAAACACCATTGACAGTTGGGATCCATTGAAGTGTAGATGAAGTATTTTTAGATTCAAGGAGTAATTGAGAACAATAGGTTCTTAGTAAACCCAATAGGGTTTACTCTACCGTATTTTTTCTTATCGTGTCAAGTGTGTGAACTGATCAGTTTCTACTAGACTGATTTTGCTCATCGAAAGATTGCAAAACGTATAAAGTTATGCTATCAGTTCCCTAAATTTGAAAATCCCATAATAAAGGGAAAAGTTCTAAAATGTTACAATCGTCATAAAACAGTCGATTTTGATATTTTTTAGTGCCTATTCTATATTGAAATGACTTTTTTAAAAACTAACGGATTATAGCGAAATTTTTGTATATTATTCACATACATTTTTTTGTAAATCCAATTATTACCCAAGATACTGAGGGGTTTCAAATTTATATATAAATTTTTTGCTTTTCAATTTTTGAAAATCTTTCAAAATCTTGTGTTTATAAATTTATGTAAAATTAAAGCTAAAAAAATGCTAATGTTTGTTCGCTAATAAAAACCAAACTAAAATCATGATCAATATATATATATAAATCAATAAGGGTTAAAATATGATAATACTGTTATCTTTAATTTAGTTAAATTGAAGGCTTTTCTTAGGTATATACGCTATGAAAATAAATATAACTTTGCTTTCGTTTTGAATATGTCTCTGGAGATTCCTAAATTCAACAGTCTTGACAAATGATCTGCAACTGTTTCACCTACGCGGATCATGTCTTTTTTAGTTTTTCATTAAGAGCTGCAAAAAGTATAATAAACTCTACTAAATATAATGATATACATTATATATAACGTGTTTAATTGGACATTAGACTAGACTCTATTCGATGCCGATGATCCGTTATCATTGATTTTGTCTTTTTCATCATGTGCCAAACGTTAAGTTTTACAAAAATGCATGCGGAATTTTCCAAATAGAGTAATTCATAAAATATTTCCAAGAAAATCATTATAAAATATTCCTTTTTTATAATATATTTCCATTATTCCGTTCAGTGTAATAATAAATTTTGTAAGATATTTGCACTTCATTGTCCCGATACACCTGCTCATTGTGTGTCGTATTTCACCTTCATGGTGTATATTTTTTCTTTCTCTTGGCTAAATGCAACAGAATACTTAGAGTGAATATGTTTTAAAATATTAATGAATATAAAACTTTAGCTGTCATACGAAATATTGTTTTTAATCACTAATGGTGACAATATTTAAAAATGTATTTAATATAAAAATGATTTAATTATTATTTATTAAAATTTATCTGATTTCGAGTTTAAAAAAGACAGAAAGTGATGATTCTGTTTTTTTTTTTTTTTTTTTTTTGAAGTAATAAAAATTTNTTTTTTTTTTTTTTTTTTTTTTTTTTGTGAAGTAATAAAAATTTAGTACGAGAAAAAACATTAGAAAACTATAGAGCATAATACTCCCTGGGCTATTGAAGACGACGATGATCCCTAACTAAGACATCAGAAAATCGCCGAGTTATTTGACTTGGCTGAGGAAAACTTAGTTCAACACACAAAATTATTGTTTTAACACCCAACGGTGGTGACGACCTCGGCGGCGCCCGTGAAGTGACGGTCACCGCCGCCTAATGGCTAGTTTCGCACCACCCTCAGTTCTTCTTTCCACCGTAAGCCGGTCGGTCGAACGTAGTCATCATTGCGTGTTGATTATGTTTTCAATGGGAACCCTCACGTGCGTCTCATGCTTTCAAAATATAATTCCGTTGAAATTTTAGGCCTATGTATTAGTTTTAAATTAAATTTTTAATTCAATTTTACATTAAGATTAATTATTTTATCTCATGGTTATGCCGTTTAATTGATTAATTAATATCAATTGACTGCCGTTTGAGTATCGACTAGACATCTAATCTATTTAAATCAATAAACATGGAGGATTACGATTATTTGGATTACATTTATGAAGACTATAGAAAGAGTAAGTCATTTGTTTCATAATTTCGTGAGTAATATTAAAACATTGAAAATTATATGAATTTCATTGGGTTATACTAGACAAAAATAACTATTGTTTGCATAATGTCTGAATTCATAACATACTTCTGTATATCATAATCTTTTAAAAGTATCTCTTTAAATTTGTTTTGATAACATTTATCATACTGCAATATTATATATATTTTTAAATTTTCTCGTATTTTATTTTTATGAATTTTGGTTCAATATATTGAACACATAAAAGTACACAAAAAATTATAGTATATAATATGACTTTTTAATTTTTTCAAATTAATCTAATTTTTACTCAATATTACAAAATAAAATATTCTTAAGTACATCTAGTCAATCCGATTATAAATATATTTTATAATTTGATACTATTTGTGTATTTTGCTTTCAAAATCAGCTAAATTATAAATAAATGCTTAGTTGGTTTTAAGTGACGTAGGATAAAATTTGATTACAATATTTTTTAAGTTATTTCGTTCGGCTAAAGAATTTATTTAATTTGTTTAATAAATTATCAATTCAATTTTAATCTCGTTTTCAACGAGCATATTGTAATACTGACCAAAATAAACAGATTCAATTTAACTGTTTAATTATTTTCGAATAAAAAAATAATTATCAATTTAAGGTCTTTAAACATTTATTTTGATAGATGATAAATGTTACGTGGAAACTTAAACCACCTGAGCAGTGATGGATTTCCATCAAAATATTCAAAAACTCCACCGAACTCAAAATATACAACGATTAGTTGAAATATATTATAAATACTTTAATTTAATTTAATTATACAACACGTTTATTAAAAAAAATAACAAAACAAATTTATAGAAATCGTGTACTACCCACTGATGTTCTTGTGAATCAATTAATTATCGAGTATTGACTTTACCGTAATTTTAAGTATTTTAATTATTTTAAAACTATTATTAAAATAATTTACTTATACAATATTTAAGTTTGTTCAATTTCGTATCAATATCTTAATATCTGTTTGCAAAACTAAAATTACCTACTTATTTCCTACAAAAATGATTTTTGTGTTGACTAGGTTACTTCGACATTTTTTGCTTGTAAAATAAAAATGGTTTATTTAAGTGTGTCAAACTTGAAGCTTATTTCTTTAATGTCAGGTGGAGCGCATTGATTTTTTTTGAACTTTCTAGTTTGTCATATTTGAACTTTGAGTTATTAAGGATAAAATAATGAAGATTTATTGCTCGTTTATAAGTCGAAATGCTATGATGGAATTATTAATATTAACACCGCGGTTCGAACGAGGGAAAAAATTATTTAGATATGAGTTATAGCGCTACAACAAACTGCGGCATTTACCAACACTGAAAATCAAATTTTACTAAAATGAAATTCCTATTGCTTTTTTTCAAATGGTGTAATACAATTAACGTCGAATGAAGTCGGGGTGATAAGTTTATGAAGGATCGAAAGCTGCTTCTAATCTTAATAGAATGAAATCAAATAAACGTTTTAAGGCAGAATCTTTCATCAGGAAGAGCCCGTGTTTATAAATGTCAGCAGTTGTTCGGTAATGGATCCAGACAACTTCTACGTTTAAAATAATAACTGTATGTTGTGTAAAATAAATTTCTTGTGGCTGTCGAATAAATTACGCATAGTGCCCAATAAACTACGTATAAAAATAGAGTAACCGCTTTCGTTGTCTGTAGTATACGATGACTTGAGCATTTACTACATAAGTAATTATACAATGAGAAAATGTAATGTATTTAGAAAAGAAAATTTTTGGTGGTGTTATAATGTTTAACGGTCTGTGTAAATAAGAAATAAGAAGATATATTAAATCACGTCAATTTGTTATCACTATAATAGATATTTTATAAGCAACAAGTGTATAAATAATTCATTCGGATTTATATTTCATAAATTTAAATATACATCTGGTTTTATCAAAAAAGTATATCTTGCAGTCTTAAAATTATGTAGACCGATAAACCATATCTTCGTATCTAGTTGAATCTAATGACATCCCAAAATGCAGTCGATAGTTTATTTAAATTGTTTAATTAAGTATCATTTACAATATATAGACTACTTAAGTGTGTACTAAAGCTGTTATAAAATTCTAACATAGCGACCACTCATATAGCATCATTATTCATTTTAATAAAGAGGAAGTAGATCAAATCATCACCCCTATTTAATTATTAAACCAACATAGTTATTGAAAGAATTTTTGTCTGCAACAATAATGCTTATTAACATTTCGAATTTGTACATAACTTATTATGCTTAAAATTAATGTTTAATGATTTTACTTATTGTTATTTTGTTTGATTAAATTAATACAGCTGTTTACGATGTAGAATTATAATTAAAATAATATTAATATAAAATCCGCCCGTATGTTATTACTATAAATTATAAATTATGTGAGCATGTTTATTGTGGAAGTATAATATAAAAACCCACTGGCACTATTTACTGCTTCCTTATTAAAACATTCACTTTGATTAGTGATGTAACACAACAAGTATAATTTGCATTTACTTAACTTTATTTTTACATATTATTATCTCAAAAGTTTTAACATAGAGTCATTAATATATTAAACGGGAATGTACCATTGTACGACTTATTTTTGTCAGGAAAAAATAATAAATTTATGTTATAATAGATATGCTATTTAATAATGAGATAGATTTAAGGGTAATATTTTGAGAAATTTATAAACGAAGAATAATTATATTATATACAGTATGATAGTTTTGCATCAAGCGTGCAATTAAAATCATATATATATTTTTAACTTTTTCAGGCATTATCATTATTATGGGATGAGTACATTTTGATATGACTTGAGCCAACGCATTGAGAAAAATTACCGGATGAACTACTATAATTTTCTCATGTGGACTCTAAATGAACAATTTTCATATTTAATCCACTTTTTTGCCATAATTTAAACAAAGCCACCAATCATTAAAATTATTATTTAATATATTCTATTTTACGCCAAATTCATAAAGGTTTTATTTTACTTAAGTTTCACTAAAAACCTTACATTGAAATTAAGCAAACGATAATCTTAATGTAGTTTTATTCAAAACTGTTATCAATTCATAGTTCAGTTATAATCTCAGTCACTTTAAAATTTATTTTTACACCTCGAAATATTTTATTTATAGTGAATATTCAGACATCGTTTAGAAAAAATAATTTACCTCTAGAATTTTTATCGTCTTACAAACCTCTAAGTTTATAAACTACTAATCATTTATTCAAACCAGAGCCGTATCCAGAATTATTTTACAGGGTACAAAATATGTTGAGTTTATATATATATATATATATATATATGTGTTATTTATATACAATATGTATTTTATTTTATTGGTAGTCAACCGTAGAAACCCCATGTATACATATTTGGTTTTAACAATTTTCTAATGGTGTTGATCATACTTAAAGGTCCGCAAGACAATGGTAATTCGAGGCAATTTATTTTTTCTGATGACGTCCGAATTTTACTTGACTCGCTAAGATCGTTGATGAATTATTTTTTTCAATAAGAATTTTGCATTTTTTCCCTAAAATCCACCGAAATTAAAGCTATTGGGTTTAAATTATATTAATTACAATAATATTTTGAAAATTAATAAAAAATATATCATATTAAGATTATGATAACAATTAAATAAAAAATTAATGAAAAACGAATATAATTTTAATATAGATCAAGACGTTTATTTTCGATAAAGAATTTTATTACTTTTTTTGTATTTTCTGAGTCAGGGTCTAATGTTGATTATAAGTAATATCTTAATTTTAAATTTATATTATTATACTTTAATATTATTTTTAAAGAGCTATTTTTTAATTTTCAGTATAATCTAAGATAGTATCTACTTAATGATATGCCTTTGCATTTATTTTCTACTGCAAGAATGGCGTCTAATGAAGGTAGTTTTATAAAAATAGTATGGAAATTTTGGATTTCTAAAGCATTCCCTACGTCATACTAATGTAATATTCAAATGTAGTCATTATTTTTATATGGGACACAAATATTAATATTTTTGTTAAGAAATAGTATGTTCATAGATAGGTATGTGTATATTCATTTTTCTATTTCCTCATACATTGTTTTTCTGAAAACACAACTCTAACCTAATGAATCATGTACTATTATTATAAAATTACTTTCGTCTATATTTTACTAGATTCAAATTACACGTTTTTAACTATGTAAAAATGTTAAAACTGATGTTCAGTATATTTTTTAATGTCCCTTCTGTTACTAAAACTAGAGTAGATTTCTATTTTTTTCGAATATTGTTTCAACCTTTTTCGCTTAAAGAAAAATACAGACTTTTCTTTAAATATTGTTTTTTTATACTTAAGTGTATGAAATGATTAATGAATTTGTATCTAAAATATTGAGTTACTTTGAAATTACATTCAACTAAAAATGAAATCTAATATTATAGATAACATAAATTCAATTAAAAGAAAAAACTTCATCTACTAATAATAAAACATAAACTCAAAATTGTCACGTGCCAATTATTAAAAATTAGCTTTTATCATATGGGATTTTTTATTGGAGATTCCATTATCAGTAGATTTACATTTTTTTCATACTCACTTATGTTCACGCTCAAGATATTATTTTATATGCATATTGTTGTAGTATGTAATTGTTATATAATGTTTAATGTGTGCACAAATACATTGATTAAACGCTAACGAAGACAAAAAAACGGAAGCGAAATGTGATACTTAAATTAATGGATTTTTTCACAATGATGCTAACGATCTGGAGAACTTTTTCATGTTTATAAAAGTACTATTATGTTTAAATTTCCCTGTAGTTCTATTTTATTTATTTTATTTTACAAACAAAGATTTGTAACTACAATTTATTTACAGTAATAGGTTTTCGCGTTGAAACGTAAAAATTTGGACAAATTCTTAGACACTATTCCGTAATTTTAGACAGTAAATTTCAACCCTTAAGTCTATAAATACATATTTTACAAAAATAATGTATTCCGAGAGCTTTAAAAAGCTATTATCATTTGAAAATCACATTTTTGTGTTTGAAATATGATTCTACTAAAAGTCCAATGGATTATTTTGGCTCTATTTTTATGATAATAATTCCTTAGTTTACAAATTATTTATGTTTATTTTTTATTGCATTGAACTAGACCCTCTATATAAATTGCCAAATAAAGTAATATACTTTAGATTAATAAACAAAATCTTGAAATATGTTTTATTATTTTTAAGGATCTAGTTTAAATAAAACATTCTTTAAAATTTTTCTAAAAAATCAATCTTAAAATATTTGTTTATTTTCATTATTTTATTAATTACGGCTTACTTAAATTGTTTCAATAGTTTATTGAAATCGACCAACAATTATTTTAAAAAAAAAAAAAAAAAACGTAATCCATTAATTTTTTAGTTCAGTAAAAATAAAAGAGTTAAAATAAATTAGAAACACAATTTGTTATAACAATAGGAATTAGACTCATAACAGCAGACCATTATATATATTTAAGTAAACATCACGTCTAAATAATAACAAGTATGTAAATTCTAAATGTATGTATGTAAAAACTCAACCGGAAGGGTAAAATACTCATCTCTAGTTCTCACATTTGTTCAAACTACATTTCCCACGGAATTTTACTATTTAATTTTTCCTTGTATAATAGTTTGAAAGTTTTGACAATAAATAACATGCGACATTAAAACTCTTGTTGTGACTAAACTTATCGGTGATAAAATTTCTTTTGTATTATATTAGCGTATTTGAGTAAAATTCCAACGAAATAATTCAATTTAGATTTTTCTCTTGTAAAGTTTTGGTAATTATTTAAGATTAAAGAATCGCTATTAGTAAAAATTAATACAGATATTTAGTTGAATAAGTTTTTCATTTTTCACTATGTGTAGCTTTTTCACTGTAATTTATCATTTATTTATTTGTGTAAATTTATGATTCAAATGTTAATTTTAATTATTGCACAACCTCCTCGAAAAATTATTTAATTACATTTTTAGTATGCATATTTTTATTTGTGTAATTTTTCTCAATAGTTAACATACATAAAAATTAATAGCTTTTAATCATTTTTTGTTGTTCATTATTTTCCCCATCTCATTAAATAAATATCCTAGGTAGCTAGATAAAAATTAATATTACAAAGATAAAATAATGTTTCCTAGGTAAACAATTTGGTTGTAAATAATTTTAGAGTTATTTAATTTGAATAACATAATTAGGGTTAACGTAGCTTAATTTAAAGTGTAGTGTGAACGTTGCGTTATTCGAGTGAATTTCGCCTTGACGTGCGTTATCACAACACGGAAATATTGTATTTGACAAATACACTTGATAACACTTAAAAACTCTTTCATACATACACTTACGTATATAGAAATAAATAATTACACTGTTCGTTGACAATTTGATCTATTTGACATCTAGTATTGTCATCTCTGACTCTGACTTACTGTTGATAATACAGTCATCAACTCATAGTATTTCTAAGCATCCAACTAGTTAGTCATGAAACTTTTGACTAATGTATTATTTGGTTTAATTTTGTTTCTTTTTTTTAAATCTTTATAAAATAAATGTTAAATTGACAGTGAATAGTAAAAAGTGAATTTTTAAAGAATTTTTTTTTCTTCAAAATTTGGTGTAAGGTATTAGAAACTGTAAGTTTAAATAATGAAAAAATAATTAATATGGTTGAAATTCTATAAAACTTGTACTAGAAGTAATTTTAATTTTCCATGTATAATTATTATCTTATTATACTTACATTAAAATTGAATTATAATTATTGCATTTTAAATATTTGATATATAGTTTATTAAAAATCTTATGCTTGACTGTGGTAAGTTTAAAACATTGCATTGAGAACACAATTGTTATTATGTGTTATACATACATTTTACTCTCAAATTATTATGTTAATAAATTGTATTGAAGTTTTTAAAAAATCTGTATTACTATTTTAAAAAAAAATTAAGTTTTTTATTATCAGTTTGTATAATGTACTTAATATTTTTTAGATGAACTTGTGCAGCCAAATGCTGAAGATAAATTGCATACCACTGTGTTTCAGCAATCAACTACATTAACAGCAAAAATGTGGCCTCCAGTAAGAAATTGTTTTTAGTGTTTCACTATTGCAATATTATATTTAATTTCAATTCTTTTTAATATAAAAAAAAGTTTTAATTAAATTATTCAATAAAATAAAGCTTTAATAAGAAAAAATTCTTGTAGGAGTAAATAAAGATTATGTCAATATTTATTTAAATAATTTTAAATATTTTATATTTTTAACAACATTCTTGTTCATTCAAAAATTAAAATTTTATTTTTTTTTCAGGATATGACTAGTAGTTTTGATTGGAACTGGAATATTCTTGGATGGCAAATGAATAAAGATCAATTTTCAGTTATTATCATATGTACAATAATTGTTATAGTATTAATCTCAACAGCACTTGTGTTCATTATTTGGTATTGTTGTTTTTGCAATAAAAAAACTGGTATGATAAAATTAATGTTGTAACCCAAAAATGATTGATAATATTAATATAATCTATTAAAACTGTATTATTTTGTGTTATTGTTTTTAGAAGAAAACAATGGTGAAGAAGCTCAAAGGAGTACTACAAATTTACCAGGGTAAATAAATGCAAACTTTTTTGCAAATCCTTCATAAACAATTTTATTATTTTTATACTGATGATATCACACTGTGAGTGTATGAAAACCATACCTTAAATAATGTAATTTTGAGATAAATGGCTTCAAGTTTTAACTTTCTATAGCTTTTACGTTGTGTTATATTTTTACTTTTTGCATTTATTTATTTTCATCATTTATATAAAGTTCAAATTAACTTTTAAGTAAGTTGCATTTACATATTTAGATTGAGAATTTAATTGTTTAACATTCTTTCTGAGAACTATTGCTTATGCCAGAGATTATGGAAAATCTACATAGTCTAAAGTAATAGAATTGAACCTGTTATGTACGCATTGATGTGCAATGCATTACTAGGCTAGAATGGTAGTTCAATTGAATTATATCTTAATGTCAAATTTCATGAATTTTGATATGTGGCTTTAATGCTCATAGTGCAATATTATATCGAAGAAATAATTAGAAAACAAATTGTTTTACTCCTTAAAAAGCATCTTGATTTGTAGACATCAAATGAAACTTGTAATCAATAATATCATGCTATAGAAAGGAAAGTGGAGCAAGTCGACACCCTTTTAAGTTTACCATTAAAATATGAAATATTACTTGATATATTGAGACATATATTTAAAAAGCTCATTAATTAATAATAATTATTGTTTAATTTGAAAAAGAAGTTAAATATGTCATCTTGTCTCAGGGTAAGATAATTTTTTTAATAGAGCAATTTGGTGTAGTTTAATTTAGGTTATGGTTAAAAAATCTACTCTCCCCTAACTAAAAAATGTAAAATTGAGTTTGTACAAGAAAAAATGTTTAGGAGCCAAGTATAATGATAATATGTATAATGTTTGTTATTCAGAAAATTGTAAATGGATTAAAATTAAATTTTTTGGCATAAAATTTATTAATCTCAAATTTTTAAACATTAACATATTTAAAAATTTGCTGACTTCAAAATGCTATAAGTTTTTTTAAATGAATCGCAAAAATGTATCGAGTCTCTCTTTTTTGAAAACTCTTTCAATAATGTGTATCCATTTGTTATGAATTTAACAACCTAATTTTTATTTTTTTACTGATAAAATCATTGAAAGTAAATGACTAATGAAGTCATTTTTGCACTCTAGAGCAATTTTTAATCCATATAGGTGTTTATTATTGAGTAAAACTTTGTACCTTAAAATAAACTATATAATAATTTAAAAATTAAACTATCAATATAAAATTACTGTAAAATTGGCTTAAGTTGACCACTTCCAAGCTCAAACTTAATGTTTGAAGAGATGTTTTTAATAGATTATTATAAGAAGTATGTTATGAAATTAGACATTATGCAATTATGACAACTATAAAAAAATAGTTATTTTTGTCTAGTATAACCCTATGCAATTTTTAATATTTTAATATTACTCAAAAAATTATTTCTAACATGAAATGAATGACTTTATTAAATTCAAATATAATAAAATAGATAAAAATATTTGCATCTAATATTTATTTTCCTGGAATAAAAACTACTTTTAAAACAAAATTAACTATAATTAAAAAATTGGAAAATAATATGTTAATTAATGAACTATAGTTTAAATTATTAATGAAAAACTATTCAAATAAATAATTTTTATTAACTTTCATAAACTTGAAATATGAAATAAAGAGTTAATTCTATGATATAAAATAACTTATCACAATAAATTATTTGTACAAGTCACAAGACTTTGTAAGCTTTTAATTTCAGGTAATTTATTTATTAATTTAATAAATAAATAATATATAATATAATAAAATTAGTAGATGATATTCAATATTAAATCACTATAAAATATTCTTTATTTCAATGTTTTACATGCTATACATTTTTTATTGATTATACAAGAGTTTAATGAAACTTGATGTTTTTGAAATTATCAATTTAATAATAATTTGTTTATTTATTATATATTATTTTTACAGATACTCTACTGTTTTCTTAGATCCAAAAACAGGAAATTTTGTATACAGTAATCGTATTGTTGAATTGTTTCCTGAAAGAGAAGGTTCTCCAGATAATTGGTTTTTCAATGATCAAGTTGATGAAATACCACCACCTCCTCCACCAATGATTATTAACAGTAGCGTTCCAAGATCAGCTTCTGTTCCACCAATAAAACAACTTCAATCATTTGTATGTATCATTAATGTTCTATACAATTTTTTTATTAATATTCAACGTTGCCTTATTTTTTAGGATCCATGTATTCGAGAGATCAAAAAATCATTGAACAATGTTAATTCAGAAGAGCCACATTTAAATTATATTGATAATGAAACTCAACATAATCCTAAATGCCCAATGCCTGATTCATTACCTCAAATCTCAGAATTCAATCCTCAACAATTTACCTCTAGTAGTTGTAAGTCATTATAATTTTTAACTAATCAATATATAATAGTCAAAACTAATCAGTTATTAGAAGGATGGGGATATATACTACTCATGCACTCAAACTTTATGGTTCATTGTGTATATTTCATACAGAATTTTATGATTAAAATTAGTTATTACCATAGTGCAATGTTTTTATTTAACATAGCATTACAGTCATCCATTTAACTCCTATACCCAATAGTTGAAGATTCATCTACCTTGAACTAATTGATGATTTATCATAAAGATTTCCACTGTTAGTGTTTCATAATTTGATGTCTCATTTGTATTATAATGGTTTTTTCTTTTTTCATTATCCGTTGATTTTCTATGAAGCACTCTTATTCTTACAATTTCCTTATTTGGATTCTTGATTTTCACAAGATTATTACTTATTGTGATTTTTGTTTATATTCTTATCATCATTATCCATCATGTTCCCACAAAAGGCTGAGAAAAGTCCACAGCATTTTTTAATACTGTAGTAGGCTTTATGTTCTATGGCAGGGATCAACAACCTTTTGACATATACAAGTCATATTTTTGTTGAATACTCGCATCATTCTAGATTATTATGACTTATAGCTTTAAAAAATCTATGTAATTGTCTTCTATAAGTGAATTTTTTAAAATTAGTTTTAAATATCAAAGCATTTTACAATTAAAAAAAAACCTTAAATTCACATTAGTGGGTTTCAACTGCTTACTTAACTATTTAATTATTTATCATTATTATATACACGGTTATAATAAAAACTTATTTCTAATTCAATTCAAATTAAAATTAGTACATTCTTAAATACTTGAGTAATTAAAATATGTCATGATTAAATTGTCTCATTTCCTAAATTTTAATTGTTTTTCTATAATAAATCTAATATATATACATAAGTTTTTATTATTTCAGTCCTAGATAATTGTGAAAAATGGGATGGAAAATCTCTTACAATGCGAACAAGAAGTCTTCCTGCAAATTGTCGAAGTAAAAAGAGACCTTTTTCAACCTCAGATAATATTAATGAACTATACGCAAAGGTATAAAGACTGCATAAATATTAAAAACAAAAAAAAAAAATTTTAAGCGAATTTACTTAATTTTTAGGTAAACTTTAGTAAAAAGAGGAAAAACCGTATGAGAAATGATGAAGCAGCTATTATAGCTATGAGTAAATCTAGAAGTCAGTTTCTTAATAATAAAGACACAGATGTTTTGGTTGAAAATGAGGCCGTGATTGTATATGATGAACGAACTGCATTATAAACTATTTGTGATATTTAAAGAATAATTTTAAGTAATCATTTATATAGAATCTCCAAATTTTGTGGAATTGTGATAATTAATATTATTTCTCCGATGACCAGGGTTATATTGTAGTAAGGGCATTTTATAATGGTAGCGTTTTAAATTTTTATATACCAGTATTATTTTGCATTAATATTGTGCTCCCTTCTTTTGAATAATAACTATAATTTAAAATAATTTCCTTGTAATAAGTTCATTTTTTACTTATCAATTTTTTTTAACATACCTATTCTTATTACTTACTATTTTAATGTGAAATTATTTTCAAGGTTTAATAAATATATATAATTTTTATAAACATTTGAATTATATATCAGACTTTTTATAAAACTATTTTGTTGTAATAGTCAACTATATAAAAAAAAAATTATGTACATTTCTTTCTTTAACATGTTTAAATAAACTTTTTTATTAGGAGAAATCAAAATTTGTATTTTTTAGAATTAGCTATTTATTTTCTGATAATTTGTGTTTTATTTACTATTATTTATTATTGTAGAATTCTCACTTTTAAATAGTATAGAATTTTTTATTCAGTAGTAATAATATAAGATTTTGGCTAGAATTTGTAACAACTCAAAATTCTTGATTCCTCTGATTTTTACATCAACATAAATTAAATTAAATGCCTCCTTAATGAACATCTAGTTATTTTGAAAATTATTGAAATAATAATGAATAGTTCAATCATAAAGATAATATTGTATACCTTTTCTGTTTCTAAGATTTGCCAACTAAATATCAAATAATTTTAGATGAGGCATCTCAAAAATCATTAATGATAATATGTATTTTTATTTAGTTAATAATTTAGCTAACATTAGTTTACTCTATTCAGCAAGATATAAATGTTTTAAATTTTCTGAATATACTCAACTAGATTTCTGGATAACTAATAAATTTATTTATATATTTAACAATATATTTTCTTCAGAAATTGATCATTATTAGTATAACAAGAACAATTTAAACTTGATTTGCATATTTGGCTTTCCTTGATATTTTAAAACAATAACTATGTCTATTCTTCTGCAATAAATATTTTTACTATATTATTAAACATAGGTATGGACCTAAAGGGGAGTAGTCCACCCCTTATAATCTTCACTATGAATCAGAAAATTATATGTTATATACTATCAAGTTCTTATTTTGTATTTAATATCGGAATATTGCAGTAAAAAAAACAAACAAAATATTGAATTTAAAGTTTTTCATTTTTACTAACAATTATAAGATAAGTAGTATTACAATGGTATTTAGTGTTTTTTGGTCCAAGCAAACAAATTACTTATTTTCTATAACTTGATTTTATTACTTTATAGATAGGATTATTAAGTAAATATAATTATTAATTTAAAAATTAAGAGTTTTTACTCCTTAAGAATTTAATTCTGTTAATCAGTAAATTCTCTACTTCATATTAGAAATGTATATATATAAATTACAATAAATTAATGTAAATACAATACACAGTTCATTCATATTTCAAAGTTTAAAAGAATTATTAGTTAAACTTATTAATTTTAATAGAACAATTACAGGGATAAGGTAACATCTATTAACAAGCAAATTTATATACCAAAACATTTTATGCGTAATACAGTAGCTATAACCTATCAGATAAAAAATAAAAGAAATAAATATTTTTTTAATTTTGCCAAGTTTACACAAATTTCAAAATGCAAATTACCTCATAATATAGCACATTTTTAAAATTCTAATTTAAGATTTTAATAAATAACTATCAAGGTTAATTTTTTTTTATTACTATATTTATGTTTAGAAAACTTTTTTAATAGAACAACAATTTGCTTAAATTCCATCAAATTAATTTAAAATAATCAGTCATTTTAAAATAAATAAGAATAAAACAATATTAGGTTTGACAAATTTCTATCCAAAAAAAAAAAAACAAACATTTTGACATTGAAATAATTATTTACAAATATAACTTATTAATTTAAAATATTTATTATTCTTTGTAAATTTTAATTTTCTATAGCAATTTTATCTTGAACATGATAATGAGAATTTAGTATATTCTTCATAGATATAATTCCAGATGAGTAATATCATTTAAAAATAAGAGTATAATATAGAATCTACAAAAAGAGAAATATAATATAGTAGGGCAATTTTAATAGTCTTCTGTTAGCGTTATTATTTAACTTTCATTGAAATTTGTTTCTATACATCTAAAAATAAATTCAATCAAATTGTAGTTTTTTGTATTTGTGGGTACAATTTTCATTTTCGGACAAATTTTAACTAATATATTAGATTATATAATTTCCTTTAAAAAATATTTGTTTACAATATTTTATAGTCAATACTTTGTAGACAAATTAATAATAACCTGGCAATACTCATTTTTTTTTATAGAAAATTTCCTGTTTTTTGAAATTATTTTTTTTAAAGTTAAAATTAATTATATAATAAAAAATCATTAATGAAAAGTTTGTAATAAATAAGTTATAAAAAAAGGTAGCCTTAATTTTTTTGCTAATAATCTAATAATTTTTGAACCATAATGTAATGAATTTATGAAAACAAATAAAAAAAATCATTTCTTTAGGAAATCACAATATTTTAATATTAGTTAGAACTACATTTTCTGTGAAATAGAATTGCAACCAAGAAATACAAAAAACTACAATTTTTCATATTTTCCTAAATCTTTGAGCATTATGCACACTCTAGTAATAGAAGTTGTATAAAGATCAAATTTTTTAGACATTTTTTAAATCTATAGCAACAAATTTCTGGACAGTTTCTCAAGTTTTGAACAAACATTTTTCTCTTAAATAAATAGTGGCCACTCTAATTTTATGCCTACATTGTAAAAATTAAAAATAGTAAAATTTTCACACAAATGAAGATTTACAATTCTTTTTCAAACATACAAGTACCTATTCATTTCGTGTTACACAATAGTATTGCAAACATCATTTATCTGGTGTTTCAAGGCCTGCATGGTTCATTAAATCAGAAATATTTTTTTCTAGATCATCAATGCGTGATCCCATATCATCTAGTGTGTAACAATTAAGGATAATTAGTTATAAATATATTATTAGTTACATATGTTATATATTAAACATGTTCATGATATATTAATCTGTTATAAAATATTTTTTTAGATATCTATTATATGTTTTAGAGTTGGTGCCATGATAACTGTCATTGGTGCCTTTATTTAATATATTTTTAAACAAAATAGATCTTATGCAAATTTGGCACCCTAAAGCACTTACTCTTCACTAGTATAGCACTGCATAGGTATGTCAATTTTTTTTTCAAATGGTAACATACATATATCACTACTTATAAAATAGAAAATCATATAATTAAAAAATTTCTGGTAGTGTATTAGGACAATAATTATTTTTAAAAAAATTTCAGCAAAATGATAACCATATCAAAATTTATAAGCATTGTTAGTAAGATCTGAAACACTGTGTATATATAATGAAAATGTTATTTTCAAACAACAATTATTTCACAGTAATAATAGTTCATTTGTTTAATTTATATTCAATCATTTTTCATTCATTTTTTTTTCAGGATTTAGTACATTCATAAGAATATATAACTAATTGGGAAGAATTAGGAAGAACATAATTCATAAATAAAATAGGTGATATATAACTTACAATTCTGTACTATTAAATGACAAATTAGTTTTAAGCAAAATGAAAAAAAAAATGGAAAATTTTGAGTTGTGTGATAAATCTTTTTGATAAAATACATATTTTAGCTATTGCTTAATTTATCATCAGGTTTAATAAGCTACTGTTAAAACAAAAATGGTAAAAAAAGGATATTTTTTGATAAAATTTGTTCAGACATATTTTGAAATTTGTCCTTCATTTGCTGTAATACATTTTGAATCTGAAAAATACAGAAAAGAATTGATAAAAACATTAGTGCAATTTAACATTTTTAATATTTAAAAAGTAACATGAAATAATATTTTTACATTGAAAATTTGTACATGGCAAAAAAAAAACTGTAATTTTTTTGTGATTGTGAAAATTGTTTTTTTAGTTAAATAATTTCAATAAAAATTAAAAAAACAAAATATTGATAAAAACATAATTTGTAATCAATAAAAGTTTTTAGTTATATATTTACAAATTTAAAACGCAATATTTTTTTGCTCTTTAGAAAAAAGCCAAATTTGTTGCATAATTCAAATAATTATTCTTTAGACTATATTCAATACTAAATACAGGTACAATAGACATACATTTGGTAATCAATATATAAATTTTTAATTTAATTAGACGGTACTAAATTCAAATTTACGTATTAAAGATTACTCACGTGATCATTCATTTCATCCAACGATTTTTTGTCAATATTATCTTCATTATTCTCCTCAGTTTTTAAGACACTCACGTCTTGATTGTTCTCACTCATAGTAACTTAAAATATTTTTATTAAACAATATTTTGTTTTAACTATACCGGGTAACAAGAGTGAGAGTTTTCAGATACTGAAATGAAAATAAAATAAGAAAAAGTATAATGTGTCAAACAAATCGTTAATAGTTTGACGAACGATTAGTTATCAATTATTTATAATTCTCCCACGTTGAAAAATAGTATTTCATACTGTTATAAAGCGCATAACAAACAAAGATATGAAGATAGAACCGTTGGTACAGGGGTTTCCAAAATTTATGTTCAAAGACTAATTCTATTGAGTAACATAAATTTATGTAAGATTAATAATGAAAGTATATAATTAATAAAATTAATTATGAACTTAAAATTATTACAGTTATATTATATTTATATTATTACAACTATAATTGTAATAATAATTTTTAAACTCGTTAAAAGTGTATATCATGAAATAAGATATTAGATAATATCTTAGTCAATGGTGTATATATACATTTTTTAATAAGTTCAAAATTTATATCAAATTGTAACGGTAGTTTTGAGTGTGATAGACTTAAGGCATCTCAAAGTGGTCCAAAATAGAAATTTTATTTACATAAAATACAAATTTCAAAGTATAATAAAATAATACAAAAATGGTTTGCCTATATAGCATAATATCTATACATAGGGGTTAGATTAAAACAAAATGTTTCATTTAATGTTTTAACGTTACTACATTTTTACGTTTAACGTTAATAAGACTTAAAACGTAATTTACTACCATACACAGTTTTTAATTAATATGGGCAAATAACTACTTTTTTATTACAATTTACTCTTTTTAAATATAACGTTTGAAAATAATTTATTTTTGTCTAAACAAGTATAGTTATACCATGTAAGTTCTATTATGTTTAACGACGTTTTACGTTTTTGATATCACGTATTTTTTGTTTTTGATTACGTTTTGACAAAATTATTTTTTTATGAACGTTATAAGTATAATGTTGTTCATGGCGTTATCTTTTTAATCTTCTTCTGTATATTGATAAGTTAATTGTTTTAATAATATTTAGGTGCTAAGGCCAGGGCAAGCGAAACATTAGTGAAATTAGTATTTAATAATAAGAAAAATATGAAGCAAAAAAAGTGACATGATGAAACGTGTTTTGTGTCTCATTATAGTGGAGCCCTGGTTCCCAGGACCAACTAGCCTCCCTATATCTGACCTTGATGTTATGAATGTTGGAAAGAATAAAAACTAAAATTTTCCCATTGAACTTTATACTTAGATACATTATACTGTAACCTAAGGTTTTAGATTTTAAAATAACTTTAGATCTACTATTTTTAACATCACTTAGACAAAATACGATTAAATTGCTTATAAAGTATATTTTTTTCAATTATACAATTTTTTATTGAAAGATACAATTACATTAATTATCGTTAAAATAAATAAGTAAACACTAGTAAAATTATTACTTTGATATTTTAACTTATCCTAGATTAAAAAAAAATATTCTTATTTAAACATTGAAAAATTGATATTAATTTTGAACCATTATAGCACATTTTCAATCACTGTTTAATTTTCATGAAACCTATAACTGGTTTTTTATTTTTATGTATTTCTGATAAGCTATTCGTTATTAGGTATATTATAGCTAATTTATGACCGTTAAAACCCAAACATTAAGAAATAAATAGATATATGAAAGTATGTAGAACTAATATAAGAATCATAAATTAGTAAATGGGATAATTCGGTCGACTGTCTGGCATTCTGTTTAACAATGATCCTACACTAACATTATTGTAATTACAATTGATCAAAATTTGAAAAATTATTCTATTTTATTATTATTTTTATATTACACTCAATAAATTAGCAATGGTTAGAACAAAGCAATCTATGAACTACGTTGGTAAGTTCAAAATTGTTTTATATAATTATATAGCTTTGTATTATTAAGTTAAAAAAAATTATGCAAATTTTAAATGGTATTAAATTGGAACTAGTTAGAGAGACAATTTTTGTAAATGAGACGAAATGTTCAACATTAACAAAAATTTCTTTTAAAAAACTGCTCGCGGTCATCAAAAATTTAATTGATCAATATTTTTTAAATATTCGGCGATGAAAAATATTATAAAATTATGCCTGTCGATTTTTATTTTATAAGTCTTTAAGCTTTTTTAAAAAATGAACATATTTTTGAATGATTGATATTTAAGGTATATGAATAAATAACAGGCACATTTAGAGATCCTTTATTTTCATACAAGCTTATCGTTTTAATATAGAAATTAATTAGAGTTTATGTGAAGCTAAAAAGTTAACAATTATCAAATTTATTTTTCAAGAGATGTTTTTGACTTCACATTTCAATCGAAATAATTGATTAATGAGTAACTATAAATTTATTTTAATGACAAATTCTGAATTTATTCGATAGATATTTATTTAATCAACACATAATATTGTAATCAGCATTTACATACAAAATTAATACATTTTTAATATATATAGGACTTGAAAATGAAGTAACATGAAATGTTGACAGTTTTTCTAATATCTAGTAAATTAGTTCATCTATATACAATTTGTTAAGGTTTTGAAGGTGGTTCTCATAATATTTAAAAATATTATAAGAAAATATAAATTTTATTTTCGAAAAACTAAAATTATTTTAGTTCCTAGCTCTAATTAATATGACACTTTGTTTTTGTTTTGCCTACACCATGGATATTAAAAAAGTATGGTTTTGTATAAATGTTTGATTAAAAAAGTTTTTAGCTTAAACTTTTTGTTATTATAGTTGACTCTAGCTTACCAACAAAAATTTAGTTCAATAACATAAAATGTAAAACTATTTGTGTTACAATAACATAAAAAATAAAAATCATGGGATAAAATTGTTTTATTATGTAATAATGGATTTTTATTCAGATGTTGTCATTTGTAATGTTAATGCGTAATGACACATTGAAAAATGGTGACATTGTTTCAATATTTTTTATATAATAGCAAAGTACGTTTTTTTATTATCTTTTAGGCATTTAATATTCATAAAAATATATTTGATAACTTTTTTATTTTACACAAACAGCAATTCCGTTAATTAAATTTTATTGACTTAAAAATCCTCATAAAATTGTTAATTCAAAACTCTGTTTATATTAAAAAAATTTCGGATATCCAATTTTCACCGCCGGCATCCAAAAGTTGCGTCTGAGTATCATAGGTAATAATGAGTTGATAATAATTAGCAGTCGAGTTCTTTAGTTTTTTTCATATTGGGGTTACACGTAGAAAAATGTTTAATATCCTCTAAAAATTGTATTTTACCATGACAATTAGAGGGTTGAATTCTTATCTATGTGCACGCTGCTGATAAATAATATTTCATAGGAGGTTTATATGATAAAATGGTGGGTAGAAACGTATGTTTCGATGCACGGATTCCCGGGTTAGATCTCCAGGGAGCCTATTTTTCTTATGATTTATCTCAATGTTGGTATCTAGTTTTTGGTGCAAGCCGGTCATAATACCCGTCCTGTCCATCATTGGCCTAGTTAAGAACCATTATTGACTCCCTTACATGTGATAAAGGGCCTCTGTAGAATGTTAATTTTGGAAAATATAAACTTATAAAACTAATCATTTTTCATTTTAGGAGGTTTATATATAGGTGTTAAGTAAGTGAAACAGGTTTTCATTGTTCTTATTTTTTTTTTAATTTACCGGTTTCCTTATTTACTGAACACTTTGTATGTTAAAATGGTTATAATAAAAAGTTATAGTGGTTATAGTAAAAATATTTTATATAATAAAAATCCATAAGAATCAGAATTATTTAAAAATACTCAAGTTCTAGAAGAGAGAAAAATTGATTTCATATATTCGAATATTCCTAGGGGTAATCCGAATAAAATGTACGAGTGTATTCGATCATCACAATCGACAATTACTCGATACTAACGAGTAAAAATGTTTTGATTTTGTGAGTGTCTCCATCTAATAATTCTGTTATTTGTTTGCAGTTTCCGTTGGGAAATCGTCAAAATCGTCATCTGGAAAATCGAGTAGCTCCGGTGGATCGTCTTCGTCGGCTTCACATTCCTCAAGCAATTCATATGATCACTCATCAACGCCCAGTAAAGGAAGTAAGTACACTATAATAGTGCTATACTTATGAAGTATCATTAAACACGGTTAATATAACGAATTAATACTGGTTATTTTTTCTATCAAATTATCTTAATCAACTTATTTTATTAATGTGGAGATTTTATTTTTTTCCATAGAAAAAGTTAGTATTGGAAAGTAAAATGTAATGATATAATTCAACTTAAAATTTAAAATGTTTATAATTTTGGTTAAGTATATTGGATTAGATAATTTGAAGCTTCATTATTCATTTTATAAAATAATATAAATATAATCAATTCCCTACAGAAAGATACTACTAGACTTAAAAATAAAGACAATTTTTTCAGCTAAAATAATAACCAAAAATTGGAGAAATCATACAAAATATTTTACTTTGTCGACTTCATTACCTGTTTGCAAGAAGGTTTAACTTTGATTATTTATTTAGCCGTGAGAATCGTCGTGTTTTAAATAATAGAAATTATAAAGACTCCACTTTGAATAAATCCTTTAGTGTTATTATTGCTCAACAATAAAGCACATTTTTGACGATCGTTAAAATATCATTAGCTGTATTAAATACTAAAAAGATTTATTATTTAAATAAGTCATTTATAAAAATACTACTTTTATAAATAAACATTTCTTTTGTATTATCTCATTGTCCTTTTTATGGAGAAAAACAAAGTTTATCAACAATGATTATTTTGATAAGGCGTGTTTTTATTAAACTGTAATTTTATACTATTTGATTAAATTTTTACAATGGTTATTACTAATTATTACATTTTTACAAATTTTTTTTTAATTAATGTGTCTCAATTAAAATAGAAAGGTTTCATAAGCTTGTAAGGTTTATTTGATGAATATAAAACGAAAAAATGTATTATTGTTTTTATGAAATAAATCCTAACTTTATTTGTCCTGTAGAAAAATATTCAGGAGGAAATCCAGTGTGTCCTAGGGAAACGCCAGCTTGGCAAAAGGAGATAACGTGTTTTTTTATGTCTAACAATCAAAATTCGACCAATGGTCTGTGTAAAGACGAAGAAAAATCAGAACACAATTCTTATGAACTGTCAGCTGGTTCTTCAGGATCAAGAGAGACAATACATTGACAGATGGGTTTATTATTTCAGCAGTGTAAACCGATATAATTATTTTTATATTTAACAAATAATGTATATATCGAAATTTATGTTTAATTATTTTCATTAGAATTATATAATTGTTGACTAGGCGGTAAAATTATTTCTATTCACAGTCTTGTGACATTTAAGATTTTATATTTATAAGTTATTATTTTAAATAAAAACTTTTTACGACTGAAACTGACAACAACTCTTATATTGAGAAAGGAGACGTTCTTGTTATAAAACTTCAGTTTAATATTTAAAATTTTCTTTGTTGTTTTTGAAGACCGCTCTATCAATAGAGAATAAAAGAAAGTTGTACTTTTTTTTTGAGTAAAAGAAGATTTTATTTAAATATAAT
This sequence comes from Daktulosphaira vitifoliae, assembly GCF_025091365.1. Lineage (NCBI taxonomy): Eukaryota > Metazoa > Arthropoda > Insecta > Hemiptera > Phylloxeridae > Daktulosphaira > Daktulosphaira vitifoliae. The sequence goes on along the minus strand of NW_026099573.1, from coordinate 38,541,252 downwards.
ATTCTTTTTTAATAAAAGTCATCAATATTTATTTGCCTACTAAATTTTATAAAAATAATCAATTAAATATGAGATTCAATTCTATGGGACGTTGACAAACGGGCGAACTGACAAAAACTTTTAGGTTTTCGGAATACTCAAAATTTTAAATATGATAAAACAAATTCGTCATTTATTTAAATACATTTTTTTAAAGTTATATATTTTTATAATAATGAAATTTTATTATTTTTAAAATTTTTTATTTAATTAATTTTAATATTCAAGTTTGTCAGTTTAATTTGAAAGTTATTAGTGATAGTTTAGTAATCAATAAAAACTCTCGGACTACTAATATTTAAAGAACTACCATTGTTGATCAAATAAGTATTCAACAAAAGGAATTGAAGAAAAAAGTGAAGGTAAAAAACAAATATAAAAGTTTGGTATTTTTAAACAGTTTTATTTTTTATTTACTCTCGTATGTAATGATTTCACTATCAAGCTTACATGTCTATCAAATATTTAAATAGTAACTACAGGTGTATAATTTTAAACCTTATGACTATGAAGTTTTATTAATACAAAACAATAATAAGGGAAAAAATTAAATTGTTTAATAAACGCCTAGGTTTACATTTGGAAAATAAATCACTGGTGCGGCAAACGATTATACCAATCGAAAACAGCTTGCCTTAGGTAAATATAAACTTTATAATTTATAAATTTATGAATTAATAATAAAAATAAAGATCATAAATGTAAACACTACATTATGGAAATGACTACCACTAATTATAACTTTTTATATAATATTACAATAAAACAATAATTTTTTTTTTTTTTTGACAAACCACATATTTGGGTACTAATTGGCTTAACAGACTATTTAAGGTAAAACAAGATTGACAACAAATCATTTCATACACGCGCGCCAATTTTACAAGTTCAACAAATTATAAATTTCATTAAAGTTTTATAAAAAAAACTTAAGTATATTATAATTACTTTAAATATGCTGCCCGAGGCGACGCTGTAGAAACTGCTAACTTAAAACTAATGAAAAAACATAACTACCATCAACAATAAGTTACTAACAAAAAAAAAACAATCATACATAATAAATATGTAGTTAAAAAAGAGTGCTAATTACAACAATGAAATCATTTCAATATAGTCGATAAATTTTATGTTCAATATCAAACAGTGAAAAATAGACAGATGAATTTGCATTTTTAATATATTTTATAATAAATAGTTAAACTATTGTGTTATGAGTTTTACGTACAGCATAAAAAAGCACATCATTTTCGACCATTAGGTAAACTAGACAAATTGTTTTACGCAAATAGACCATATATAGTACACGTGTGATATATAATAATTTACCGATAAAAAAACCCTGAATGTTATGTTAAAAGTTTTCCTTCTTCTAAATAAAAGTTTTGCCGTCGGATTTACTGTAAAAATATACATGACACACACAGTTTAACGTTTCAGCGGTAAAAACGTTAACAAACTTGACAGTAAATTTCACAATAGAATAATTTTTCTTAACATATAGAAACACAAGTTCGGGAGAGCTTAATAGTTTGATAATAATTGTCATAGTATTTTTCATATCAATTATACACTATCCAACGAATAAAGTAATTGGAGAAATATTACAACATTTATCGCAATGAAGATTAACACACTTTTCTTTTTTATCACAATTAAAAAAAAACTGAACACTCTTATGAATATATATATGAGTGAACACAATATGATTATACCGGTAAATTCGTTCAATTTCAGCAAAAAATAGATATAATTGAAATTAGTAATTCTAGTTTTTTTTAATTTTAATACAAATATTTAAATTATTATAATTCATTTATATCATATATATTGATAATATTTTTCAAGGTTTAAGGCAACATAATAGATAAGTTATGACCAAAAACAGTCCAAATAAAATTAATGTTGTAATAAGTATTCAAAAAATAATTGTGTGATCCGTCAAAAACGTGCATAAGAATTTTTTTTATATAAATGATGTTATGTAAAATTATAAAAATAGATTGTACTACGACGAACGAATTTTCCGGTGTATAGTTTTAAACGGTATTCAATTTAAATAATTATATGTGTTTAACTGTAACTGACAGTTTTGAGGAATGACTATGATTTGCTGTCATTTGGTTCTTTCCAGTCAACGTTGGCCCATACTGGAAGTGTTGTCTCGTAACTCCATCCTGGCCCCTAGTGGTAAAAAAAAATATATTGTGAGTCAGAGTGATATAATTTTATTGAAAATGTGTGAAAGTAGACAAAAATAAAACATTTAGTTGGTGTAAAAATTTAATATATTTAAATGTTTTACAATAAAAAAATTTATTGTAAAATTTAAAATTAGAATGTTCAACTCATAGTACTTTAAAATCTAATTTTTAAAAAGATACTAGTTATTAAAATTAGCTAGTTTTATACTAACAAAGGAAATCAGAACGATGTCAGATGTTGAATGGATCTAAATAGTTCTATTTCTATATCAAAATACATTTTCTAAGATAAGCAAAACATTTTTGTATAAATGAAAGAAATCAGATTCACAGGCGTTGTGATCTAAACATCGAAATGGAACCAGTTATTTAAAAATAAATACAATCGAAAAAGTTTTTGAATTTGATTATATTTTAATGTTTCAACCTGTAATAAGTTTAAAAGAGGGGCAGCTTCTTGGAAAAATATTTGAAAGAATAAACTGTTATGTATAATGATAATATTAATTTAAGTATCTGAACAAGCATTAAATTTGGAAGAACTTTTTAATATAATGAGAAAAAAAGACCAACTTTTTAAGGGTTCTTACTAAAAACAAATATTTGTTGTCAGTATCATAATTCTTAATTGTAATGCTGATGTATCAAATTTTAAAAGATTGATCTATCCCTTGAAGGTGTTTTATTTTTTAAACGGACCGAATTTACTATGATTCATTTGTAATACAATGTGAAATTTTTGTGATAGCGTTAATTGTTTTGTGTACCCAAAAGTTAAATATTTTAAATTTGTTATTAATGTATTTTTAAGCTTTTCATTTTATTAACTAGTGATAATATCAGAAAAAATTATAAATATGTTTACGAATTTTAATTTTATGCGTAGAAAGTCTACTTTTGGTTTGTAAAACAAATACTTGTATTACAGAAAGAACTCGGATATGAATTGAAGAAAAAATTATCGTTGTGCAATAAAGACATGGTAGAAGACCAGTGGAAGTCTAAATACAGACTATTGATATTTGAATGAAAACGTGCGCTGTGGTTGTTGCAAAGAGTTAACAAGTGGAATAACAAAACATTAAAATATCGAATATCTTGCCACGTGCTTAGTAGGGCTTAAAACAAAAAATACTCACTATAACGATAGTTAAAGAACACTATAATGTCGCATCTACGTTTTCGAGAGTTCCCTCTAGTTTTTTTTAGGTGAATTATTGATGAAAAATTTATTGTTGGTTATAAAATTATGAATTTTGTATCTTAAAAAATTTAATGAAGTATGGTTTTCCAAGTGTTGTTATAGAAATTTATTGTTTTTAACAAGATAGCGATGAATAAATTAATTGAAAAATTAACAAATTAATCATTTAATTCTAAATAACTTACTAATACAATAAAAAATGCTGGTTAAAAATTCTAGAAGATTTTAATAAGCTACTTGATCACCATGATAATATTTTTATTTAAATATTGAAGTAACATTTTAACACTATACATTTTTTCTGTTAATTTTATAAATAAAAAAATTCGACTAACATTATATGTAAATATTACTAACAACTATTTAATTCATTTAAGTTTAGTAGATATCGATTATTATAATTACATCGTGCTTGTTTTTACTATATTATTATTCAATTTCTCGCATAAATATTCAAGAATCATTATGATAATGATACTGAATTTGAAACGAACAAAATCAAAGAACTGTATTTACTTACACTGTATTTCCAAGCGTGCAAATACATCACGAGGTCTTTTGGCTTTGGATCTCTGAACTTAACACGACACTCGTAGCAGTGAGGATCGTACGTGATCTTCTCAGAATCGTATTCTTTGTCTAGCACATCTTGTTCTGTCTGAGTCGATGCGTTCAGTCCTGAATCTAGTCTGTGTTGTGTAATTGCGGTTTTCGAGTCTACAATTGGTAGTATTGTTTTGCCTTCCCGAGACTGATGTTGTTCACTACTCGTAGTTGACTCTTGAAGTTTATTCAAATCTAGATAAAAATATAACATGCTCGTGTTGAGGCTAATGGTAAACAAATTCAAAAGAGATAGTGTTTAAAAAGGGGTATAGAAAAATTGGGGTTAAAAAGACTATTTTAGGTGAAATAGTTATTTGTAAGATACAACTAAAAATTTTAGAATGTTTTCTTGGTTTATTTTCATAAGTACCAAATATCCATTTTGTTACACGTGTATAAGAAAATAATTTCCGTCATAATTTGTGGGTCAAAGTATTACTAGTCAATTTTATAAGAAAGTTTTGCTGTAAGCATTCCAAAAATGTCGTTTTGTAAGTTAATATTTATTTTTTCTCTCTTTAAAAATCGCTTAAATTGAAATATCAGTGTTTTTGGAAAATAACTACAGATTTAATTAAAAAATTAAATGTTGATCATTGTTGACATCAAAAAATATATTATGAATTAAAATCATAGAATATAATTCATATTCTAGAGCCACAACAATAAGTTATGGTTCCTTTGAATTCAAAATTTAACATTTATTTTGTAATTGTTCATTTGCTGATTTATATAATCGAAACCACAATAATTACGATAGATCGATGCGTAATTTGTGTCATAAATAGTGTTTAAAATTTTGATTGCTACGGAAATTATTTACTTAAAACTTTACTATTATAATACAAATCTCGCCATTCGAATTCACTCTTTGAGAACCTTTACTGTAAATATTTGTTCAAGCTTCTCAACCGGAGTTGTCTGACGATAAATCCATCGAGTTACAACGCGTTTCGAATTTAATAGTTAATCTGTCTCTTGAAATCCAATTTTTTTGCATCTAAAAACTGCTTGTATCGAAATTCTTTTCCCGTTGATTCTGTAGAGCGAGTCAGCTGCAATAACGACATTAAAGCGGTCGCTATTGGGTAATAATGTTCCGGCGGGCAATAAAACTACGCAGTATTAAGTTCTAATACACTTTAAGATACATATCATTTAGAACGCGAACGACTTAATCAACGCTCTGGAGTTAGTATATTGCCTATCGAGAGCGCCGACTTGCGTTTGACCGATAACTGATTTATTATTCTATTTCTCTAAGTGTTTTAAGATGAAACGTGATATTAAATTGCTCTCGTTTTGTAAGTACCGTGTAAGTAAGGGCGGTGTGTATTGATCAACTTTTAGAACTGCTTGCAAAGTGTGCCTAATGGTTACGTGTCGTATTAAGCCATGTGAGTATTTATAAATAATTAATGTCGCACCAAGTTGAAATGTTCGAAAATAAAAAAAAAATAAGTCGTACAATAAAAGTAATAATATCAGTGATTTAAATTTTATTGAATATGAGATAAGTAGTACACCGTTTAAACTTGTTTTAAGTAAAAATTACATTATTAAATTAAATAAGTATTGTTATTTTAATTAAAATTTAATTATTTTTTTGCAGTAAATTCACTAACTATTTTTTCTTTAAACATTCTTAATTTTTTCTAACACTGTGTAGTCTTAAATTAGCAGCGTAATGTCCAACATCAAGGTACAGTATACCATTCACAAATTTTTCTTACATGAGTTCCTGAAGTAATTATTTATAGATGTTAATTGCAGTTTAAAAAATAAAAATATTATACTAGTACCAAGTAATCACGTGGAGTAACATGAGTATCAATTTACAAGTAATACTTGATATGTTTGTTGATGTCGCGATTTGTTGTCAGATAAATTCTTATTTAAAAATAAAAAAACCCTTTGAGTATAAAGTCAAAAAACGCAGTTTTACATTTAGTTTACAGTAACTTAAAAACCTCTGATTTTATGTTTTCTTATGTACTTTTATATTTTTTTAAAATTATTTTGCATTTATGATATATGAACACCTAATATTCAAATTAAGATAACACCTAAATTATGAATTTTTTTGAGGTCCGACATTACTTTAATTTAATTAATATAATAATAATTTTTGCAAATTTTAGCTCATAGTTTGAATTTGAATATTTTTTTTTTTGAGAAAATCATTTAACTTGAAAAATAATAAACATGTTGGAAAAAAATGTATGAAATTATATTTTCTACAAAATGCCATGCCTTCACATAAAATTATACCTGATTTATAACATCAAAAATAGACAATTTTTGTCAGAAAATTTATGTTATAAAACTTTACAATTAACTATGAAATATAGATTAAAACACTAATACAATGAGAGAACAATCCTTGTATAATTTTTTCATTTAATTATTAAAACAGAACAGCCGACGGGCCAATAATTATTATTATATGTAATATGTTGGATTTTACAAATAAAAATTGAAATTGAATGGCTAGTATTTTAACATGTCATTCTTATTAAAAATATAAAAATATTTGTACATAAACGTGTTAAAAATTGACTACTTCTATTATATTGATATAATACAAATACTTCCAAAAGTACAGACCTATAATTTTTAGATGTTTGATTGATTAGTTGAATTTTAAATAATCAATAAATAATAATCGAAATTTTATATTAATGTTTAATAATTTATTATAATAAGTCAGTCATTTGTCTTAAAATAAAAGAAAAAGGTCAAATTCAAAATATGAGATCGGTTTGTCACGTGATAATAATTTCAGATTGGTTTCAAATTTTGCAGATATGATAATTATACCAATTAATCATTTAGGCTGGCGACTGAATGATCTACTGCGCCACACCTCTCCTCCTCATAATTATTTTTGTATATATGAAAAAACGAATAATATAAGTTAATGACTATAATGATTAATTCAACTACATTTATAATATGTGATTATTTTTATTCCTATGTAAATTAATAGTTGAAAAGTTGGTATGATAATTATTGCATATAAAACAAAACACGGTTTACCGTTATCTTTTCACTCAATAAATTGATTTAAATTTAAAGTAATTTTATTTCACGTAACGCTTTATATTCTCCAAGTCATAAATTACCTTTGTATTGTGTAGTTTTCTTTTCATCTGATTCTGTAGATGTGGCAGGTGCACAGGACTCGACGTTTTTCATTAACGGTAACATAGTCAAGTCCGAATCACCATCCATACCCAGCCAGTTTTCAGCATTGTGAATGTTTATCAAATCATGAATCAGTTGTTCGTCAGTTTTGCCAATGATACCACCCCGACCTTTTTCTGGCCCAAACACTACGTGGTTGTACAAGGGATCATTTTTTACGGGAAAGCCTAATAAAATTTGCAAAGGTTCTTAAACTATTTTTGTAGCTATTATTAAGTACTCTTGCTACTAATAAAAGTAATTAATGACATCGTTTGAGATGTAGTATATTTATTACTTTTATATGGTGTATACCTAAGTACTGCAGGTGAACTCTAATTTGGTGCATGCGACCGGAATGTGGAAAACATAACACTACACTCATGTTAGTTTCCTCATTATAGCCAACCAATTGGAATGTCGTTGAACAGCTCTTGCCTTTTTTTGATACTTTACACACTCCTATCTTATAGCTGACAACTTCGATAGGCTGATTGCATTCAACAGTTTGTCTATAAGTAAAAAACACTCTTTGAAATCTGGTTTGATAAACTCAATTAAAAGGAATATTGTCGATATAATTGATAAGGTTCAGTTAAATTTTTAAAGAATGCATAAAAAATTATACTTACTCAGGAAACTTGCCTTCAACCCGACATACATATTGTTTGTTTACTTGACGATTGCGGATTTGTGATTCCATTATTCGAGCGTACCGAGGAGTCCTGCCAAACATTAAAAGACCACTGGTAAGTCTGTCTAAACGATGTATAGTTCTCAAATTCTTCAAGTTATGTTCTTTAGCTAGCACAAACACCACTGTGTTATGACGATAACGACCACAAGGATGAACCTATTGAAAAGTATAATATTACTATGGATTTGTATTGAACAATAAAAAAAAACATATTTTAGCATTAAGTTTAACTATAGTTTACGAAATTTAAACGAATGTTTTATAAAACATTCTATTTTTTAGCTTGAGATTTATTTCCTCCCAGTGAATACCTTTTCCAATTAAAAAATTTGTAAAAAATGTTCGGACTTAATTATTATAAAAATTAACATTTATGAATGACTATACTATAAAGCAGATGATACAATGAAGTAAATTAAGAATTAAATAATATTTTCATTTTTTAGATTGATTAATTAAAAAGTAAATAAAAAATCTTTTATTTTTATATCTGATAATTCCAAATTTCAAATAATTGTCGCCATACTGAAGATAGTAGAGTATCAATAATCTTTGCATAAGGACGTCCCCTTGTCCTCACTTTTTATTGTGAAAATTTTCTGCCTTTAGGTAAGTATTCCTTTTTAAAATGTAGCTCTGTGTAAATCACAGTAAGTTTGATAAAATCATTAAAAATAAAAGTATTGTTTACCTTTATTATTATTTATATTACAATACATTTCAAATTACATTATTATTCGATAGTATGAATAATAATAATATCCAATACTTTAAAGGTAAATTCTCAACCGTTAACTGATAAAAGGTCGTTATAATCTGACACGTGTCTGGAATTGTTTATACGATTAAATAACCTTTAAGTTCACTAAAATTTTGAAACTAGCGAAGGTTGTTTCAATCAAGTAAATTTAAACAACGATTAAATCCTTAATACCACGTCTAGGAACAATTATTGTGTTAATTGCGATTGTTTCGTAGATAATTAGGTTTCAGATTACTACCGGTGTTTTTCAACGTAAATTTAAAACAATAACATATACATTTTAATCAAGCAGTATGTTCATTTGAACAATAATTTATTTGTACTTTAATGAATTATATTCTGTTCAATTGTAATCATGTATCATGATAAAATTGTGATTAATTTACTTGTTTTTTATGAAAAAATGATGCTATTGATTGTAAAATAAGTTAGTGAAAATAATAAATATGATAGATGCGAATTTTGACAACGTAAACATAAATATTTAATTACCTGAAGTGTTAAAATTTTGTGGCACTTACCGGAATGCTTGCAGGTTTGTTAACAACTACAATGTCCTCATCCATATGTACGATGGTAATAGGTTCGTTAGTCACGGGAACTTCGTGTCTGTAACGTGTTCAGGAATTAATGTCAAAAGATTGGTGTACAAACTAATAATTTATACTCTGGTCTTTATCAAAAAATCAACCAATATTAAAAAAATATATTAATTAAGCAAAATTAAAAACTTGTTTGGATAAATTTAAAACAAAAGTAAATTATGTATGTCTGTTAATTTAAAAATACATACTGTTTAACGTGCTGCTCATTCTCACAACGTGTAATTAAAGTTAAATATTTCATATTTTCTAATGCAACTTATTTTATTAGATATTTAATGTTATTAATTATAATTAACATAATATTATTTAAAAAATTCAAACATATTCTTATATTGACACACTAAATGTTATAGTTATAATGTTGTATATTTTAGTTTTTGGACGTATATAATAGTACATTGATAATTTAAAATGAATACTTAATACACAATGCGAAAAATTGATTAGAAAACTAGCTTTTATTTAAAAAAAAATATTCATATAAGTAATTTTCCAAATTTAAATTTACACTATTTTATAACTCAAATAAAGAAATCTGTAGTAACATATTTAAGCATGCAAATTATGAGTTTGGTATCACATACTAGAACTTGTTTTCTAAAGCACTATGCGTAAATTTAATCTTTGATAGTTATGTTTTATTTAATAGTCATTTATAATGATTTCAATGATATTTGTGTACAATCTATCTAGACATATGAGTGTCTTTGAACTAAAAACGAATTATGTTTTTAAAATTAGTTATTTAGCTTATCTGTTATCGAATAAGTTATTCTAACAATTAATAGTGTAAGCAAATAATGTATGGAAAATTAAAAAACTAATTGACATTAATAAAATTATTATAAGGAGTAAAATATTTCTTTAAATGGAAGAAGAAAACTTGGATTAAAAGTCTTGTAAAATAAAGAATACAAGTCTTTAAATAAGCATGAAGTACTAAAAAAATCCACGACTTACCTGTGTACAACATTAGCCAATAAATCGTTGTGTTTTAGCTTATACGTAGTATCCACTTTTTGATAGTTCACTGTCAAGGATCCAGATTTAATGCAACGTTCCTAAATTAGGTAAGAAACCATAAGATTAAAGATAAATGTTTCGATAATTAAAATGTAAATTACATATTCTTCTGCGGGATGTGCTCTGAATTCTCTAGCAAATACGTCTAGTATGTTTTGATTGACCCACCGACCTTTGGTAAATGTAGTGAACGTGAAGTAGTACGGGTATACTTTTCGTAGTCCTGTAAATAGTAACAAGATTTAACTTATATTTCGGGTCAAATCTTCTCTTTTGAATGTTACAACTGTTGTTAAGTTCACTCTTACCGTTTTCAATATAGTACGAAGTTTCATTGTATCTATCATCAGTGAATCCAGGTCGTTTTGCCTTCAATGCTTTAGTCTCCAATTTGGCCTATGTCATACAGATGAAATTAAAATATAAAATTCTGTTTAAGAAGAAATTGAAATGAATTGATTTTTTTCAGCTAAAAGACTTAATATTGTGAAATGGATAATTAAAGAAAAGAAAGAATAAAAATAATAGTACAAAATTTATGAATAATAATAAAAAACAGTTAAGGAGTTATTATTCATCATTTGTTATACAAAGGAAAAATCATAAATAAAAAAGTTTTAACTAGTAAAAATGTATGCATTTATATTTGTTATATTTTTACCTGTTATAAAAAATATAAGAAACACAAATGCAGAAAAGAAGTATTATTTCTTCCTTAAACAGTTTTGTTTAATAAGATGTTATAAATGTTGTCAACACATTTCATGCTAATGTTTTATTTAATAATTATATACATTTGCAAATTATAAACGGCAAGAAAAAAAGAAATTTACAAAAAATAAGCAAATACTTCAAAGTTTTACATTGAAATACAATGTAAAGTGTATAAATGTACAGTGCATTGAAATACACGGTTGTTATTTAAATAATTTCTTGCTATTAAGTAATTCATATATGAAGTTCTAGTCGTTCGACATCAGTCAAGGAAACTACATTTAAATATTTTAGAATGTTTAGAAAACAAAATTTAAAGTAAAAATAAAATCATATATCATTCAGTTCAATCTTATTGAATTGTTATATTCCCTAGAGTGTTCCGGCAGGTTTGTTTATACTTAACAAGTTCGTTTAGTTGTCATAAAAAAGAATTGGCAAAATAAAAAGTAAAGTGTTAAAATTTGATATATTCTAAAGTAAAAAAATATTTTTTATTATTGTTAAGTTTGCCATTTTATTGAGTTAACACATGATAACACATGCTTTGTATTAACCTACCCATAGAGTAGCACGTAGCACGTTAAAAGTTCACTTTAATAACAATTTAGTATTTTATTACTATTCGTTGTATAAACTTATACCCATAAATTTAAGTATTCAAAGTGAACGAACAGAATAATTTTATCATTTTTATCTTTACAAGAGGTTGAAATGATGATGTTAAAATTTTGTTTCATATTATCATAACTTTTACGTTTGTCAATTTTATCAAATACGATAAAAAACAACGAAATTATTCATATTAGAATTTTTCCCCCAGAAACCCAAAACATATAAAAATCAGGTTGCAGTTACTTCTCATTTTCTTGAAATCTTTTGGAGTATTTGAAATTTAGTCTTTTGCTTTTCATCATTGTTATATTCTAAGGGATCGGAGATAATATTACTATGTATGTGTTAACAAAAAGGATTGAGGGTTCAAAACACATCACACGAAAAACAAACATTGCTGAGTTTGAAATATAATACCAACGCTGCTCGTGTGTCATAATACAACAATATATATTATGTATTTTTCGCACGACACACCTGAGACGCAACTGCCGTTGTTGAATAGCTAATCTGATTTATAGACACTTTGTTGCGACTTATAATCATCGCTGTCGAGATACCACATAACTCTCTAAAACGTTCAAAAAGTAACAATCCACATAACAACGGATCGGTATAATGTTTTTAGTTCTATTTTAAATGTTGAAACTTGATGCTCGTGAACTTTATAATTGTTTAGTCATTAATTTTTGAACTTTTTAATCTAATCAGCAATAACTGTGGTGTTTTATTGTACATCTGTGATGCTGTAGATTAGTAAACAACATTTGTTCTCGACTAAAGTCGTGTACAAAGTTTACTTAAAATGATGCTGTTTAGGACTATTACGCTTGGAGGGGAACTAATTAACGGAATAAAACTCATTTGGTTTATACAATGATAAAAATACAGTAATTTGTTATGCTCTCTTGGTCTAATGAGTAATATTATTAGTGTGATTATTCCTTTAATTCTATTTAGAAATCTTAAAACTTGATAAAATTAAAAACAACTATAACGCTGAACTTTTGTTGTAAAATAAAAAAGATCGTTTTGCTGAGATAAATTAAAATTTACGAGTTATTACAGTTCCATCTAATGATGGAAACATTTTCGAGTAAAACTATAATTTGTACAAACCATTTACTGAAAAGAATATTTTATTTCATTTTAAAAACATTTTATTAGTAATTGAAATTATTATAAAAATTTATAGTTGAAGGAATTTGTTGTAATTTTATTTTACTAACAATTTACTTATAATAATTTTTTATAAAGTGTATTCACGTTGTGTTATTTACCAATTAAATGATAAATTTGAAGTAAAATTAACAATTGAATCCTTTTTAAACTCAAAAAGTTAATAGAGAAAATAATTATATTTTATAAATTTAAAAAATAAATGTTAACAATAAATTTTATATTAATAGTGAGGTGTACTTAAACTCAAAAAAAAAAAAAATAAGATTTAAGTATTCAAAAGTTTGTTTCGTGAAGTAATTTATAAGAGTATTCTAAAACGATTGAGCAATATTTCAACGATATTGATTGAATAATAGTAAAACAAACAGCAATAGTTTTCTACTGTATTTAATGTTATTTCGAACATTTCCGGGACAAATTGGTCAACCACAGGCATTTGGCTATAACTTTAGTATTGTAAATACGCTGTTAATATAAATGTAATTACTCTCCTGTCTTTATTCTACTAGTGTAAGTGAAATTTTGAATTTGAGGAATATAAATATACCAACAAACTGGGAATCTAAATCCAGATGAGATCTTTCTCACTAAGCTACCCTGCGGTCATAGTTTGTACCCACTCCCGAGTCTCTTAAGTGATAACATGTGAAAGTAAGCAATATTAATAATGATAACTCAAATAATGTAATTACTCATGTGAAATGTTATTCGTAGGTTAAATAACAAAAAAAAAAAGTAATAATAATAAATTGCTTTCTCTGAATGACAAGTGAGAATAGATAAATCACAGATAATTCACATATAGTAAGTTATTTTATAATTTTATCATTAGAAAAAAAAAAAACATGCGAATATGATAACCTACACAGAAAAAATATTTTTAATCAGATTTTTGTGTGAGGATTCAAAGTAATATAACCTATTGAAACATTAATTTTTTTATTATTTTGTGTCAAAATAAGTTTAGTAAAAGCATGATTTTTTAAAAGTATCTTTCTGATGCTTGTAAGTAACATGTATTAAAAAAATAATTGAAGTAGCATATGTGTTTAGTTTTTTCCATACTGGCTTAAGTACTTTTGTAGTTTTCAGTAGAATTCTAGCACTTTAATTATAATAAATGAATATCCATCGCTTTTATGTATAATGAAAAGACAGTAAAGTTTTTAATTGCGTTTCAATGAAAAAAAAACAAACCTTTAATTATACAAAGAAAAACTGTTTAATTTTATTCTATAAAAGCAAATGAATTTTAAAATTAAAAGACGTTGGATAAAAATAATAGAACTAATCGTATTACTCTAAAATAGAAGTATTGTCTCTTTTAAGATATTTGTTTTTTTTTTAATACTTTTATTATGAACACAGCAATAAAATAACATTTTTATGCCAGTTATTTTGATTTTAGATTGCACCAATTGTCTTCTAAATATTTTAAGATATATTAAATAGACAATTTTATTTTTAATGAAAACTTTTTACATTATAATAACTCATACTTAATTTTGCTGAAAATTGTAGAATTTCAGATTATTCCTATTCAATTTACTAACATACTTTTTTTATGTAATAATGAACAATGCATATACATATTATCATGAATTATAATTTATGTTAATAATAAAGTAATTTAACAATTATTTATTTAAAAAAATTCTCGAGTCATTATGGTTTTACATTTTACATGTTTATTATTTGTAGTGTAAAATAATGTCTAAAATTGGATATAATTACTTTTTTTAAATCTTTACTAGTGTCATTTCGGTCATCCACTAGATATTTTCGTTTGTTTGATAAGGATTCTTCTTCAGCCTATAAACATAAAAAAATATTATAAATTATTTGTATTTAAACTTAAGTTCTAATAGTAATTAAAAGGCTTTAGTAATTAAAAGCACAATTTAAAGTAGCAATTCTATGTATTTGAAAACATAATATATTAATACAAGTACAGAAAACATAATCTATACGTGTATAACAAACAGTCATAGCTTTGTTGCAATTTCAATACATAGTATTTTCAATGTACACATGGATCAATGGAATTAGCATAATACGTGTATTTGTAGTCAATAAAATACAATATAGAGTAGATACTTAAAATTTGTCTGGAAATAATTAATATTCAAACGTTATTTTACAAACTATTATCAAAAAAGTGAATGAAGGCAGTTCAGTTTACAGTTTAATTGTAGATGAAGCATGACATGCTAATCAATAATAAAACATTATGCATTAGACATAAATAAATAAACTAAATATTATGGATACATTCGTAGAATTGGTAAAAGTAAAAGAATTAAATGCTCAATGTCTCACTAATTATATCATTGAATATCTAAACTCAGTTGGTTTAGACATAAACAAAGTGTGTAAGTCAATTTTATAATGGCGCATCAGTTATGTTGTGTTCTGTCAATGGTATACGAGTAAAAATTAAATAACTCTCTAAAAAAAAAAATTCCTTATAAATATTGTTATGTACATGAGCTTAATCTTGTTTTGGTTGAAGTTTCTAAACCAAATGAAATTGTCGATGAAATGATTTGATTTTTAAAACCAATTTATGCATTTCAATTGATTTCGAATTTGCGTCATGAAATTTCTTCTGAAGTCTAAAAAGATTATGACAAAGTTTTAAAAGTTACTCAATAAAGCGATACAAAATGGATAGCAAAATATAGAAATATTCAATTTTTTTATTTGATTTGAATATGTTTTCAAAGCATGGTCACAATCGTAAAAAAGTTTGAAAACAAAAAAAAGACACCGCAGAAGCTAAAGGATTATTGAACCAATTTTGTTCTTCTTATGCTTTACTTGCTTTAACATTTCTTCATATTATTTTTACTAATTATCAACACACTTGCATTTTCTACTATCAATAAAATGTTTAAATTTGATTGAGGCTACAATAATAGAGTTTAACTATTTACATATAAATTGTTTAATAACATGCATTAAAAAACTAAAATTATTTACTTTAAATCTAAATAATTCTATAAATAATATAAATATGTAATTATATGTACATTGTTTAATAATTTTACCTAGAATAGATTAAAAAAAAAATTTATAATTAAAAATGTAATCAAATCAGTTGCAGGAACTGGTCTGTTTTTTATCCTGGTCTTTCCTCTGTATTAAAATATAACATAACATCGTTAGAATAATGAAAAAAAATTTAAAAAAAATCATTATGTATGTGATAGAATAGAATATTTAAATACAAAAAAACGAATTAGTTTTTAAACTTAATACAATGAAGAGTTAGATGAAAAAAATCATTACCCTATTACTGGTGTATTAGATAAGTTGAAATTAAATCGTTCAAGTTGTGTGTATTATTTTTGTTTTTTGAAAATACATTTGTTCACATTAAGAAAGCATTTATATTGCTCTTATAAAAAGAAAAGAAAGAAGAAAACTATAAAATTTGTACAAAACGAAGTTTGCAGGAAATGTCAGTCAAAAAATATAAAACATGTTATTCTCCATGTGCTTACTGAATAAAAAGTAGGCAAACGTCAATAGGAATGCATTCGTGTACCTATTTTGCATATATAATTCCCCGTTGTAAATATTCTACTCCTGATTTTTTTAGTTAAAAATACTACACTCTTTAATAACTATGCAAAACAAACATAAAAGGTTTATCGGTTAAATATTATTAGAGAAAAACATGACATTTATCCACTTTAAAGTGCTTTCTATCTATTTTATAGAAATAAGTAAGCGTATTAAATTATATTAAATAAAAAACAAATGATTATCTATTTAATACTACATTATGATATAATCAGATCACATAAATCAACCAAAGCAAGGTGTTGGGTTTGTAGTTAACAAAGAACTATTCGGGTCTTAATCCAGTCGAGACATTGCGATGGTATGAAATCCGTATGTTCACAATAAGTTAAAAATTCTTACGTCTTGATTTTATTATAAGTATTAAACCACCACGTTGAAAATTTCATGTGTATTCTATTCGGTTGGGTTGATTCATTTAAATAATTTAAGGAATCTTAACACATAATTCCTGCGTTTTACGTTAATTTGTTAATGAAGAAATTATAATTCATTTCAACAAAGTCTATGTCAGCCAACTGTCACGCCATTAGTGTTTATAATTGAATATTAATACATATTAAAACACGTACTTGCTTTGAAACAATATTAAATTTATCTCAAGTTGTATTTTCGAATATTTAAGCGCGTGTGAAGTTGGCAATTTGTAAACTGTTTAGGTAAACATTAAAAATTAGGGATCCCTTATTGTGTGAATCGAACGGTGATGAGATGAAGGTGTTTATTTATATGTGCGTGTGTATGAATGGAATCGGCTGAGAGAAAATATTTAATAAAAATAAAAACGTCGATTTCACGTTTCGCTATAACCTCAAGCTGTTGCTTCGCGTTTGTGTTATATTACACACGCGTGAAATTAATACTAAATTGCTTTTTAAAACCAAACTTCAGATCGGTTATTATTTTTTTTTATTTTAATAAAATATAAATTGGGCTTCTATTGGGGTTTATGTGGCGCAGCGAATCATTCAGTCGCCGCCTTAGAGCTGATGTTCAGCTGAGTTGTCTGCTGTTGTTTCTCGGATGGATGACCATACGGGAACTTTAATAGTGACACACACCTTGCCCCTTTACTGGTTTCCTCGGCCATAGGTTGCGTGAGTTCGACAGCCGGTGTAAAAATCCTTTAAACTATTGAAAGGTAGAGCCGACATCAAATTATTGGGATAGAGACAAAGGAGATAATGATAATAAACTAGGCTTTTATTGTGAGTAATAATAAGTGTACATATCACTATAGTTATTTTATAATAATCTGCTTTTTATCGTAATATTCTTAGTCAATAACCGAGAGATGAAAACTTTTCTCCGAAGAACTATTTTAATTAAAAAACAAGACCTTGTTATTGTTTAATGTTTTTTAGTAAGAAGAATTAAGACAACCTGTATAAAATTATATAGATGTACTGAACAGATACTCGTAATTAGACTTTATAATACAATTAAAGGAATTTTGTAGGCGGTTTAAACGGTAATTCTCTGTTGTAATGGAGATTAAAACAAAAACAAAATTTTGTGGTTGAAAATATTTATAATTTCTTAAATTTAATTAAGAAGAATAGTATATTCTTCTTAATTAAGAGGGACAGTGTAGGCGAGTTTGTAACTCTGCACTGCTTAATGCGCACTGTCTCTGGTTCGAGACTTGGTCGCGAAGAGCTCCGTTCGTTGAATGAGAGATCAGTTCAGTAGTTGGAGTCGCCATATTTCTCTCCGGGGAGAAGTCAATGGCCCTCGATGGGCCGCAAAAGTGAAAAGAAAGTATATTTTTTAACTAGAAAAAAAAATTATAAATATATTTAACCGATATTTTTTTGACATAAGTTCAGACGAATTAACTCTCTGTTCATAATAACTTAAATCATAAATTAAAATTGTTTGAATAGATTAGGAATCTTAAATTTTTATAATTTAATTTAGAATTCAGTTCAGTTTTCTGTTAGGGAAACATATATAGGAATAATTTTACATTATTTTATTGGTATTTGCTTATCCAAAGTTTTTATCTGACTTAAAAATCGTCTTAGATATGAAATGAGTAAAAGAATATGTATATATTTTATTGAATATAGCTAAAAACCAATACCGCGTACTCAAAAGTTTTCAAGTCAATAACCATAACTAATTTGAAACTTTGATTTTTAGCTGTGTATATGCTAATCAAAATCTGGGAAGTAATACTCTTGTGGCAAATTTAATGTAAAAAAAGTTCCTCGGGTGCATAGTACAATACATCGAGTTATGTGAATAGTATATATTTTAATAAACCAAACACTCAAATGAGAGTTATTAGGTATATACGAATTGTAAGTGCACATTTATCATTGTAATGACGGTGGAAGCGACAAGATTATGCCAACAATAATAATCCTTCTTGGGTAGAGGAATTTGCATAGCAAATAACAGTAAAATGTTCAAAACATTACCATTGCGGTTGTGTATTAACATAATAATTTTGCACTAGCCCCCCGACGGGGTTGGTTGCGTTTAATTGGACACGGCAGTTCGACACAAACTATTTTCGACATGATCGATTTGTTTGGATATAAATTTCATATTCCACTGGTTTCTTCACGAAAAAAATGATTACATTTTTTCCGTTCCGTTTGTCTGAAAATCTGTATATCATTACGTCATTTACCGTGGACCTACCGACGCAACTGAACTGAAACTAACACCTCATGAAATATCTTCAACTATTACAGCCGCTTTTGAAGCTTGTGGTTTTAACTGTGCGACGCATAATAAACTGAACATTGATTATCCGTGGCATTGATAACGCAATGATGGCTGTACATTTAGCTAATTTAAATTTTACTCCAATATTTCATTTTATCAGATTCTGCTAAAACCTTCATTTTCATAAAAAAAGAAAAATTGCCTTCATTTTACTTAATTCAATCCGACCGTTGAATTTTGAACACCACTATTTACAACGCAGTAGTTTTAGTGAACAAGTAAACGTGACCTTGTTAAACTGCAAAACAAAAATACTGTTAATACAAGGGGCGGTAAATAATATCGCGCTCACCCGGTGATTAATAAGGGAGGATTTGATTGAAGTTGGATATATAATAAAAGAAGGCTGTGGTCGCTGGTTGGGTCACATAAAATTCTATTGCTCATACTATAAAAATAATATATAAAATACCAACACTAATTACAAATGTCATCCGTGTGACTGAAATTACAAATAACCTCGTATAATTAAATAATAACGAGTCGATAAAAAATCAATGTATATACATCAATATCAATGAATGTTCCTTTTTGTTAAATACAAACAATGATTAAAATCAATAGTCAAAAGTCATTCGTGTGACAAACAACTTAAACCAACCGTCGTGTAAATAAAAACAGGAGAAAATATTGTTATATCCTGCAGGTTTAAACACACTGCACCAACATAAAAAATGATTTTTAAAATCCTTTACAATTTACAATTTCATAGCAAAAACAAAACCTTTTTCTATCTAATAGCCTATTTAAACAACAGTACATTTTACACTACAAGGTCGGCCGGCAGAGATAAGCGGCTGATGCCGTCAAGCGACCGGAAAATGAAGGGGAGGTGATTGGACGGACAACCGAATAAGCGCGCGCTATATTCAAGTTCACGTGCGGTGCGAACAACTACTATTTTAAGAAAAGTATTTGTTTAATAAATGAGATTTAATCGCATAATACCGGACTAATGTTGGAAATTCTCGTGAGAGTTTTGTTTCTAAGTGCAAGTTACTTAAATAAGTAACTTATTTATCATGACAATGAAAAATTGCGAAAACGTCAGATTTTATTATTTAATGAAGATCAAGAGTATTTATGGAAAATGTTACGTTTTAAAAATGTCACTGTCCTCCGTTGTCTGAAAATACAAAACACGAATCTACATAACAAGGAAATCATCTCGCCCATTGTTACAATTACCATTATGGGTTGTCTGACAGGAGAATAAAATAACGTAGCCCCTTTGAATTATTAACGTTTCAATTTATCCGCTGTGAAGCTGAATAGAAATTGAACACTAAGTACTCGCTGTGTCGTGATTTAGTACAAGAACACCTATCTAACTTGTGCACATATTAATGAGTATAGACTGTAAATTACCATGTGTATCATCATTATAATTTATTACGCGATGATCCGGAAGTGCTTCTAAGTATATATCCCCTAACATCGAGTAACAAAAAGTGATAGAAAATTGTTATAGCAACACTGGCAGTATCATGTAAAAGCCATTTCGAGAAATATGTTAATTTTTACACAACGCTATAATGTTTGTCGGATAGTAAAGCTGTGTACATGCTATAAAATACAAGAGAGCACCTTTTTGACAGATTTCGTGACACGTTTAATTAAACAGACGCATCGCAATAATTGTCAGTCGTGCGAAAACAGTACGACTACTCGATAGTATTTTTATATGTGCACAAACGTTTCAACTATTATTTCATTACTGTACCATTGAGGGTCACATGATTTCATGATGCATTATGAATTTAGTACGTTGTCGAAGTAAATTGATTTTCCGCGAATTTGACGAATCGAACGTTTATACGTTTTAAATACTCATTATGCATAAAATAATGGGAGGAATCAAAGTTTTCCAAACAATAATGAGATCATTTAATACTTTCTGGATTTTTGTTTGCAGACGAACGTGATTTTAATTGCTCAAGTTATTACATCAGTTGTGTGCGTACAATGTAAATTATATGCCAGTACACATATTGTAGGTTCTGATTGGATTGGTGCTCATTTTAGAGAAAATAAATTAATTGAATGCATGGAAACACAATTTTATTAAGAGTATCGGACTCTATCAAAACTTGAGACATAAGGCGCATACAAAAGCGTTTTTATAGTTCTGCTTAAAACTTTGGTAGTCAAATAAAATTGAGGTAATGTGATTTTGAAAAAGTTTCGTTTCACTAAAAATAGCTTAGGCCATTCTTTCGTAAATGGGTTCGACATCGTAAGTGGATTGGATTAACTTATGCAATACCACAGATGACACAGCTGACGTTTCTTACAAAAAAAAAAAACTCTACACGGCAGTGCCTACAAATTTTACACTGCTAACTGAAGAAAGTATTGGATAGTAATATTTGTTTGTACTAATCATAAACACCGCCAAAATCTGTTGATGCGATTAAATAATTAAATCGTTATATATGCACTAAGTAATTCAGGTAAGCTTGTTGAAAAATGACTTCACACTGCCAATGAATATGAAATGCTAATGCGCTGCTTCTCTATTTTCGGTGTCGTGTAAATGCCATTTTAATTAGACTTCATTTCATGTTATAATTTAATGAATTATGGATGTATGGTAGAGTTTAATTTCCCGGCTGCGCGGCCCGTCACAGGCTAGTATTGGGTTAATATGCAGATGATAATAGAGGTATTACAAGTGACAATTAAATATGTTACTATATATACATCATAACATTCATATACATAGCACGTGAATGCGGAATATTATTCAGATAGAGATTACCGACGTACAACGTGAATGATGGTGGTCCGGTTTGTCGATGGTATCGCAATCGAGGGGGTTCCACTGTGATATTGGATCGGACTTTGTTATTATAATAATATATTCCCTCGAGTATTATATCACGATGCATGTATTTAAGTATAAATAGACAAAAGCGTGTCCGCAGGTGAATATTTAAATCCAATTTACCTCCGTAAGACAAACTCAGCGACTTCACAGCGTTCATTTTGAACGAAATTCATATTATGTTGAATTCGCAATAATTTTTGTTTTCGTTTGAATTTAAAAATAGCATTATGGCAAAATGTCTTTTTTAAAACATCAGCTGTCTTTTACGTTTATTCGATTTAAATAATTTAAGTATTGCAATTGAAGTAAGTCTAGGGGCTTGATTTTTTTTTTTATTTAAGGTAGCTCACTATTTAATAAATCAATGGCTTCATTTAAAGCTAAAAAAAAAATGTGTGAAATAAATTTTCTGAAAAAAATATTGTGGTATAACTTTTTTATTTTTGTGTGACAAAATAAGGTCTACCATCATTTAACAGGCCTATTTTATTTACTTAACATATTAAATATTTCAAGGGAAAAATTTTTGTTTTCTTTATAAATTGTATTTTTTGGTTTACGTTTCGATATGGACTATAAAAACATGCAATTTACGAGGGCTAAGGACTTTTTTATTTTTTTCATCACATACTAACACCAAAGTCATTTACTGTTAACAGTAAAAATTTATCAATGAGGAAGCTAAAGTGCCTTAGATCTCAACAGCTAAAGAGAGAGGACGTCGTCTTTAATTATAACAAAACTCATCTCTTACTCAGTAAACGGAGCGGTTCGCGATCTCAATACAATTTTAATGGTTATATTGTCCTTTCGTTTGTCTTATAATACATATAAAAGCGTATAACTAATAACTCATTAAGCTGTTAATATAAACAACATGTATATTACTAACTTATTAAACAATTGTCTCTTTTTTAGTCGAAAACATCATACATATATGCACATATATATTTTTTTTTCACTAAAAATTGTAACGATAGGCCAGATGGTAATACGCATATGTATTATTACCGACTGGTATTTGAAGGACGAGTGGGCTATACATGATAAATAATTAGTTTACATAATACATCTCACAGAGCCACTAATAAAACAATCATTTAACAAAAAGTCTCTAGATAATTAGTCACTAGACATGTTTATCATGATATATCGCCTGCACTATATAGTGTGATTTTTCAGAATGATATCCCTCATTTTTTCGTTAAGAAATAATTTTTTTATAAAAACGTATAGATTAATATTTAATTGATTTTTGTGAACCATTGTAAATATCAAGTTTATTGTTAGAAAACATAATTCATAAAGGTAGATATTTGGGGTAACTTTCGAAAGTTTAACAGTAATTATTATTATTTTATTATTATATAAAGAATAGTCTAAATAAAATGTTGACGGGTCGATAACCAATATTGATTTTTACTCTTGAAATAAAAATATCAAAAATTCTTTAAACCACATTTGTGTCAAATAAAGTTTTTGTGGCTTCTTAATTTTTTTGCATTTCTATGGCTTCTCTACAAAACCGGACCTTCTCTTGCGCCTCACCACCAGTTAGAATTTAAAAATGTTAATAACTGCTAAAATATTAGTTCAAAAGTTGTTATAGCCAATTAAATTTGTCAGATGTATTATTTTCTATTTGAGTTATTATAATTTTAGTTGTTGCGCAAACTGGACGAGCAAAGTAAAATAATTCTTATCTGGACATTTCTGAAAAATAGAGCGTCACTAAAAACTATCTCTCTCCACATTTTTTAAAATCTTTAAATGCTAATACCTCAAAAAATAATATTGCAAAACTGGTTTTTGACCATTAGAAGTTTTATTTAAACCATTCTCCTTTATTAGTAAAATAAAAAACAATAGGTTCCTATTTAACTTTTGAAAGTTATCCTTAAATCTATCTTAAAAAGTAATTTCTTCTTACAATAAATTTAATGTTTACAATGTTTTATAAAAATAAATTAAATTTTAATCCTTACATTTTTATAAAAAAATCATTATTTGTTTAAAAAAAGGGTGGTATTATTCTTTAAAGATTCACACTGTATAACAACTATTATTATTACATATCTATATTTCATTAAATGATTGTTCGACAATTTTTATAATAAAATTATTTTTTTCTAATAAAAACGCTAAAAAATTAATTCTATGGTTAATAAAATTTCCAATAAAAATATATTTTCACTAAGAAATAATTCAAAAATTCTCATACGTCAGTCTGATATTTTTAATATATACATTCATTTTACAAACATTTAGTGTAATTTCGACATAAAAAATCAAAAAATTCCATTAATCTTTTATATCCGTACCAAAATAATGCAAAAATAAAAAATTATTTAACCATAAAATTTAATTTTATTAAATTTAAAAATAATTTTTTATAACATTTCTGATTTTGAAAATCAAAAATTTTTAAATAAATTTTACAATTGTGTAATTTTAAATGTTTTCAATCTATTTATAGAATTCTATACATTCTAGAAATAATTATTACTAAATTTACAAACTTGAGTAGATGATTGAATAAATGGAATTTATTCAAGTTTATTACTTAATTTTAATAGCATTATGTTACTTAAGATACAATGTATACCGATGTATTTTATAAATATTTAAATAAGCAAAGTAAATCGCGTTATATGGTTCATAGAAAATACACAAGTAAAATTATTATAACAAATGAATAACTACTCGTAATAAAGTTATTATCTAACAAACCAACTAGAAGAGGTAAATAAAACGATTTAGAAAAGTAAAATTTCAAAATTAGTTATTAGTTTAATTAGTCAAATGTCATGATTATAATTGAAAATGTATATGAAAGAGTGTTAAAATAATTTAGGTTATTATTTAAGTTAGAAATTAATAAAAATTCACTGCTCTGTTAAAAATTGAGTTTCATATTAGTCGTTGATGGAACATTTGAACGATTGTTATTGCAATGTATGAACAATGTGATTTACGTTTGTTCATTAACAATACAAGTGTAGAAACAATGAGAAAATAGTGAAAGGTGCCAAAACGGCCGGGCCGAGCTTCGGTTTGCTGGCAACAAGAATAAGTTTAGTGTGCATAGTTTGATCAGTCTTGACGGTTAATATGTATTCCTTCCTACGTTGTCATTTCACTGCGTATTTGAACTCCGTTAATCTACCTGAAGGTGATGACTGCACAACTATAATAACGTGAATAATAAAATAAGGGAATTAAGAGGAATGACAGTTTTTACGAAAAAATTTAAATTTTTGTAAAGAAAAAAATTATTTGGTTCAAAATGCTCTACAACAATATGAAGTTAAATTTTTCTTCTCTACAAAAAATATAACCTCGTGTATGTTTTACAGTGCAAGTGTTAAGACCGCAGTAAATAATTATAAAAATTGCTAATAGCATCAACAGTCAGCCGAAGCAATATTTTAATTTTACAAATAATTTATGGCCTTAAGAAAAAGCAGTTTTATAAATCTAATTTGTACTTTGTAATTGTAAGACTAAACATTGTTTAAAAATCATAATTTTATTTAATTTATTTGAAATTAGTATTCCTTTGATTACAGAAGAATCTTTAAAAAATGAATTACTTTCTTTTACTGTCGTAGTCTGTCAAAAACTAAAGGAAAAAGTTTTACAGTTGATTTATTAATTTATCTGCAGCTGTGGTTGAGTGTCACGATTAGAATACAGATAATGTTGTCTAAATTCTTATCATTGGATGGCCCGTTTTTTCAAATAGTCAACGGTTAGCACAAAACAGCGGGTAAACAAATAAATTATGTATCGTCAAGAATAGTTATCACGTAAACACTTCCATAATCTTTTTCTTTAAAGTAATTTAATCAACAGCACTGTGACTTAGCTAGTGGTGAACTTGTGTTAGGGGAACCTAGTTAACCGGGATATTAATCTGGACCCGGCGAGGGCATTCAGAGTTATCGTAACGTAATGCGTGGGATCACACGGTCCATTTGTAAGGTTTAACTTTTGAAATACACCGCAGAAAAATAAATAAAAGCTTGTGGGTGTACGTTGATTTTAGTCGGCCACAACATTGACTCACAAAACCAGTAATTGCATTTTAAAGCGTGAACTTTACGTGCAAAGGGCCGAATAAAAGTTTAATAGCTTTCGGCGAAACATCGTTAAAGTAGTACCATATTGTTGGACATTTTGTCAGCCCTTGATAATTAATATTGCTATTAATTTTTTAACAGCTAGACCTTTTATGGTGGTATAAATATATACATATTTTTGTCGGGTGATACCTTAAAATTGTTCATCCATCTCGCTTTATTTAAAACGTACCTCTTCATAATACTTATTATATTATTTTTTACCGGAGCAGGTTTTAATTGAGTGCACAATTTGCAACATAATTCATTCTTTCCGGTGTTGCCGGCACTAAAGAATAAAGAGAAAAAATAATGAGATCAAATCGTATTTTTGAATTGAAAATATAAAAAAGGCGCGGAAAAAATGCCTTAAAATATAACGATCATCCTTATGCCGTAGGGTAAACGATTAGTAAACACGAATAATAGTACTATAATGTATTTAGACATGTAAATACCGTTCATTTTATAATTAATGATAATTATTGTGTCGGAGATAGACCAACGCCGAAAGACGTGCCAAAATAATAATAGTAAAAGAAAAAACCGACTGAGGCGGCGATGGATAGCATTTGTATATAAGTGTTGTTACGGAAATAGTGGAAGGGTAAGGATTTATTTTTGTTACAATGATAATGATGGAGCATCATTATGACGTAGTGTGTTTGCTTTCACGATTAAACCACGCAGTTTCTCGCTGGGATATTATTATTCATAGCTTCGTACATTGTTCTGTCAAAGCACAGTAAAAATATCCCTAAATAAAATCCGTCTATACCTATGGAATTCTGGAACCCGAGAGATTCGTCTAAATTGTTATTACAAGTTTGGAAGATTATACGAGTCGTTATTATTGGAACAATATAATGTAATAATCAATGTTGCGAAATATTATACTATATAATAATATATAAGTCCAAATGTAATATTTACACTGTATGGAAAGTGTATTTGACTAGTTGGCATATGTAATAGTAGGAACATAATGTTTTTTATTATTACAACGACAAATGAAATTCCAAACACGGACATTTATTAGTTCTGTTTTTCCGTTAATTTAAATTTAATATATTTAAATGACTAACACACGTCTCCTCAGTTCACTAACAATACTATAAAAATATTATGATTTTTTAATTATAATTATTTTCAACTCTAATTTCATAAATATTTGACACTTTATTGTTTTATAGTAAGTCAAGAATGCTTTATGAAATTTTTTATAGCTTTAAGTCCATTAAGTTATTATTTAACATTTACAATAAGTCTTTAAAGTGTACTATAATAAAATAAAAGTAATTAATAGCACTTGAAATTCATTCTCAAAAACATTAACTTAAAACAAAAAATATTAAGTAATTTTGATAGTACATCGGCAAATGTTTTTTTGTTTTATTATTTTCTTTACTACTAAAGTTTCCATTTTTGTCAAATGAAGAAGAGTACCTTGTTAGTAACGATCAATGCACATTATGTAAATTATAAAAAAATGATTGTAAAAGTCTGTTGATTTGATGAAAATGCTAAAAAGCATTTTTTACTGGATTCAAATTTGAAACCAGATAACAATAATAATAAGGCATTCATTTTATGTAAAATACAGTTCAATAAAAATTTCCTATTTTCTCACTAGTCTGTAGCATAGCCATGAAATCTATAGGGATTTCTTATTTTCCGAGGTAAAAACTAAAACGTTACTGTATAAACATTTTTTTGTTAAATTTACGTTTTCCAAATAACTTTTCAACTTAATAACTTCACTAATTGATTGTGTTTGGAAAGGATTTGTTTGTGCATCATATTCGCTAACATGAAACAGTATCAAATGGTATATTATTTTTGTTTATAATTTAGTAAAAAACACGCTGCTGATAACAATATATTTTTCCGTTAACCATGGAAAATGTTTCCTACGATTGATACTTGTATTTCGTCACGTCGTTAAAACCAAGTTTATAATAACTTGAGACATTTTCACGTCAGTTTCGCATAACGAAAAATTATGAAGAAACGTCAAGTTTTATTTTTGTTAAATTGAATTGAGTTGCTAAGGCTAACATGCCTTAGGCGTAATGGTTAACTGTTATTACTGCAGATAAATCACTCGTTTCTTTGTAACCTGTCGTCGACAAACCATCATAAATAACATGAAAAATTGGATGTTTCATTAAAAAATAAATAAATTAGTTTACGAATTATTTAACGTGAATGTTTGAAGTGCTCCTCGTTTTTGGCTACTTGCAATGAAATTATTTCCTTTGTACGAGACGATACCTTTTTATTTTTATTACTATTAACTGTTACATGGAACCTCCACAACCAATTTGCCAGCTACGTGTAAAGGATTACAAATTTGTCGTTAAAATAATAAATCATAATTTAACTGTGTTATTGTACCAGTCTTTTATAGACACTCTGCATTAACCCGTCGTGGATAAATGGAAAACTAGTTTCAGGGATTTTGAAAAGGATGCTTTTACCCAGTACAGAGTTCTCATACGAGAGATCAAACATGAGGTACCGTTTTACTGAGGGTTTATAGGTTTTAAAAGTGCAAATGTCGGTTTATCTGTGAACCCATAAAAACCAATACGTTTCGTAAACGACCGTAAATTCCACGGATGTGACGTGATTTGTCTTTATTTTTTAAAAACAACACGTTATTGGCAGCGGTGGCGTAATATTGACTCAAATTGACCATCGGGTAACTATTTTTCTTACACGGTATATTGTATTTACTTTAGGAAGCGTCGTAGCAAATTAAAAGAGTAATGGCAACGAAAATAATTTGTCTGGCAAGTCACAAAATTTAATAACAAAAATGTGTTTTATTGGCGTCAAACTCTGACTGTTATTTGGATCACCAGTAGTTTTTTGTAATCTACGGCATGTCAAACGTCAAAGAATCTGTAAAATATCCTCACTCAAGTTTATTAAAACATATAGACGATGAACTCAAAGAAATCAATGCGATATCAATTTATTCAGCTGAAACGAATTGCTTAGAATCCTAGCACACACACACACACACACACACACAAATATATAAGTTAAAAAATTTTCAAGTTTATATTTGTTGTTATGAATCCTCCAATAATTTATTATTATTTTTTAATCTAAAAGATCATGCCCTTATCTGTCTAAAGTATTTATTATCCTGATAAATGAAAGTATAATAATTCATGCAAATGTCTTTCAAAAAATGGATACATTTAAACGAAACAGGGAATATTGAAATCATTAAAATATTATTCATCGCTTATTTTTCAAGTATGGGCATATGCCCATACAACAGTGAATACATAACATTGAACATAATTTTAATAATAAAATATTTTAAAATGCCTCTTAGATTGATACACAGTTTTCATTAATGTTTATTAAAAGTGTAAGATGAGTCATATTTTTTAAAAAATTTGTCTTTTAAGAACGAAAAATTGTAAAACAACTTTTTGGTAATCGTAATAGTACTAATAATAATGTTAATTTTTTTTTCTCTTTAAAAGTATTGGTATTTTAGATTATAATAATTATTGTAGTACAATTATTTCACTTAAGAAACATCAAAAATGAAATAGGATATAAAGTTTTAGATATAGGAGATTAAAAATACTTAGTAAGCCGTAAAAAAACCACACTAACATAGTATGATAATGAGGATTATTTGGTTTGCAATATTATAATTGGTGGTTTTCACAATTTTATCTCTCAATTCAGTAGAAGAAAAATTAATTAATTCAAAACATTTCTGTGTTATGAATAGTTCTGATCGCTTAAATGTAACATCGTAATTCCCAGTGGGGTCTACGCATACAAAACCTTAGGGGTCTATCAAAGCTCTAAAAAAATGGATTAAAAAAAGGAAGAAAAGAAAACTATACACCATTCGTAAACATAATTTATAACGTTATTCATTAGTTTTCTTTGGGTTTTTATTTCAAACAAAAACCATAGTAGTAATGAACCCGAATTTTTTTACATTGTTTCAAGATTTCAGGCGAGAGAAAAAACCACTTGAATACAAATTACTAGTTTTTTTATTGCTTATAATGAAATTGTGTATTTCATACCTTTAACAACCAACTTTTGTACATTTATTTGTGGTAGCTATGAATCCAATTAATTACAAAATTACAACGACAAGGTATTAATTAATTATTTTTTTAAATAGTTCACATAACACTTTATTTAGCCCGAGGAAATATAATTTTTAATACCAACAATAACATTAACCGTACACAGTTGTGCAAACTTTCCATTTTACGGTTGTTGTTAAAATTGTAATAAATAAGTAAATCATTTTCTCTTTTTTTAACCTAAAAACATTTCACTCAAAGTAAACATTTTTTATTGAAATCGACAAAATATTCCAGTGTACTTGTTTCGTTCAATTAAGAACTATTCGATTAGCTTAAATTTACATTTTACTCTATAGACCAGCAACAGGCCAAACCAAAAACCACATTGCTGATATTCCGATTATCTGACGTAACGCTGGTCGGACGCCAACCAATAATATTAACGTGATGGATGTTTTACGTGATAGTAAATAGATTTTTTAATATTTTGAGTGCCTTGATTTGGTGTAGAAATTGCAGACAGCACACAGTCTTTAAATAGAAGACCCTGAATAGAAATATGAGGTGTCACACGTCTCTTCCGTTTTAACATTAATAAAATAATCTGTTTTTTCTTTTTCGGGCCCTGTATAAAGAAGTTTCACATCAATAATTATTTTATATTAGTCTTTGGAGGTATTAATGTTCCAAGATCAGCATTGGCATAAATAGTGAACGATATACGTCAAATAAACAAAAATCTAGCAATAAATATTTTTAAAAAGCTTACGGATAAGAAAGTATGCGAGTTATTTTATATTCGTTGAAAGAAATAAACTTATAACTAATTCTATTTTTGGAGTTCAAGGACATATATTGTTTGGGCACATAGTGATTTTCAAAACGTATTTCTTAAAAAAAAAAAAAAACGTTTTTACCATACTTCAGTCAGTTTATTATTGTATATTACATTAAGTCCATATGGAGAAAAGTAATTATTTATTGGTTGTTACACGCGATTGGGATAGATTTTCCACTAGTTTCATTTTTATTTTTTCAGTTTTCTATTGTAAGATTTATGCACGCGATAACAATTACTGACGACGGTGAAAACATTAACGTGAGCCTTATTATAGTTGTTACAATCATCAGCATAGTTATTGTTTTAAATGGGTTACCTATAAAAAAATATGCACTAGTTCAGCCCGTTTAGTGGCAGGTACCATTAACACATGTAACTCGATGTAACTGGTGCGTCACTCTACGCCTTTCCACCGTTTCGACACGCAAGCAAACTTGGTACAGACTTTAAAGGTATTAATTCATGTGCACCAGTAAAAATATTATGCGGCATTTCTGTTTCGTATTTGTAGGTATAAGCTTTAAAAAAAATTTTAATTACGTATATTACAAATGAACGATTTCATGACAAAACAAATGATATTACATTCAGAATATCTATCGCCTTGCATTAAATGAAGTTATTAATCTAAAAACTTCAATTAATATAATAATATTAAGTTCGTGTTATAATACTTTAAAAAATATTGGGAGCGTATTTTTTTCTCGATTAATGTAAAATTTTCAAATGTTATTTAATTTCAAAAATAATGAAAAAATGAGTATAATCTGCAGAAAGATTACATTTTTATTTCACTTGAAAATTTCTATTTAAACGTTCCCATTCTTCTTCACAGATAATTTCCAAGTATCGTCATTATTAAATGTTTCTAATAATACTTTGTGTAAAGTCGACCAAGTTTTTAAATCTGCAGTGCCATAAACAACCGGATAAAAGCTATATAAAAAAAAGCCTAGGGAAGCGGGTTAAATCCTGTGTAGTTTTCCCACAAAAAGGATTTTACTTTTCGTAATTTAAAACTTGCATTTTTCCACTACAAGCGGATTGTACCATTGGTATTCACTGTAATGTTCCATGGCTTAAATCAATTGCCGGTCTATTTTCACATTTTACTATTTTTTTGTATGGACTAAAGAGGCTCCATTTATTTAATAAGAAAAGTTATGTAAGACGAGCTAGATATTAATCATTGACCCATGCGTTATAGAAGTTTTTTAATAAAGATTTCAATTGGATTTGATGTATGTTAGGAATAATAAAAAGAACAAACTTTTTACAATAAAACTCGTTTAAACCCGTTACTACTGGTCGTTTGCAGGTGGCTGGCAAATCAATTATTTACTACAGCAACCTAAATAGATTATTCTCTATATAAGTTCAAATTATACAAATTAATATGAAACGATAAATTGTTTTAATGATGCAACACGCGCGATCAAAGTAAGAGTAATTTTTTAGTAATTTTAAGTTTCAGAATTTATGAAATTGAAATAATAATTAAGTAACTTCATAACATTGGCGAAAATGTTACGGTTCATTCGGTAGTGAGAACTATCAATATTTAAATATAATTTACAATAAATACAGAAATATAGTCAGTAATACTTTTATATAATTACATGTCTTCTTAGACTCAATAAATTATTTTGGTATTACTATTGATATCAAACTTATTTTTAAACTATACGTTCAAAATATAAAAACTAAAGCTATATCAAATTTCAATTTTTTTAAAAAGATGCTCTTTTGATTTTTATTTTGCCTATTCCCCTAAAGCTATTTATTTTTTTATAGTTACACCCTACCTTGAATATGCGTCACTTATTTGGTATATCAGTTGTAATAATCAAAAATCATAGTTTAGATTCAGTTTAAAATAATTCCCTAAGATATTTATCACTTAAACGTTGAAAGCAAAATCCACTCAAGTTATTGTGGAGTTTTATGTGTTTTATAATGGATTCATTGAAATATAGAATAAACATAAATAATATAAACTTTTTTATTTAAACTTATAAATCGTGACATTGAATTCCCAATGCTTCTTAAGTTTCTAAAATTTAAAATCTCTTAAATGTGCACACGAACTATAGATTTATTTTATTGTAAAAATTCAAACAAAAAAATATTGGAAACTTCTCTTCCAAATATTTTAATATTGGCAGGTACTCAGCTTCTACAAATATTTTTTGTTGTAAAAATTACGATATTTTAAAATTAGTATATATATAAATTTAAAAATTACTTTTTGTTGTTGAATAAAAATTGTATTTTGTTAAATTAAAATACTATTTAATTTGTTTACTGGAATATTAATGGTTGTTAATGGTGTTATTCCTCGTAAATAAAGATTATTATTATTATGTGCACTAAAATGGACTAATGTTTTCATAAATTAATAAAGAAAGATATTTTAAGCTAAACACTGCACTTTTCTTTAAAGTAAAAGTAGAGTATTTTCATCGGCAAACATAACTAGTGTGATCAAATATTAAATTTAAGTAAAGTAACAACTGTTTATTGATTGTACTCTCAAATATTTAAACGTTCCAACATGAGTTCGTTTTAAGATCAAGACATACTTTTGTTGACAAACTGTTTCGTTTGTACCTGTAGAGTGTTTGTAAGGAACAGTTGGTTTCATGAAAATTAAAGTAAGTACAAGCGAATTTGTCGTTCACTATCAACGCTACTACTTAAATTTTTATGATGTACAATGTCAGTCAAAACAATTTTGTTTTTTAGGATTAAAAGGAAACGAATATTTTATGAATGCTTTATTTGTTTTCTTCAGTATTTGCCGTTTGAAATCCTTAAATTTGGCAAGTCCAATAAATTTGAAATTTAAGTGTAAAAAATATACGAGGTTATCAAAATAAGTAAATTATACTGTAAAATTAAGTGTATTTTATAATTTTGAAATAAACAATTTTTTAAGTTTTATGTAATTAAAAAAAAAATTTAACTAATTCAAAATATATAAACTTTATTCATTCATGATCAATTAAATGTATTATATTATATTTTTGTTTAGATTTATGTCTTTAATAATTTAGTCATTATAATGATTAATAATATAATAACTAATTACCTAAATTTTTGTATGTAATAGGGAGTATGAGTGGTTTATGATAAACCGATTGCCTGATATAACACTAATATTGAATAATTTAGTATTTCTGTAAATAAAATGAAGATTAAACGCCAAATTTTTTTTTTTTTGAGTAGAAGATGTATAATATTATTATAGCTTTCTTGGAGGGAGTGTTTTACTCTATACTAAAATTTGACACTAGATTAACAATAATTTTTCAAATAGTTATTAGTTATTACACTAAATAAATAGTAACAATAACTGTTGTTGTATTTTCGGTTTTGAAAACATTCTTCTAATCATGAAATCCCAAATATAAATAATATTAATATTCTATTTTTTATGTTTCAAATAAATTTTAAACTATCAACAATTCATTATAATATGAAAAATTGCAGTGTTAACATAAAATTAATTTCTTTATATAAGTAAAACCATAAAGTTTACAAAATTAAGTTTTTTAGTTAATTAAGAAAATTTTAAACATTTTTTTAAAAAATAACTAGACAAATTAAAATAATAAAAAATAAATATTCTGCTATTAAATAAATAATTAATCATAAATTCATTTCTATTTTTTTATGATCACAAAAATTATACATTTAAATTGTAAGATTGTAACAAATTATAAAATAAAAATTTCATTAATTTTTCAAATGTAGTTATATAATAAATTAAAAGTTTGTACTCGTTTCATTTTGAATATTTGTATGTATATACTCTATTTATGATGTAATTTTATTAAATAGAAAAACAATTGTTTCATGTTCTAAAACATCGAACAAGTGTTAATTAATATTTTATTAATGACAACAGATAATCAAAATAGAGAAATAAGCCAATGGTTAAAAACAATTGTCAATAAAATAAACTTAATCGTAGCCAATACATATTATAGAAATAAATAAACACCGAATAAACGGGAGTACATTAATTTTAAAAAGTATAGATTTATTTTAATGTTTAATACGGATAACATTAAGTGTTCACCATTTTTGACAATAAATTTTACTATCAAGTGTAATAGAAACAACAAAAATATTACTATGGAAAAATTTTTTAGTAATGTAATAAATTATTTAATTTCATTATGCACCAAAAAACCAATTGTAAATTAAAGTTAAGATAACATATTAGTATACAGACAAATTATTTTCTGTTTCAAACA
This sequence comes from Daktulosphaira vitifoliae, assembly GCF_025091365.1. Taxonomy (NCBI): domain Eukaryota; kingdom Metazoa; phylum Arthropoda; class Insecta; order Hemiptera; family Phylloxeridae; genus Daktulosphaira; species Daktulosphaira vitifoliae. The sequence continues at coordinate 38,505,954 of NW_026099573.1, read as the reverse complement.
TTAAAAATCATGGACGTTATTCCAAGTCATGTTGTAGGATGTATAACATTTGCAGCAATTTTGTTTATTGTAGGATGCAATTATTTAAGCAGTCAATCGAAATCATCAATTTTCACAGAAAAAATGGTACAGAGTTTAGAAAAAAAGTTAACCGCTGAAGTGAAACAAAAGATAGCATTTATTGAACAAATAAAAAATCTTTATAATTCGGGTAAAGTTGAAGAAGCGGCTAATAGTTTAGCTGTATTGCTTAGATATATGCCAGAACATGGATGTAAAGTCATTTTCGAAAATTTACCAGAAAGACTTTATAACATTGTCTTTCTAAAATTTATAATGGATAACGAACGAAATAAAGTGATAGAATTAACTAAGTCACTACTTTAATTAAACATATTCTATTTAAATTTAATCACTATTAACAAAATACAAAGTTGACATTTCAATTTATCTAGTAATCATAAGCTATACTCATCATAATTTATTGTAAATAAAGTATCTTTTTTCTAACCACTGAACAAATTAGTTAATCTGTATATAAATTTTTCATGGCTTTTCTCATAAAATTGATTTTGATTGAAATATAAATATGAGGATTAAATTATGAACATAAGAACCATAGTTTTAATAACGAAAAATAGTTGTTATGTCATTTCAAATTTAAGAATTTGAAGTTTATAAGAAGTTATTTATAATAATGTTTTTGCATTTTGGAACATTTTAATGCTACATACTATTACATATAATTCTATTGTAAGATCCTGCTGAAAAACAGTTTTTGCACCTGCTACTTAATTTATAATTGTTCTAGTTTCCAAGCAAAAGTTTTCAACAGGTCAATAGTAAATGATTTTATTGAAAAAAATGGTTGATTTACTTGTTGAGTTGAAAATTTCACAATGCCTAACAGTAATTTATCAATTAATGATAAATGCAATCTAATGTACTCTAAATTTTATCGTAGAGTCGGCTAGGTTGTTGGTATAAAGAAAGTAATTGTATGTATACAAATACATTGATTAATGAAACGATGGAAAACAAATATATCATTTAATCTTCTGTAAAACTATTATAGTTGTAGTTACGATTAGATTGGCCATCATTAACAGTTTGATGTTTTTGTTTTCATTAGTGTTAGTTACAAGCCGTGAATCTAATCCTCTAATTTAGTCATGATATAAATTTCTCGTTTTAGTTCATTGTAAATACAATCATAACATCGATTACTCTAAAAACCATTAGCAAATATTAAAATATATTTCATTGAATTCAACAAATATAAAATAACTATTGAACACATTTATTTTTTGTTAAATAAAAGGTTAAACGATATCAGCCAAATGACTATGGTGGTAACTATTTTCAAAATATAAGCAAAACTGTGATGAGCAAATACAGAGTATTTAATACTTTCGGAAAATTCTCAAGGAATATTCCGGGAATTTATAATAAAAACCCGAATAATGGATATTTAAAAAAAAAAATAGTGTGAAAAGCTTTTCATACCTTCAAATAAAAACTCAGCTTCGCATCGAAGCTAATATAATTATACAAATTTCCACATATGATAAATATGTCATTAATACATAATATTTATTTATTTATTTATATTCTTTTTTTTGTCTTCAAAGTTCTTTCTATAATCACTGACAATTTATAACTAAAACTGTTTTTGGTTTTTACCTTTGACAATATATGATTAAAGTCCTGAATGAGTTTTACCCCTTTTTTAGCAATATCATTAACAACTCACAAGTTTTATAAAGTATTTTTGTGGTCTAAATATTTTTTATTTTTGTGCCGGATGAAGCTCTAAAAAATCATATTCTACTTGTAATCTGGAAAATAAGTTAAGTGATTCCGAAAGTACAAAATCATAACTTTCTCTGTTAACTTTATGTCTTTTAGAGGTATAATAAATGTTTTAAAATCATGAGTTAAATCACTCGTGTTTTGAGGTTTCTTAGTTGCTAAGGATATTTTTATTTTTACATTTGATGGAATTCGGTTCATAGACAAGTATCGGTCATCAAAAAAAGACAATATAATAATTTCTGGTGAACGATACCAAAAATTATCACGATACTTCCACGAGGCAGCTTTTTAAATAATAGACTTTGGATAATCAATCATCAATTTTATTATATTTATAAAGCGATTCAATATCAGTAGGTCTTTTCAACCACACCTTTATGTGTATTCTATCAGGTGGTTTTATTATACGAATATATAAAAATGTCTTAATGTTATTCGTAATTTACGGATCGTTATTTATAGTTATTACTTTATACATAAAGTNTGTTATTCGTAATTTACGGATCGTTATTTATAGTTATTACTTTATATAAACTTTTATTATTATTAGAAAAATACTAAATTGATAAATAGGTGACATCTAATAATAGAAATTTGTATATAATACGGATTTATTAATAACGTGTATTTATTAAGGTATGATAAATAATGATATTATCATTATTTAAATTGTAACTAGTAAAAATCCTTAGTGTTTTTTACTAAAATTGACATATCAAAAATAAGGTTGTTGATACAAAATTTTTTATTGAATATAAATTTTTTTGAAATGTAATTTAAATAATTTTTTAACACGCTTTTATTAACACGCTTTTATTAGTTTCACGTGTATGTTTGTTGTTTGTTGTTTGTTGTTTGTTTGTAAGTTTGTAACTCTCCAAACGCCACGCGTTATCGCATATTCCGTTGTCTAGACTAGACTGTTATACGCATTCACCCCTCCCCACGCCTCGCTCACAATACGACGGTACACTATTCCTATAAAAATTTATTTTTAGTTATCGTACCCGTACACGCGTGCTTGTCATCAATATTATATATATGTAAACAAATTTTTATTTTGACTGACCAATAACGCCCGCGTCTAATGCGCCTTACGTATATATATATATATTCCTACCGCCGTTTATACCTCGGGTATAACGTTAGTCCGACCCGCCCGGCCATAAAACACAGCTATACTTAGTGCATGATACTTTTACGTAGTTAAGTCGCATTATTTGTATAAATATATATATTCTAATTACTATTAAAATTAATATATTAACACGATTTATTCTAATTAAGAGATATAAAGTATTCATTCCGATTACGAGGGATGATTTCCGTATCGTCATTTTTCGTCACTACCTCCACGTTCCGGGAGTGAGTAATTTACGCGCCTGCTGCTTTCCTTGGATGTGGTAGCCGTTTCTCAGACTCCCTCCCCAGAATCGAACCCTGATTTCCCGTTACCCGTAACAACCATGATATTGATAGTAACTACTATCATAACATGAAACTAAAAAGTAAAAAATAAATATAGTTTAAAAAACTAAAAAAACACGCTTTTAAAGTACATCGAACTAAAAAGTTAAAAATAATTTTTAAAATAATTATGAACAAAAAATACTAGTATTATTGTGATAAAAGCGTGGGTGCTTTGTGCCATATTTTTCGTATATTGAGCGCCCGACGCTTTTATCACAATAATACTAGTATTTTTTGTTCATAATTATTTTAAAAATTATTTTTAACTTTTTAGTTCGATGTACTTTAAAAGCGTGTTTTTTTAGTTTTTTAAACTATATTTATTTATAAAATATCTAGTCATATGATGGTTTTATTAAATGTAAGTATATTTCTAAAAAATTACAATATTTCACTGACACATTTTTATGGTCAATTAATAATTTTAACAAAATTTATAAGTACAATTTTTTTTTTTTAATATCTCATTTTTATTAGATATTTAATTTATTTTATAACAAGAGTAATATTTATTGAGTTATCTACAAAAATTTTAAAAATCACGCAATGAGTTCAATTTTTTTGTGGCACGTAATAGATCAATCTTGACTAAATTCTGTGAAACTTTATCGTTATGGCTAAATAATTTTGGTGGATGAGGAGATTGAATTTCATAAGTTCAAAATTAAAGACTACCCAAATACAAACAATAATAAATTTCTTAACTGAATACACAATACCTGTTATTTGATATCTGTTAGACAGTCTGTGGTGACACATTAAGGAATTATTATCTCATACGTGTACTATTAAACTTATACTATGAACGCTTAAAAATTATTTTAACGCTATCAAGTAAGAATGTAGCAAAAGGCAACTTGAATTAATGATAATACAAAAATAAACGTATAATCACCAATAATTTCAGTATATTATCAAAATGTTGTAATATACTATTTTATAGTTGTTATAAAATTATGTAGTTAGTATAACATACTATTTTTATTATTATTATAAATCATAAGTTTCTTAATACTTATCAGAGTTTATGAAAAACGCTGTTATATTGTGTTTAATTATATTAACTTCTACAATATCGTTGAGCAACGGAACAAAAATGATTTCATTAAATAAATTAAATACTGACAAAACTTTAGAAATTTGTATGGATGAAAATTCTTTTCGAATACATAAATAGTTATTTAAATAAAATAACCATCAACGGTCCAAATAATTTCACAGTGTACAACGTGAAAACTTTGTTAAAAAATGTTTTACTGTTTTAAATAAATATAAAACTGTAGCACTTGTGCTGAAAATAAAAAAAAGTCTCTGCGAGCGTTTAAAGTAAAAATATAAGAATAATTTACAGTAAAGTAAAAAATTTAATTGAACAAAAGATATAAGAGTTCTCAATAAGGACAGTTTGTTTTTATTACTACCCTAGTACATAGTTCAGCACACCGTCTCCATGCGCTATCGCTGTTTTACAGCTTAGGGCGCGAATGTATAGTAATGCATTTATAAAGTTAAATACTTTAAGTGCCTAATGAAATTAATATTGTATACCCTGTGGAATATGTAGTCTAGAAAGTTTTACTCTGTAGCGTTAGAAGCTCTGGTTGAATTGCATTTGCATCCCTTTATTGCATTTATTCGATTATTTCACAAGTACTTTGCGTTTGAGCTTTAATAATCTAAAGTGTGACGATTCGTTCTATTCATCGATAGGTATTATGTTTATTATTTGTTACATTTCAGGTAGTATTCAGTGAACAGATTTCTGATAATACTATTTCTCAACAAGTCGGACTCTAAAATATGTCTTTTATATAGTTTCTTTCTTGCATTGTTCATTAAAATACTAATATAGAATTTGTTAATAATAAAAATAAAAATCCCATACGTTTTAGTATTCTAATAGAAAATATAAAACTCGAATGAAAAAAATGACGTACGTATAGGATGCATAATAAAAAACCAACTTCCATTAGAATTACTGAAAATATTTCATTAAGATTTTTAAATTTTTTATAACATTATTTAAAAATTTTAAAATGTAGCAAAATTTAACGGTAATTCGGTATTTTATCAATTTTATATTACTAAATACTTAAAAAAAAAAAATTGTCAGAAATTTTTTCTTCCTTTAATAATAATAATAATAATAACTTTTTCAAAAATAAACAAATCAACATAATTTTTTTTATAAATATTATATCAATCTAAATGACATAGTATAAAAAATTAATCATATTTAAATTTTTTTGTTTCTTTGAAGTCGAGAAAAATAACTTTAAAATTTGAACTAGCAAAATTTCCATTTTTATTAAGTGACGAATGAGACGTACGGTTTTTGAGACGGTAACACTTGGGTCTTTCACGACTGTGACACTGATTTTTTTTTTAATTCTTTTTGAGTTAAAAAAAAATTTTTAACTCATTTGATTTTTATCTCATTTAGATTCAATAACTTCAATAAATATCAAGGATTCCATTACTGTAGTCTCCTCTCGTGAGAAGAAATTCATATTAATATTATTTTACTATGTGGTTTTTTTTTTGTAGCTATCATTTATTTTCTCAGCTCTCATTTGACCTACTTTTTTGACAAATTTTTTTTTTTTTTAATTAAACACTATCTACAGATTTGCATCGAAGCGTTTTTTATGATAGTGATTTTAATCACTGTCAGATATCATCTATACTGGACCTAACTATGCCACGACCCCACTGTGCCGCCACCCCATTTTATTAAGTAATAGCATATTACATAAAATATGTACTGAGAAATTAATTTTTTTATTTTACATTGTATTTTTTTACTTAACATTAGATTATAGGACGTAGATATTTTAATAACTACAAATTAAAGCTAAAATAGTATGCATTGTAATTTTTATTAAAATCAATATACCATTAAACTATGTAGGTTTTTGTTCGATTTGTTTAAGTTTGAATTCCAATTCAAAAACTTCCAATTATTAATCTACGTCAATAAGATCGTCTCAAAAGCTCTTATCGTTTTCTTAGTCCTCATTATATTAACGTCATTCCTTGTTCTTATTTTAGCTAGAATATGTCAAAGAATCAATGACCAAGAATGCCGTGTAAAACTAACTCAAGTTGTTTCCGAGTCAGCTCTTTAAGTTGCTTTCTCAAGAGATATTCCACCGCACTCGAGTTTCGCAATCAGATTTTGGCATTGTATGCCCCGTTATTGCGGAAAAACAATTCATTACTTCGTTCATTAAAATTGCTGAACCTTTTATTTTTAATAGTAGTTTTAACACGCTGTTTTTGTATATAAAGTTGAATGGACACAACCAAGCTACGTGTGACTGATATCGTTAACTATTCATTGGGTCACTTCCAGTAAAGGTCTTTGTCAACACTTCTATATCAATTACGGTTCGCATTCAGTCTGTTGGAACGTGAATTTGACCAAGTCTCTTCGGTAGATGATTACGGGGGTCAAGTTATAGTTCATATAATCAGCCAATTTTTTAATAAGCTCGGATTATATGACTGATATATAACCAACTTAATATAACCTCACAGCAATAATAAATAACTTTCAACTGGAGAAACTTATAAATTAAATAAGATAAAACATTAATTAAGAAATATATCAAGTTGAATTTTATCTAGAACAATAGTTTGTCTTAAAAAAATATATAATTTTTAGAACTAATATTATAAAAAGCTATTTCATACGCAATGTAAACAATAAATATTAGAAAAAATGAATCAAGACAAACTTATATCGATATGGTTTTTCGCCAGTGTGTGTCTGAATTTTTAAAAAAATTCGTTATGAAAAGCATGTTTGAATATTTCGCAATAGTATGATTTTTTACCAGCACGTATTTTATGCTAACTACATAAGTTAGTTTTTTGAAATAAGAATATCAGTCAGATATTACATTGCTATGGGTTTTTATCATTGTAAGTTATGTAGTGATCACTATATAAGAATTTCGAACAATATTTATATTTGTATGATCTTTTTACGGTGTATTTTTTTTATGTACAACCGAAAAATCCACTCTTATGAAGAAATTTAAACAGACATCTTTTTGATGCGATCATGCATTAGTGTTTATTTAGATGTTCAACTGCGTTTTGCCATTATGATATTTATTCATATCAATTTTCCTTTTTATGTCGAATTCTTTGAACTTCATTATAAATTTACAATCAGTTTTCGTTTAATTTTAGTAAGTTTAATTTATATTGATATCCATTTGTTTATTTTTTATAAAATAAACAAATAAAAGTGACACTTAGTCTCTATAGATCATAATAAAATAAGATAATACATGCCATTTTTTGATACATATTTATGAAGAAAAAGAAATATACCAATTTGAATTTAATTATAGTATAAATTTTTGGTAATTAAAGAATAATAATGGCTGACTATTGAAAATTTGATTTATTAAGAAATATACTCCCCATTTTTTTCATTAAATAATTATTTTTAACGTGAGTTTTGTATTATTACTTAACAAGTTTATGTAATATAAAGTTGATGTATAAAATATGTGCGCAAAGTAAAATAATTCAAAATAATCGTTGTAATAGAAAAAATAGCGTCGCTAAACGATTCACTGCGCCTCATCTTTCTAAATCTTTAAATAGTAATATTTCAAGTATTATTAATAATAAAAAAACCCAGCACAGGGGGGTCGCGGCACAGTTGTGACGTGGTATAGTTGGATCAAGTATAATGATATCTGACAGTGATTAAAATCACTATCAAAAATAAACGCTTCGATGCAAATCTTTAGATAGTGTTTAATTT
>NW_026099573.1:38492758-38496542 GCF_025091365.1 Daktulosphaira vitifoliae | reverse complement strand
AGTAAAAAAAATTGAAAAAATTTCGAAAATTAGCGATTTTTAAATTTGTAATTTTTTTGGAGGTTTCCCCCATTTACGGGGAACGAGGGAAATTTTTTCAATTTTGAAGGGTAATGTCTTCGACTAGATACAATTTGTGATCTTTTGACGTATCGTTGAATAAAATCCGTTCGGTGAGAGCTGAGAAAAAGTGGTAACAGACACAAAAAAAAAAAAAAAAAAAAAAAAAAAAAAAAATACATCATAGTAAAATTAATACCTTCTCCGCTTCGCATCGAAGCTAAAAACTAGTTATTGACCAGTCAAAATTAATTTAGATGATTCTCTATTTAGAAGTAAAAAAATAATAATAGGTCCCTATTTATACTTAGAAAGTTACTCCTAAAATCTAACTTAAGAAATATTTTTCTTTATTCTGAGACATTTGAGTAAAAGTATTTGATAAAGTCTTATACGATTAAGGATTGATGGCGGTTAAAAAATTGTTTAGTAGACTTTCCGTAATGGATTAGAGTGTAAAAGAAAAGTTTCATTCACTAAAATAAAAAATATTGTAACAATAGATTTAAAAAATAGAACTCAATGCTCAACAGAATTTTCTATTTCAATGTTTTTATGATGAGCCATTAATGTGTAAGCTTTGACTCACATTCACGTACATATTTTTATGTTGAAAGCTTTAATGTGTTAGATATACTGAAAGAACTCTTTGGGATAAAACTTGTAACAATCGTCTGAAAAAAAGTTTATTTATATGTGTATGTACCAATGCTATGTTACTTTCATTCAGTATAACGGTATGTATTACTAATCGATTTTTTGTTTTTAATACTATTTCATTTAATATTAAATATTATAAACCCCGCCAAATGAAAAAATATGTTATTTTATTAATTTTCTTAATTAGATAATTATTTAATAAATAAAAAATAAACTATACAACATAAACTTCCAGTAAAATTTCCATACAAATTAATGAGTCATACTATAGTGATTATATTTCTTTAATTATAGGTTAAAATATGGAGGAAATTCACCAATAATAAACCAAAAAAAAAAGACTGACCCTTTAATTAGTACAAGAATTGTGTGGAAAATACTTTAGCTCTGTCTATTTTTTATTCAGTATTTAAGTAATACGGAAGGTGGCACTAAAAATATCTCCCTTTAAAAGATAAAATTTGTTTTTTAATTTTGCTATTTTTACGGTTTATATATTGCCACTATGTTATTAATGACATTTATTTTTTCAACACTCTGTATAAATTCAGACAGAGATAAACAAAAAGATTGATGAGGATTTCCTATTAAAACAACGGTATGATTGTGTCTTAATGGGACGATATCCTTCAAAGTCAATTAATGCAATTTACATAGTAAAAACATTGAATTAACTGGCATTAATAATGTTGCCCCTGACAATATATCAGCTTACTTTTTATTATTTAAAAACGATAACTACATACGTTCTGTATTTCGACAAATATCATTTTGGTTTTTTATCTTAGTACTGCTAGTTACTCAAATATCTTTCATTGAAATATAAAAATAATTTTAGCTTGATGAATTTTTGTACAATAATAGGTTCTTTTAATCATTATTAAAACAAAAGTTTAATGATTTTCTAAAAAATATGCGATTAAATTATCATGATTATGAATATTTAAAAAAGAAAAAAAAATCATCAACTGAAATATGGTCAGATATTTATATAAAAATAAACAAATTTAGTATAAAATATTATTTAATTTATAATTTGTTGAACTGTAAAAGAGCTGTAGATACTTTAAAAACTCTACGACATAGCAAATCTATTAAATAGTTTTCCATACTATAGTGAAAAGTGAGTCAAACAACAATAATAATGAAAAACTGTTTTCAAAGAAATTTTCTACAAAGAGTTTGTAGCTAAAACTAACAGTACTGTTTACATACTATAGAAGAACTTTTACTATTACCAATAATAACTATTAGTTAATAAAGAATGAAAACGTTGAATNAACTTTTACTATTACCAATAATAACTATTAGTTAATAAAGAATGAAAACGTTGAATGGGTATCTTTTTAAAGTGTTTACTAGAAAGAAATATATTTTTCAATAATTAGAATATATTAAAAGATAATTTTAATATAATTTAAATAAGCTGAATAATTTCACTAATTTAGTTTTATTTGATACAAATAGATTTTTTAAAATTAAACACAGGGCTGTACATCAAAATACATCTGTTACTTTATAATAGAGCTTTGTATGGTTCGGTTTAAACTTACCCAGACTGAACCAGACTAAACTACGGTTCGGTATTATACTTCAAATAATAAATAGGTGCGGTCCTGTTGGTCTGAAGTTAAAAATTACCAGTCCTTTATAAAAATTCAAGGGTCCGGTCTCGGTTAGTCTTTAAATTGAGATAATGATTCACTTTAAATAGCTGTGTAAAATATATAATTATAGTAAATTATACTAAAACTGTATATTGTTGCTTTGTTGTGTTGTCATTACTGTTTTCATATGAACGTGAAATAATAAAAATAAATCAACATTTTTATCGTAACAGATTCAAATTGATTTCATTGATTAAATTAGTGAACGATGTTAACACTCACTAAAAATGAATATAATAAATGTCACATAAAATCTGCAATGTTTAAAATAATGACCCATGTGCTAATAAAATTTCCAGGAATCCAGAACGTGAAGTAAAATCATGGTGGATAATGTATTACTTTCTTACAACTATCAATCGTTAAGTGTATTAATAAATAGTTATTCTTTACCTTTTGGAATAAATTATTATTTTTATTGACGTAATTATGTCTAGACATATAGGAGCTGTTCAGTAAGTAAGGAAATGGGTTTCTATTGTTGTCATTGTTTGTAACAATGGACTTGTTTCCTTACTTACTGAACAGTTTGTATAAAGACTATTACGGCCCATCTAATATACAATATTATTTTAGTTCAGATAAGATTCAAAACCGTTTTTAAGAATTACTTTTATGTTCATAAATAATATTACTGTTGAGTCTTTGTACATTATGTTAGATAATATAAAGTTTGCAAAATATTAATCAACATAATCTTTTAGCTTCATTTCTTTATCAACAACGAAAGATATGACAGTTGTTTTTAATCTGCCTGCAAGTATTTTTTATATAAAATAAGATTTTTATTTAATTCGTAAAATATTTATCGACGTAAAATAATATGCCAATAACAACTTAGCAATCAAAAATATTACTATGGCTAAATAACCTAAAGATTTTCAATTAACATTTTAAGTAAAAGTTTATTTAAATATATCGTAATGGTTAATAATCAGCCTTATGAAATAAATTTTGTACAATACGAAGTAAAAATTTTAAGGGTAGGTCTACTCTAGGATATTTTTTAATTTTTTTATGGTCTATACAGAGTGGTTCATTTATCATATGTCAGTTAATTACACGCAAAATAAAAATAATTACGAGGGTTAATATGTAATATGGTAATAAGTTACCAAATATCTATGGAAGAGTTTTCCATGTCGGCAAATAATGTCAAAAAATTTATAACTATAACATTTGAAAAACGAAGCTATTGGAATTGCGTTAGATATTGTGTTAGATATAAAATCCATGGTTGCTATAGAAGGTGAACGTTTTATTACAATTTGGCCAGTTTTTATTAGATGCTAATACAAAATTTGATAAAACTGACATTAAAGATTTGTTACTCCTACAATCATGTTTAGACATATAGATAAGACCACCAAAGAAATAAGACAAAATCTATTTAAAAA
>NW_026099573.1:38419371-38491611 GCF_025091365.1 Daktulosphaira vitifoliae | reverse complement strand
AAAACATATTTCAGACAATAGTCACAAATATTGTGCATTGACTTGTGACGCGTGAACGGATATTTACCGTAAAAATTACAATACTAAATTATTAAAAATCAATTTTATACTATATTTAACTGCTATAATAAATATTTATACATATATTACATTTAAAAATCATAAAATTGTAATCAGGATATAAATAAGGAAATAGGAATTCATATTGGGAATAATCCACTAATTTTTTAAAATTAAACATTATCAACAGATTTGCATTGAAGCGTTTTTTATGATAGTGATTTTAATCACTGTCAGATTAAATCTATACTGGGCCCAACTATGCCACGTCCCCACAGTGTCGCGACTCCACTGTGCTGGATTTTTTAAAATTATTTTTTGTTGTTGCGTAGTGATTTTTTTCTGGATGAATTAATAATAGAATTTTATTTCAAATGAAAAATTAAAAAAGTAAAAATATAGTATATTAAAGTTATTTTGAAACATAACATACATATATAACCTAGTTTTTGTATTTATTTCCTTTCCGCCCCACAAGTGCGAAATTTATCTCCTAATAATGTGTACATTGTGGAAAATATTTAAACAATTGCCGTTTGAATGAATATTCTTTAAACTTAAAGATTACTTGTTCCATTTGGATGAATAAACAAGAAAAATAATTGTTGGTATGCATATTGGATTCCTTTCTTTATACTTCTAAGTCATAAAGTAAAAAGTATTTCAATTGACGTACATGAAAAGTCATTTCGTATAAATGTTATTAATTTTTAATAAAAAAAATAATGGTTTTATTCTAAAAAAATACTCTGACACAATCCTACAGTTAGAATAAAGTGATTTATACATTTTTGTTAAATCTCAAAAGAACATAAAAACAAAATTTCTATAAATTTAATTGTCATACAATAAAAAAATGTTTTTTGACCAGTTTTCTGTAAAATTATAGTTTATTTAACTTATAATTTTGTAGTAAACAAAGCAAAATAAAAAAAAAAATTAAATGACAGACATAAAAAAAACTAAAGTTCTCAAATATGAATGTTAAAAAATCTGTAGTGTTTTAATTGTGTTTTTATTAAATATATTGAATTTACACTTCAAATTTATAAAATCTAGTAGTGTTATTAGGACTTATATTTGGAAGAGTAGTGCGGTTAATAAATGCGCATAATTTCGAGTCTCTATAGTAAAGTGATAATAACTGTCCAAATACTGTTTCAAAATTTGTTAACGCCTGGTTATTTAAATAATCATTTTCTAATTTTTAGCTAGTTAAACATANATTAAAAAAATCAATAGCGGCTCTAAAAAATGGGTGTTTCCGAACTTATTGAACACCCCATATAAGTTTCCATTTAAAAAACAAAAGTTAATTTAATTTTAAAAGGGAAAAAACCAAGTATTTATTTTTAACATTATAACAAAGGATATTGTTTATTATCTACTGAAAATAAAAATATAATATATTTAATAATTTTTAAAGATATGATTTTATTTTATTTTTCAACGCCTAAACAGGCAATATTTCAAAAAACATTAAAAGCTAAGTTTAAATTTATACAACAAAATAATATTACTATATACAATATAAATTATTATGATAAATTCAATGAAATACTATAAACTAAAAACAAAAAAAGTCTTGACTAAACTCATAAAGTCGCCTAAATATTCTATGGAGAGGGTGGTTTTGACCATATGAGGTAAGATGAAGGGGAAGTTGGAAAAGGGAGTGGTTTCTTGTGTTATAGGAAGGAACTCGGAAGGAAATTTTGGACAGAAGTTCAGGAGAATATTACGTTAGGCCTCTCAATTACTTTGTATAATATTTTATATTAGGTGTTCTTCTAATTTTTTTGGTTAGTATTTAGAAATTTTTCAATTAAATTAAAGCAATTAATTTTTTTGTAATAACATTTTAAAAGTAATCATTAACTTTAAGCTATATTCAATAGCCTTTCCCTAATACTCCTGAAAAGATGTACAAAAAAATAAAAAGAAGATTATAATTTGTATTACTTTCTTTTTTAGGAACTAGTGTTATTGTAATTTACGGTAGTAGTTCTAAAGTGGCTTCTATATTAATCAAACTAGCTTTGTAGTAACAAAACCTCTACACAAAAACATTACTTTGTCTTCAATTTCTATATAAATGGACATTGTAGGATAATACCGATAAAATATATAAGTTTTATGAAAATCAATGCTTTAAGCATGATGAGTTCAAACAAAGTCAGTTTCTCCAAAGACATAACAGGGGATATAATTAAAAGTAAACATCATCACTTCCTCCCACGTCACGTATTTGTTCATAAGCAACTGGAATAATAATAACAAAGATAGCGAAAATACCTTCAAAAGTTTTGATAATACATACAAAGCTGAATTGAATATTAAAATATAATGATATTTTTATTGATCTCAACAAAAAATATATTGTCTGTTGAACATAATGCAATAATGTTTCTAGTAATGCAGTTAAAACTGCATCCGTTTCAAAGGTTTTTTATGAGACTGTAAGGTTGGTGAACATTAATAAATAAATTCTTTTTTTAAATTCTATTTGTTATCAACCGATGAAAGTTTATCAAAATTGACCAAATTACGCCGATGCTTTAAAACGCTTTTTTTCGTGATATTATAAGTATATAATGATAAGTAAAAATGTTCAACTCAAAATAAACCAGAACTTCAGTAATGAAGTTTCGAAGAAAACATAACTTTTTGAAGTTCATTGTAGCATATAAAATTTTTTTCAAAATTTCTTGAAATTCAATAATTTAAAAGTACTCTATACACTATAGTGTTACTATACGTAATTAGCTATAATTATTGGTACTTCAGAAAACAAAATCCTGATAGTGTTTATATTCTGATTTGTAAGAAAGAAACACTAACAGTGTTCCAAATAAATTAATACAAATCAAAGTCATATTTTGAATATTTTGTTCCCCAAGCCTTTATAGAATAACTGATTTGACGTAAACAATTTCCTACCCTCTTTAAATTTATCAAAAATTTGCCATCGGAAGTAGAGTATTACTCACGCCCTTCTCAAATATGACTCTGATCAAGATATTAGAAATCTAAGTACTTTTTAATATAAATGAGAAGTTGAGCGATCTGTAATAATTTTAATTTCATTTAATTTCTTGAAATATTTTTATTTCAGAATTATTAATAAAAAAACATCTGCCACATTTCATCTAGAGAATTACAATTTTTATCTTTATCAAACTGATTTTTTAGCATGTGTACATATCACTAAACATTTAGATTAGATGTCGATTATAAATAATATTGTTTATATATTAAATAGTAAATAGAAAAATATATAGAGTGTAAAATATACATTTTTCGACTAAAGCCATTACAGTATTTTAATAATATTTCAATTTTAACACTATCTTTGGTATCATTAATATTAATCAAATTGTGTTATGAAGTTAAAGGTAATAGGTTGAAATGAATAATATAATATAGAATTTGAAATAAAAGACCATACATTAAATAAAGTTGTATTGTTACTGTATTGTGGGTTCTAATACAATACAAATTTTCATTAACATTTAATGTTGAAATAAAAAACGTATTAATGAAAATAATAATAAATTAATTTTTCTGTCATACAATACTAATTTTTTTATACATCCTATTCAATAGTTTTTATTAGATACATTAAATAATGAAAAAATAAATAAATTACCTAAAAATATGAGTCTAAAATATATAATTTAGGTATACTCTTTATGTAATTTTTCCAGCATTGGTTAATTTTTCAATGCCATATATATATAATAAGATATTATAATTCCTTTTGGAAATCATTGGACTCAGTGCTGTGTCTAGTAGTGTACTCAGTATTTTAGTTTGAGTAGGATTTTCACTATAGTTTGATAATAGACCTATGGGAAACTTCGCTCTTATATCCCCCACCTTATAGTTGAACTAGTTTCGACGGAGGAAATTAAAACCCTGGAAACCTATCTCTGTGTACGCCACCAACTGTGTTACTGTGATACTTGTCTATTAATTATTAGTAATTGATTGTCAAACTACATCGTACTGCAATATAAGTGATGGTTTAGCATTTTTGATAATATAAACTAAACTATTTTGATAAAGTACCTGTGAACACATTTTGGTAGTGCAAAGACTGAGAATTTCAGTAAAGCTGAATTTGAGTTTACATACCTGAAACAAAAATATGTCAAATATTAGGAAATAGGTATACAACACGTTTTATTTAAATCTTAACAGTTCAATAAATTAAATGAATGGTTCGCGACGAGTTGAAATATCGTAGCAATGTAATCAATTTACAATTTAGATTTTGAGATTAGATAAAAAAAACTACGGTTCATTTAGGTTAGAAGTTTAGATATTTATTATAGATATATAATTGTAAATCGGAACACGTACGCTCTGGTAATAACTATGTTAATTAGGTTGTAATATGGACATGATTATGATAGAACTGCTAGTAAATTTGTTAACGTTCGGTGATTGCATAGAGAATTACTTAGAGAATTGCGGTACAAAAGTTTTATACAATAGACACTTTGGGTTATTTCGACCGGCTCGTTATTTCGGCGCAGATAGTGTTCGTTTGTTAGCACTACACAATGTACCTAGTGATGAACTAGATTAACTTTATCATCATTATAAAACAAAATCAAAACGATGCGATTCAGCAGCGCAGCGTTTCTAATTATTTATTAATAGTTAAACTAAATAATACATATTCGTATTAAGTGTAATTAAATTTATCAATGAAATAGCACAATATTTACTCGGAACAAAGTTAGAGTTGGGAATAATTTTAAATTACATATTGTCAGGTAATCAACGTTAATCGCTGAAACAAACGTGTGCCTTATCGAAATTTACATTTATTTAGTATAAAATTTTTTAATTACGTCAGTTTAAAAATTTTACAAGTTTAAAGCTTTTGTTGCCCTCGTTCCATGACTTCTGGATCAAAAAATCGTACAAAATGCACGCAACAGTTTTAGGGTCAAAAGTACATAACACCTATACCCACTTAAAAGTAATACCGGAAAAAATGAATTTCTCATGCGGTTTGAATGCAAACGGTTGGACAACAATTACAACATTGTATAGATGGGGCGACAATATACACATTAGGGTTGAAATGGGTCGTTCGCGTCACGGTAATAATACACCATTGCACTTCTAATGTGACTGACATTAAAAAACGGTGAACAGTAAGTACGGAAATACTTACGGTAGTTAAGGGAATACCAATCACCGCCCTTGTGGATCTGAACTGACCAAGTTTTACCTTAATAGCAAGTGTGATATTCTTTTTAATATAATTTATAAGATCCAATATAATTTTAATAAAATTTATATAATCAATAGTTTTAGTTTTATTCGTTTTTACACAAAAGTGTAATAGTTTTCGAGATAATTAGAATAAATTGAAAAACTACCGCGTAGATTAAATATTTAACCCTTTGCTGGTATATGTTAGGGTTGACCAATCGTATCCAATTTTTTACACTTTTAGGTATGCTAGAACAAATTATTATTTAACAATTAAAGCTTACAATTTTACAATAAGATGAATTTCCGATTAAATATTCAAACTATGTCTTTATAAATAGATAAACATTATTTCACTTTTTCTATTTAATTTCCCTTGACATTTGTATTGTAAATGTCCTGTTTTTACAGGGTTATCTCGCTTTTATTATTAGTTACATTGTCATGCCTTATAAATATACGCATTCCTATGGAAGTTCCTAGAAACAATATAATACATATTTTCTAAAAATCCAACTAAATGACCTCAGTAGATTTTGTTCGCTGAGTATTTTCGCATCACTAAACACAAATATTGATTAAATAAAAATATATTTCATCTTTAACAAAATCAGACATTATTTACTTACCTTTTTTTGAATTCATATCTAGTTATATTTATTAAATATATGCGTTAATTAGTAAAAATCAATTAAACACAAAATGGGTTTATATATAATTTTGATTGTATATAAAAAAATTTCCCGTTAAAATTATTTTAATATCTAGGAATATTTTAAAAATGTTACTTAAAATCGAATCGTGAGTTTTTTTTATATCTTATTTTAAAAGCTTTGGATATAATGTAATGTGAAAGTAAAGGATTTATATTTGTAAAAACGAGAAACTACTACCCTAAGTAGCGTTTTCTTTGTTCAAAGCCGATATTCGGTACAAATCGTAATTAAACATTGACTATAGTTCATGAAGCATTTTTATGATTCGGTATAGTTAACGTACTACTTGATTATTAAAAACGCACATCATTAAAATAACTTGATTTTTTCATGTACATGGGAATGATAGTGCCATAGTTTTTATAGAAGTACATTAAAAAAACGTTAATTACAAACGAAAGTTATGAAATAAAAAATAATTAGAAAATGTTGTAATATTTATCTAACTCAAAGAAACCACAAAAACTTCTTATATTTTGTCAACTAAGTTTTGGCGACCGTCATTATGCCTAACTTGTTAGTAAACAAGAATTGTTTGACCATAGATATTATACTTAAAGTTGGAGTGAGTACATAAAATAAGTTTTATAAAGTTTATTAAGTTACCGAAATAAACAATATAAATTTCGAAGTATTTTTTTTTTCATTATTTAAATTGTTAATCTGTAAATAGAAATACAAAGAGTGTACGCGTATTAAAAACACATAGTCGCAACGGATTCGAGAATAAGAAGCTGCCAGTGCTATTGTAATTAAAATGAATATAATAATAAACCATGACCTAACGTCAGGTGCATCATGACCTGGAACGTGGACCCCAGTGCGACTTCAAAGATCCCAACTCCTGGGCCTTCATTGGAAGAAGGTGTGCATTGTTTGCCTTTTCCAAACCATCCAAAAAGTGTTCGTATGTCGGCGCGGCATCTTTACGAATACGATGAAGGTTCAAGCAGACGTTACTTGGATTGGACTTTACTATATTTTACCGCGTTCTCAGTCTACTCACCCGTTCAAACGGTCGGGTCCTATGAGGTACCAAAAGTCCACTCGCCTCTCATATAATTCTTCTTTTATAATCATAAAATACTCTTAATTAAATTTAATTATTTGTAGGTTTAAGGAAATCAGGATTTGGAACATTATTAAGTATTGAAAATATAAGAAATCATCACTGTGGGGATGCAGCATAATTGGGAAAAGTATACATGATATCTGACAATGTTTAAAATTACTATCATAAAAAACGCTTCTAATCAAATATATTAAATTTCACAATATTTGTATTTTTTTAGTTTAAAATTCATAAGCGGTACCGTTTAAACCTTGACATTCTCTTCATAGCGGTTGATCAAAGTTATAATTTGTTAAATACACGTTATTTATAATTTCATAATAATTGTCACCATGATTACTTTTACTGAGCCAATTATGAAACGTTTAACTATTCATATAATTTATTTAATCTAATATTAATAATAATAGAACTGAAGAAAAAAAACCCAGCACAGGGGGGTAGCGGCACAGTGGTAACGTGGCATAGTTGGATCAAGTATAATGATATCTGACAGTGATTAAAATCACTATAAAAAAAAAATTGCTTCGATGCAAATCTTTAGATAGTGTTTAATTTTAAAAAATTGGTGTATTATTCCAAAAGCTACATGATCTGCTAGTTCTTTATTAATATTCTGATTAAGATAAAGTATGTCGAATGAAAAAGAGATTNTCTGATTAAGATAAAGTATGTCGAATGAAAAAGAGATTATTAAAAAATATTATTTCTCATAAAAAATTTGTGTTGATCCATACACTTTTCAATAAGTTATAGCATTATAAAGTTAAAAATGTAAAAAATAAAATCGAGAATTTTCACATAAAAATAGCATTTGGTACCCATTTTCACCACGAAGACAAGTCCAGAGGTCAATTTTTTTTTTTCATAATAAAGTACATTACATTAATTTAAGATATATAAAAAAGTGTCAGACCTTCCGGAACATTTTCAAAAGTTAAGTTGAAAAAGTTAATTTTTTGTGAAAAAGTTGTCATTTTAAATCCCCTTCTGTGGGCAGGTTAAATGTCAGATTTACAAAAAAAAATATACCAAATGATAGATGAAGACATCAAGCATCTATAAAAAAAAATTATATTAATATGTTCATTTTTGAAAAAGTTACGGCAGTTTTTAGTAAAAAAAATTGAAAAAATTTCGAAAATTAGCGATNACGGCAGTTTTTAGTAAAAAAAATTGAAAAATTTTCGAAAATTAGCGAATTTTAAATTTGTAATTTTTTTGGAGGTTTCCCCCATTTACGGGGAACGAGGGAAATTTTTTCAATTTTGAAGGGTAATGTCTTCGACTAGATACGNTTTGGAGGTTTCCCCCATTTACGGGGAACGAGGGAAATTTTTTCAATTTTTGAGGGTAATGTCTTCGACTAGATACGATTTGTGATCTTTTGACGTATCGTTGAAAGAAATCCGTTCGGTGAGAGCTTAGAAAAAGTAGTAACAGATGCAAAAAAAAAACACATCATAGTAAAACCAATACCTTTACAGTTTCGCATCGAAGCTGAAAGTAGTTCTATGTTATATTTTGAATAATTTAAAAATAAAATCAAACATCTCTTACGAACATTTCAAAAAAAATTTAATGAAAAAAAGATTTGAAATGTGTAGGTGGTCTCGTTCAAACCCATTCTATACTAAAGTTTTTCATTGAATTTTTATGAATAGTATGTTAGTCTCTAGTTTGTTATATTAAAACTTCTACTTTTTAAAAAAAGTCGTTGAAATTGTAATATTCTGATATTTTCCACTTTCGACGACTGCCTAATTTTGACATAGTTTTCTAAACTTCTATAATTGAGGGTATTTCTTTATATATTATTGGCGCTGATAAAGTCAAGTACATTAAAATAAGGTTTGTTTGATGTATGGATCATCGAAATACGCCCAGTGAGAGTCGAGTATTTATATAGACAGACAAAAATATGACGCTTCATGGTAAAATACCTTTTCAGCTTCACATCGAAGCAAAAATTTCGTAGAATTATCTCAGTATATTGGTAAATAATATGATTTCCAAAAAAATTTGTCGAAAGTAAAGTTCATTTTTTAAATAGCAGCATTGAAAACGTCATTTTGAACCATTATTCAAATATTTAGAATGTTTAAAAAACCATATTATCCACCAAAAATAACACATCTACCTTAGAGGATGATAATTTATAGGAGACAATTCGTCAAAACATCTTTTTTTTTAATTGTATAGCGCACAAAATAATCTTAAGTTTGATTTAGTTTTAAATAATGTTTTTGTTCCGTTTGCATGGAAAGCTCTACAAAATCGGTTATATTTACCGAATATTGTATAATATTACTTTAGTGTATGAGAACAATATTTTGGATAGTTTTTTCTATTTAAAATTATATTATATTAATTTTGAATTTATGCAGGATTAAAAAAGTAAGGTTTTACAAAACATTGCTAACGATTACAATTTAAAAAATGCCTATAACTTAATAAAAAACGTGCTTTGCTATTATATGAAAAATATGGAAACGATGTCACAATTTTTCAATGTGTCATTACGCATTAACATTACAAATGACAACAACTGAATAAAAATCCATTATTACATAATAAAACAATTTTATCTCATGATTTTTATTTTTTATGTTATTGTAACATAAATAGTTTTACATTTTATGTTATTGAACTAAATTTTTGTTGGTAAGCTAGAATCAACTATAATAATTAAAAGTTTAAGCTAAAAAATTTTTTAATCAAAATATATACATAACCATACTTTTTTAATATCCAACTCATTGGTGTAGGCAAAACAAATTTATATAGATAACAAAAACAAAGTGGCATATTAATTAGAGCTAAGTACCACAATAATTTCAGTTTTTCGAGATTAAAATTTTTATTTACTTATAATATTTTTAAATATTATGAGAACCACTTTTAAAATCTTCAATGAAATTAATTGAAAATTGTAAACAAATTTGATTTCTGTAACTATTATTTCAACATGTATTTAAAATAAATTTTATATAGATGAACTAATTTACTAGATATAAGAAAAACTGTGCAAAATTTCATGTTATTTCATTTTCAAGTCCTATATATATTAAAAATGACTTAGAAATGTATTAATTTTGTATGTAAATGCTGATGACAATATTGTGCGTTGATTAAATAAATTGCCATCGAATAAATTCAGAATTTGTCATTAAAATAAATTTATAGTTACTGATTAATCAATTATTTCGAGTGAAATGTGAAATCAAAAAGATCTTTCAAAAATAAATTTGATAATTGTTCACTTTTTAGCTTTATATAAGACCTTGATTAATATCTATATTACAACGATTAATTTCTATTATTAGCTTATAATATGAAAATAAAGGATCACTAAATGTGCCTTTTATTTATTTATAAATATCAATCATTCAAAAATACATTCATTTTTTACGAAAGGTTAAAGATTTATAAAAGAAAAATCGACAGGCATAATCTTATAATATTTTTCATCGCCGAATATTTAAAAAATATTGATCAATTAAATTTTTGATGACCGCGAGCAGTTTTTTAAAAGGAAGTTTTGTTAATGTTGAACATTTCGTCTCATTTACAAAAATTGTCTCTCTAACTAGTTCCAATTTAATACTATTTAAAATTTGCATTACTTTTTTTTAACTTAATAATACAAAGCTATATAATTATTTAAAAAAATGTTGAACTTACCAACTTAGTTCATAAATTGCTTAATACATAAAAATAAAGTAAAAAACAGTGGTGTCGCGGCACAGTATGTACGTGGCATAGTTGGAACAAGTGTAGATGATATCTGACAGTGATTAAAATCACTATCATAAGAAATGCTTCGATGCAAATCTGTAGATAGTGTTTATTTTTAAGAAATTTGATAGATTATTTCAAAAGCAACAATAACTGTTATTCCCTTAATTTCATCCCGATTAATAATTTGATTTTAAAATAATATTGATTTTGATTATTAATATGTTAAAAATAAGGAAAATAACATTTTTCAAAAACAAAACCTATTTTTTTAATCCTTTAAAGTTGATTTTTGTGAAAGTTCATAGTAAAAAAAAATTTATTTTCATAACTTTTAGCTCAATTTGCAAGTTTGATAATGACATCATAAAATAGGAAATTTTATGAGAATTAAAAAAATTGTATCGTTAAAATTAATATGCAGTCAGAAAATTTTATAATAACTATTTATAGTAAATTTATGAGAAAAGCTCAATATTTTTTTTCATTTTTATCGTAATAGATAATTTAAAGAGAAATAAAAGTAATCATTTCCTAGTTATTTTTATGTTAAAAGTTTCTACAATTGAAATATGAACTGAATTAATTTTAATGATTTACTTTAACCAAAAAAACTAATTAAAAAAAGTTGTTAAAAAGGTCTGCTCAATAGATCCTATTATAAAATTTCATTATAATTGTAAAAATCCATTGTTAATTTAGGAGAAAATAAGAATCATTTTTTTTAGAAATGATTTATATATCAACATATCCCCAAAAAATTTGGAATATTATAGTCTAGTAGTAGCACACACAAATAGAGTCTTCTTTTTTTTCCTCGTTTTAATCCCATCTACTTGGGGTCGGTTACCCTTACCCTAAACTTCCACTTGACACGATCTCCCACATCATCTACACTCATATCAGCTGTCCTCATATCGCATTCAATAGCATCCCTCCATCTCTTTTTTGTCTTCCTCCTACCTCTTCTTCCTTCAACATTCATTTCAATAATTGTTCTTGCAGCTTCCGATTCCTCTCTCCTCATATAATGACCAGAATAAAAAAAATATTAAATTACAAAGTAAAATGATTTAATTTTGTAATTGAAACCTATCATATCGAACTTGATTCTTATATATAAATGCAATAAATATTTTGAAAACATTATAAATGAATGATTTTAAAACGGGATAAGTAATTAAACAATAAATTAGATTTTTTTTCAATTTTTGAGGGTAATATCTTCAATTAGATACGAATTCACTTCTGTCGACTACAAAAATGACAATTTAAGCTAGTTTAAATTTCAAAGTTATTTTTCTCGTCTTAAAAAAATTAAATAAGTTAACTTTCTATGCTATATCAATTTGATTTATATAATATTTATGATAATCAGTGTACTCCCTTTGTCAGGTATTTTAAAATATAATAAAATACAAAACCCAGAATTTTAACATAAAAATAGCATATTTTTGCATGTGGTAGTTATTTTTACCATGAAAATTGAAAAATTAACGATTTTTAAAATTGTAATATTTGGGGGATTTTCCCCGTTTATGGTGAATGAGGGAATTTTTTTCAATTTTTGAGAGTAATGTCTTCGACTGGATACGATTTGTGATCTTTTAACGTATTGTTCATCAAAATCGGTCCAGCGAGAGCTGAGATTGAGCTTTCACAGACACATAAAAAAAAACACATCATAGTAAAATTAATACCTTCTCAGCTTCGTATCGAAGCTAAAATTTGTTATGATGTTAAGTCCCCACAGTAACTTGATTAATGATTGAATTTTCCAAAATAATATTTTATTAAAAATGTTGTAATAATTCATTAAGTAATCAAAAAATTATTATAATATAAAGTAAAAACTAAAAATATTAACATGTTTTATGTTTCGGAATGTTTCCCTTTATTTCGGGGATTGAGGAAAATTCTACATAACTATGACATTGATAGTTCCAATAAATATGTTTTACGATCTTTTGAAGAATTTATGTGCATAATTGGTCCAGTAGGAGTTGTTTAGTTTGGTGTACGGACATACAAGATATAAAAATAAAACGCAATACAGTGGGGTCGCGGTATAGTTGAGATTAGTATAGATAATATCTGATGGTAATTAAAATCACTATCGTAAAAACCAATTCGTTACAAATCCATAAATAGTATTTAATTTTAGAAGGCATTGTTGGATTCATTCAAAAGCAACACAAACTCATATTTCCTTAATTATAGTTTGATAACAAGTTTTATGATTTACGAGTATAATACACGAATACAAATTTATATTATATTATTTAATGTTGTAATTTTTATGGAAAATTATAAAAGTTAAAGAGTAGTTGCATAATTCATTAACTCAATAGTCAATGTGTATTAAAATTGTAAAAAAAAAAATGATAAGGAAATTCCTTAGATATTTACTTAAAACATTTTTGATATTTCCATTTATAAAAATTATTGAGAGTTCTATGTAAAAAGTTTAAAAAATGTCAAAATTCACCTATTTTTAAATAAGAATTTTTTGGGGGATTTTTCCTGTTTACGAAAAACTTTATTTTACATTTTTAAGTATAATGTCTTTCAACAAAATAAGATTTGTAATACTTTCATATATCGCTAGAAAAAAATGTCCTGTAAGAGCTGAAAAAAGTAGTGACAAGTATTTAACATCATAGTAAAATTAATATTTTTCCAACTCTAAACATCAACACCGAGTTAAAAACACGGCTGTTTCTTGATTATGCATCTAAACTAAAATAAATATTTTTAATGAAAAATTAAAACACGTGTGCAATATAAATGTTACATTTTTATTGTTTATGGCTCTTTTTATTATGATAAGATATATCAATTTTTGAGTAACGGTAATGTACCGACGAAAATGAAAATTATTGAATGAATTTTGAAATTTTAGATCGTGTACGAACAAGTAGTCGACACAGTTTTAGGAAAAGATAAGCAGCGTAAGCCGTTTATTTTAATCAACGTTTATCACAAGAGTAATTTATTATTTGCATATGTATATCATTGAACTGAGGTGATTACAATTGGTGGTCCAAGAAAAATATAAAACGGAATGAAAAAAGAGCGACCCTAAGCCGGAAGAGTTGCTTGACGTGACGTCGGCGGTCCGTATCGTGCGGTGTCATGAAGATTACTTCACAGCGTATTATTGGGCTGGTATTCGACACTTGGCATTTGTTGGACTTAACACCACGACGATAACGCATATGAGTAGAGGTCCGGTGTACAGTGGTGCGGGGGCTGAGAAGGAGCTGACGCGACCGCGGTATGTCAAATGGATGACAACGCCGTGACCGTGTTAATTTGATTAACTGTGATGGCGTACACACTGTCAGACATGTTACCTCAATTTCTAATAATTAATAAGCAGATATTGTCTAAAATATTTTTAAATAAATTGTTTGCGACTTTTAAAATTAATCAATCCCTGAGGCCTAATTTCGAAAGAATTTTTTTATTTTGGGATAAGAAAGTGATATCCTTCATTGGACATGATTGGTATTCACATTTCTAGTGTCGTTGTATATATACAACTTAAATTTAAGAATTGCAATAAGAATACTTTATTTATTTTGTATGCTAAACACATGACACGGTATTCAGTTGTCATGTATATTTTCGGCTTTTCTAGTGAATGTCACTTAAGTTATTCACCACATTAGTTTTTGTCGCGGTTTTTTTTATTAGTCTTGGTGGCGTTGCATTGTATAAACAAGTGATGGAAACAAATTCACCCGGACGCGGTTCTTTTCAACTTCAAACAGTAAAGGTTACAGTTTTCCCATTATTTTTCAGAGTAAAACATATGGCCTACGTTTATGAATTTATAAAAAGCTATCTCAAGAGACTAGAAAAGCTCAAACGCACTAGGTTTGTATTTTTAATGTTTATATTTTGTCCGTTTGAAAAGAGAAAAACAATAGTTTTATATGCCCGTCTGGTTATACAAACGAAAATCATCATAAAATTTAGAAGTTGCTATTTATTTTATAGCAATTAAGTTGCTAGTTTTAAGAGCGTTCATCATTCACATCTCACAGCGAACAACTACTTGCTACTAAACTAAGTGGCAATCTACAGAACCAAATTTGCTCAAGTAATAAAATCATACAATAAATGGGGCGTGTTGTAACGCAGTGGATGGATCATTAAGTCGCCGCCTTAGCGCTGATGTTCAGCTGCGCGGTTTGCTGTTGTTTCCCGGATGGGTGATCATACGGGAACTTTAACAGTAATTTACACTTTGCTCACTTGCTGGTTCCCTCAGCCAATGAGGTTGCGCCAGGTTAACGGCTGGTGCAAAATCTTGTCAAATGAATAAGGTGGTAGAGCCGACCCAAAATAGGTTGGGATAGAAATTTAAGGGATGATCATAAATCAATACCATAAAGTAAACAAAAATATTCCAGTGATTTTTTCTTATCAACAACTTAAAGCATTTCAACAGAATTTAATTATTAAATTAAAATTTAGTGTTATTGAGGCAATAATTAACCTGTCCATTAATAAATATCCTTAACTTATCAATAATTTCCAGTTACTGGTGTTCTGTTAAAAGTCCACAAATCGCATATTGAAAATATTTATCAATAACTAAAAAAGAACAAGGCTAAGATAAAGATTTATTTAGTCGAACCCGCCTCAACAATAGATTTTCTATAGTAATTGTCATCATTTATAACTGTTGGTAAATTGAACATATAAAT
Source organism: Daktulosphaira vitifoliae (assembly GCF_025091365.1). Classification (NCBI taxonomy): domain Eukaryota; kingdom Metazoa; phylum Arthropoda; class Insecta; order Hemiptera; family Phylloxeridae; genus Daktulosphaira; species Daktulosphaira vitifoliae. Next base: position 38,476,075 of record NW_026099573.1, on the reverse strand, counting down.
CTTTTACTTACACTACAATACTCTAGTGCATAGAAATGTGAGCTATTCGCTGTTTATCCGTCTTCATTACGACGTGCAGCTAATTTTTTTTTTCAAGGTAATTTTGAGGTCATTTAATTGACCTTGAGTTTAATGTTTATGAATTTCCAAAAGACAATATTTGTATGCCAATAGTTCATTATTTCCCAGCTACATTAACTGTGGCCAATTATTGGTTGTTAATAGAAATATTAAAAATGAATTCAATCTTGAACGTTTTATTTTCGTTTATATTATCCAATGAAAATGAAAAAATGTGTTACCCAGTTTTATCATCAATAACGGGACCGTATGGAATTTTGGAGTCGTAACAGAGGAAAATCGTGTATAGATGATCTCTGTTTGCGCTATTGCATCATTACATTTATACAGTGAACTATTATCACGTTGCAAGCGAAAACGATTCAAAAGATGGTCGTCGATTTGTCAACGAATCGAATGTCTCCGGCGTGTACCGGCAACACAAAGCGTGTGCGACATAATAATATATAGGGACTTATAACAGAAAGCCTCCGCTTAACTTTACTCGGAACGAAATTGGAAGATATACTCACAATGGGAGAGTCTGCGAGGGATGGATATGATCTAGAGTAATATCTATGTAACGATAGCGTCTTGGATATATGATGTGATGCAGCCGTATCCTCCCCATCATTAACCGAAATATATGTATTTTTATATAAGAAAAAACATTTGGGTGAAGTAAAAAATCAAATTTTATTTATTTTAAAATGGGAGGGTTAAAGGCGGTACTTGCATGACTACTTGCTTGTCCTAAAGTTTAGGTATAAACAATTGAACGAAAAAGTTTAAGTAGAAAATCAGAACAACACGTAAAACGGAATATTTAAACAGGCATAATATTAGCAAATTTTCGAATAAAAAGTAGTCCATTGACTATTCCAAAATATAGCATAGTACTTTTGTGACCCTTTAATATATGACATTGATTGTCGCTGACAATGTAAATGTAACATTTGATTGGTAGACGTTTCGTTAAGCCGATATAAGCAAACTATAATAACAGATATTATGGCCAGAACTGCAATTTCACAGGTATAATCCACTACTTTATAGACGAATATTGTTCTGTTGAAGAATTTGACTACCCTATAAACTGAAAATAATTTTTAAATGGCCAATAAAAGTAGAAATTTATTTTGAAACCGTATGCCAATTCTTGCCGTGTACAAAATTCTTTAAATATAAAAAATATTTACATCAATATACATTATTTTTATAATTAAAAGTACACCCTCGAATGATAAAATGAATATATATTCATTATATAGATTCTAATAATTGAATATAGTTTGCAAATTGAAGGACCTGCAGCAACAACTTGACAACTCCACATTTACATTTTGATAGAATATTACTAAGTAGAAACTACTTTATAGAGAAGTACAACCATTAGATACCATTAGATAAATAAATATTTTTTTTTTCTTGATAAATGTTTAAAAGTAGAGTTGTCAGGTCGTTGCAAAAGTTAGAGTTAATCAATACCACAAACGCAATTTCAATCAAAATGTAGGAGACTTTTTAAATGTCCTTATGGTTAAAATAAATTGTTTGTATAACAATATACAAAGTGCGTTCAAAAAATAATAAGACATTTTTTTTTTTAAAGTAATTCAGTCGAGTAGCCTTTCTCAGTGCTCTTCCATTTACGCGTGTGATCAACACGTGTTTAATATGACAAATATTTTATTAGATTTCTGTAGTTGTTAAAATTATTTCTTAAAAATTCAGTAATGTTGAAAAAAATATAACCATGGTAATGTATATATTTTCCAAAAGTTGAAATGTCACCTTCAGCAACTTTAGAGGAGAACAAAAATATATTAAATATTTTAATGGTACCATATAGAAAATCATATTTTTGAAGTGTAAAAAACAATCCTTTCCTATGAAATTGATCTGCAATTTTTTGGCACAAGACAGATTATTTATAGAATGATGTTATTCTCTAAACAAATCATAAAAAATCTCAAAAACATATTTTTTTGACATATTAGCTTTTGAAGATAAACAACAATATATACATTTTTAAATATAATTTATACAAGAACTCTGTTTAATTTTATGCTCTATATTCATACTTGAATTTTGCTGACTGTTCAATGAAATCACTTGTTATTTTATCAGAAAGAGACCAAATAATTTACTTAAGAAAAAAAAAATTACCTCATTATTTCATTTCAGTTAGCATAAATCATTTTAAACGAATTCGAAACACTTCATAGTAGTCTATTGAAAAATATAAATGGGACGAAAAAGTTGTTATTTTGTTATAACAATTTTTAATAAAAAGTTTTATATTAGCAATTCAAACAATATTTTAAAATAAATATTCAATAATTATTGAATATTTAATTATTATAATAATTAATTGGAATCAACGTATTGTTTTATGAAAATGTTATCATGTCTATATATCTGAAAAAAAGAAAACATTAAATAATCAACTTATTTTTGATGCTCCAGAATGATAGTAAAGTAATACGTATTTTTTATCGAAATATATTCCATCATCATTTGAATTATTTTATCTCTTAGTTATTAAGGTATAATAAAGTATAATAGAGTAAACTGCTGAATATAGAAATAAATAATTTAAATTTACGTATAACAAATTGGTAAGTAACCTGGAAACAAATTTATAAAAAAATTTATTAAGGGACATAGATATATATTTCTATCGATCTATATCTTCAGTAAATGTATATATATATATATTATAATATATTATATTATAATGTATATTATATATTATGTGTATTATATATAATGTACATATATTAATTCGAGGATTTAGATGAGCACGCACAATTAGAACCTGCTTTATAAAATAAAAGCTTCTTGAAGCTAATTATTTTTGTTATTGACACCATCAAAATGATAAGAAAATTCTAGTGTAGGTAAAAACGTGAAATTTGGTTCAAAGGTGAATCTTATAGAGTAAATAAAGGGAAAAATCTGAAAATTATTATTTTGTCAAAATAAACGGTCTAAATTCATTTGAGAGCGTGTAATATTCTGACGCCAGTGACACTAATCATTGAGTTTCACAGGGCAGCTTCAAAAGGGGTGAGTAGTTAGTTGATGTTCACCATATAAATCAACTATTATAATTAATTAAAATATAAATGACTTTGTAATTCATTTAAAATTAAAGAATTTAGTTACTAAAACGTTATAACCTGAATGATAATTTCTATTCATTAGAACTGTTCATAATAATTATTAAAAATTTACTAGGCAAAATATACGAATCCTACTGATTTATTAATTATCTCATAAAAGTGTAATTAAAAAAACAATAGTCAAGCACATTAATATTTTGTTGGCAATATAAAACGTAGCTGTCATTATTAAAACGTTCAATTTATTTAAAATTTTAATGCTGAAAATATGTTTTAATTGCAATCTACCAAAATATAGCAAGTTGTTCCGCTTTCCAATTTTGCATTATAATAATATCAAAATCTAGGTGAATCGAATGAGTGGCTCTTTGTTTCCAATGCTCTACGATTATTAGTTTAGCTGAGTTAGGTTGAGACCTTCACAGTGTCACAGCCGGTTCAGAGCCGTGTTGAATTGTCACTCGTCGGCCATTATTTGATCGCATTTTGTGTCCTTGCAAGGATACAAATATTATTTATTTCAATTTGTTTGGCTGCTTAGCGGTATCCATTGTTCTTATTAATTGTATTTACATAATAAAATTTCAAAAGAAATGATATACCCACAAAAACCTAACGGTCATAAGTTCTATACCTCCCCTATCTAAAAAATAGAATAGTGTTAAGTCTTTTTTTTTTTTGTACGATGACCTGTGTGGTCATTTATTAACATTATTATATAATGTTCAGCTACGCTGTTTACTGTTGGCCTCAACGCACGCTTTGTTCTTTTACTGGCTCCTCAGCCATAAAGAAGTTGTATCAGGTTGACAGCCGGTGTAAAAATCCTGCCATATCATAAAGTAGAGTCGGCTCTAAAGAATTGGGTTAGAAGCTAAGGAGAAGATGATGATGATAATATTAAAGTATAGCATTCTTAATTGAAAACCCAGAAAATTGGATTATTAAAAAACACCTTATTAATGCAAAAAAAAAAAAAAAATTTTATACCTGAGACTTAATGAAAAAAAGCCCAAATAATCGTGCTCCATTTAGATAAAAGCGAAAAAATTGTTAGGAAAAAGTTTTTTTTTTTGCGAAACTTTTTGTGATAATTTTTTCTCGCAAACGTTGCATTTTATCGATAAATAAATGGACAAGTTTTCATAAAATATATTTGTTGTATTTTTTATACTTATAATAATATAATAATTTTTTAAATTCTAATGTACCAGTCAATAATAACATTTATTTGGTAAAAATAACATTTATAGTTTTTACATTACACATTTAAAACGTTTAAATATTTATATACACTCATTTCACATAAAAACTAGTTTGTACAGTATATATTAATAGCTTAGATTTAAATTCTTTCATATCGTAATGTTCAGTACTTTAACCATATATAAAAAAGGATTTTTTTAATTATATGTAAATTATATTTAACTATTAATTAATGACTATAACTGTATTTAACTTACTGTGTCTGAATAGTAATACTGTATTATTATTTTATAGTGATTGTAATTAATTCATAGTATTTTAGTATTATTAGTCATCATAGAAGGAGTTTTATTTTGACATAATATTGAAATGTTGTCATCTAAGAACTAAAGGCTACTCATATATTCACATCTATAGTGTATGTTTATTTTATTTCGAGACTATATGGGAACATGTAAGCAATCTTTGTACCTGATCATCTGTTTAAATGACATTTTCTCGTTGAGACGAAATACTACAGTTTGACGTTTTACCTTTCTCTATTAGAAAATTCTGGTTAACCAGTCTCGGTAGATTATGGACCGCATAGATATTTTGGCAATTAGAGTTTCAAATTCTTGGTGTGCTATTGGTTTTTGTAAAAATAATAAAACTCAAGTATATGGATATATAAGCGTTCATAAAAGTGTTATATGTTAAGTTGTTACGCCAAAAAGAGATACGCCAAAAATGTATGAAATTTCAACATTATTTTTCTGGTAACTATCGCTAAACTAAAATAGAATAAAAAAATAATAAAATTGAACTTTGCGCAGATCGTTCATAAATTGGTAGACAATGCGTCACGTTAGGTGGCTGTGTGCAATTTTATCAACAAAATAACAATTAATAAACGTCATATAAAAACCCGTTCAAATGTTACAAATGAGACTTTAAGCTCAAAGTGTTCCGTGTGTAAATTGGCGCATACAATTATATGGATGCCCAATGTGTTGTGTTGTGTATGTCAGTAGCCAAAACCGTGTAAGCGAATTGCAGTTGTATGAGAATTGTTTATGTTTCCACAGTAAAACCGAGTGCTCGGCCAGAAATTGTTTCGCGTGTAATAAACAGCCCCGTCATACGGTTCTTGTTCGCACCAGCACCGTCGATGGCATAGATCAACGAGTCGCTAGAATTAGCAGAAAACATCAGTAAATGAGATGTGCACACCGCGTAAATTGTTTACAAGTAGCACTGTTAACGTTTTCACGGTTCCGAAAGTGCGTACGGCGTTATGTGTACGCTGCACGGACGAGTATGGCACGCGTACTGTTGTGCAAAGTCAGGTGCAGTGCCTAGAGTTATGTGCGGCGTGCCTGTTTACCATATAAGATCATTCTTAAATTAAACATGCGTTTTGCTGGACGGGCTCTAGCGTAGCATTTGTCTGGATATCGGGTCCGCCCTATGCGTCGGAAACTTTAGTCGCTCACGGAAATTCAAGAGCGGACCTTTCCAACTGACTGGAAATGTGATCCGGTGGACGTTGTCACGCGACATTGTTCGGTTAGCGAGTTAATGAACGCGAGCCTATACTGAATGGCTGCGCTTAAATGGACCCAAGACAAATGGACATATGAATTACTGACAGCGAATTTAAGACGACAGGACTGCGTGTGGTAATATTGTTTTGAACTCGAGCTGTCCGATGTTATACTGTAAAAAAGATATTTGAATTTCATGATGTTGTTATCGACTTATGCGCATGTTAAAAAATGAAGTAAATCGACATTTTCCGTTATCTGCGTTGGAACAAAATTATTAAAAAACTACGAACCGCCGCGGAACGACTGGTAGATGTGAAATTTTGTATACAAAATTTGAATGAAAAGATTAAGGAAAATAAATATTGTTAAACATCGAAAAGGCTCAATACTTTTAATTAATTACTTCTGAAATAGTAATATTCGATTCTGCTTCTGACTGGCATTACTGTGACAATTGGTCAATGAATTTTTTACTAAAGTTATGATCTACATTGAATACGAAAAATCATACATTACTTAGCAATGCCCTACCATAAAGCAAAGGAAAATGACTTATAAAATTTTAATTAACTTATATAGCCCTTTATATCTTCCATCATGCACAGCATTTTATTGCCGGGCTGATAAAAAGTATGGTTCGCGTGAAGTCACAAGTTCGAAATTTTACGGTGCGAAATGCTTCATTGCATTTTTGCAAAATAATTTTATATAATTATAAAATTTATTGTTTATACAGTGAATTTTAATGTTAAGTTGAATTGTTTTTTCTGAATTTTTAATAGAAAATGATTGACTTTACCAATTTTGGTTTATACAGTCGGCCAAACCCCCAAAAATATAAACAGACTCATAATCGTTTAAAAATATTTCATAAAATTTTTAAAGTTTAAATTTTTATGAAAAAATATTTTAAAAAGGTATTTTATTGAAAATTTTTTTTGAGTTAAAATTGGATTTATTAAATTTTTTGGCCTGGTCCAAAAAAAATGTATTTTTTTGTAGTATATTTTTGTCTATAAACGAAACAATGACAAAGTCCTTCTAATTAATAAAATAAATATTTATATTTGATTATTAGGTTACGTAGGAATAATTAATGAATATATTTTAGATAAAATAATACTTAACGCTCAGAACATTTATATGCTGTATATCAATAAAAATGATTATTTTTGATTAAAAATTATTTAATTTTTTAAATAGTTAAGATTTGAATATTTCAATTGTAGTATATTTTTAAACACCGATAGTTACATAACTTCGCATCGAAGCTAAAAATTACTATAGTTTTTAACAAAATTATTTATTTTGATATAAATAAAAAAAATAATGATTTTAGTGAAATGTTGAGATTAGTAATTATATTTATATAGGTTCCTGACTATATATCAATTTAAACAACACAATCTTTATAAAAATCAATTTCACAGGACCTAAAATATTAGTTAAATATGACATTTGGACAAATTATTTTTAGCAAATTAAAAACTAAAATCAATGATAATTAAAAAAAAAATTTGGTTTTGTTTTTAATTTATTTATTTTTAAATAATGTTGGTTTTTACATACTAGTTATTATATCGAAAATTGAAGGTGATATAAAAATGTTTATATCAGATTCGATAATCGAAAACTAAAATACAAAAATAGCATATGTTTGAATATTATAACTATTTTTACCATAAAGACAAACCCAGAAGTCAATGTTTTTAATAAAAGTATATTATATAATCTTTAATTTAGAGTATATATAAAAGTGTTAGCATTTTTGGAACATTTTCAAAATGTAATTTTTTGTACAAAAGTTATCACTTTGAATCTCCCCTGTAGACAGGTAGAGGATCAGTTTAAAAAAAAATAACCAAATACTAGGAATATACCTAAGGTCTTTTAAAAATAAAATTTGTTTTGGTTCATTAATTTTTAAAAAATGTATAGCAGTTTTAAGAGAAAAAATTTTTAAAAATATTGAAAATTACAGATTTTTTCAATTTTCGGATGTAATGTCTACAACAAAATATGATTTGTGATCTTTTAAAGTATTCAAAGCGGTCCAGCGAGAGCTGAAAATAAGTTTTAATGGACACAATAAAAAAAAAACATTGTAATAAAACCTAACCTTTTCAACTTCTCATCGAAGCTAAAACTCAAAATTATGCAAAAATATTATACAATCTAGATATCCAAATATAACTGATACTTGTTTAAAAAATATTTAAATCATTCAAATATTTTTTACATAACTTGAGTAAAAGTAAATCCAGAAGTATAAAAATACTTAGACTAGATATATAAAATAGGGGAATTTGAATGAATACCTGGGGAATAGAATCTGATGGTAATATTTATACAATGATAATATTTTATAATATAAATAAATTTTATAAACATAAACTGATAGTATGATGATTCTTCTGGTTGGCGGTCATGTGTTATAATAACGCATTTATCAGTTTTTTATATATTTTTATGTTGAGAAAAGTGTTCATTTCTTAAAAAATAATTGATAGAATTATATTTTCAGAAACAAAAAGTAGTTATAAAGTTGTTGGCTATATATATTCAAGATCTATGTGCAATCAAGTAACTGTAATTATAGTAAAAAATGTTTAATTTTCATAAAACCGGTTCGGGTAAAGTGGGTAGTTAAAATTCACTAGGTTATATTTATTATCTAAGCTGGGGCCGTTACAGAATTATTAATTAACGACATTTAAAGAACTCATATTTTAAATATTACATTTCTAACACGTGTAAAGAAAACTATTTTCAAAAATATATTAATCGAGACTAAGGAAGCCAATGCTTTTGCTTGTAAAAGATAAAAAAGTGAGGTTAAATAGATTTTAAGATTAAATCAATTTTGTGTAAAATCAATGATAATTAGTAGAAATATTCACTTCACCAGGCAAAGTATACAAATTTTAGTTTTTAAAATCAGTTGATTTTTATTTGTTTGCAGATGAATATAAAATTAATTACAAGAGTATAAATTTGAATTTGAGATATTTTAAAAACATCTCAAAATTAATAAGACATTTTTCTTCACAATATTAATACTTATCAAAGGATATGTTTGGTAACATATCTTGTACATATTTTTCCTGCTAAACTTAAAATACTTGCTATATGTTAATAAATAATAATATTTTAGTATAAGAAACCTGATTTTTTTTTTGGAAATATTGAAATTTCAATAATACTTTAATATTAATTTAGATACGACTTCAGATATGAACTGTAAGAAATATTAACAAACTTACCGTATTAATAGTATCATGATTGTATTTGAATATTAATAATCAAAAAGTTATTTTACCAAAAACAAAACAAAAATAAATTTATTATCGATTTAAATAATACAATAATAAATTAAAACAAATATAACTTAAAGTTCATCGAATTCATTAATTTTAAACAACAACTTCTGTCTAAAAAAGTGAACAGAAATGTTTATATTATATATAAAAAACTAACAAAATTATTTTTACATTTGTAATCTTATTTGAAAGAGTGCGGAAATTCTATATTTTGAGATGACTCTATGCATTCTATGATTTTCATGGACCAAAAATTCGGAAAGATATTTATTTTATTTTTTTCTATGGCTGACCGAGATTGGCTCGCAAATGGCATTTGGTGGCAAAGAGGGACTGAGACAGTAGGGAAAAATAAGATAAATGATTCAACCCTGGTCGTGTGATACCCAAAACGAGACGAACCCTACACTTTATGGTACGTATATGTTTACCATAAACGAGTTTGTATTACTTCTAGCATGCGTTCCTCGCCGAGAGGACAAACTAGTAGGCATTTTTTATTCGTATTTTAAAGCATCAGCGGCGTTTTAATATTACACTTTACAATCAAACTTCTCGGGACGTTTATTAAGAAGACCGTTTATTGATAACAGTTACGAGCTGAAAACAAAAAGTTGACCCCGAAACAGTTTTAGAAGCTCAAAAATAAACACCATTAATATTTCAAAAAAAAAAAAATTCTTTAACGGAAGACATTAATATTCAAAATGCACAATTTATGTAGCTTTGCTATTTACCGTTGAGTATTACGGATGACGTACAAAAGTCGTGTTTAATACACGTTATTTAACTGGCGTCTTGCTTAAGTGCTTCACTGAAGAACTATTTGACTTTAACGTCTCGAATCGGTATTAGAATTCACGGCGCGCCAATGACTTGTACGGTTATGTGCAACACTGTGCTGTTGAAAGGGAATCACGTAAAAATGTGTAAATTTAATAACACATTCTTTACCGGAGGCCGGCAAAAAACCCATCCTGTAGATTTCCGGAAAAAAAAAACAAATTCAAGTATGTTTGTGTAAAAGAACTTCAAAGACTCCAAACCGTTCGTCTTATCCGCGAAATGATACGCAAATCGTATTCAGACCGCCTAAGTTATAATACCGTCTTATGCGCCTGTTTGTGTCAACATACGGTGAATTATAACGAAATTATTCTTCTGTCAAACTTCCATATCTTATAAGTACCCAACGACTTCGTGCGTGGAGAGATTTTACATAAATGAACGACGACAACCCAACGGCTTCTAAAAACGGTACGGGGCAAAGGCGCCATATCGTAACCCAAAATATAACTTTGATTTTCCGCTATTAAAACTGCACATTTTATGTATAAATATTGACGAATAGCAAAACTATTAAAGTTTTAAACAAAACTATAGTCTTATACATATTTATATATTCATTCGTGCGCACCGCCCTTATCGGTCGCGAAATCGATAGTCAACAAGAGGTTCGTTGATCAGTGCAGCGATACGCCGAGATGAACGAAAAATAGGTGTTTTTTTTTGTTGAAAATTAAAAAAGATTTCGCGCGTGTATAATGAGTCGGACAATGCGGTCGACAGAGAAGTCATTGTTATAAATCTCTGGTGACCTGACTCGATTCGACACGGCGAGGCAGCCGAGAACTTGTTTGCCGGAACGACTTTTACAATTGAAACGCTTTTTAGACGAAAGTGAACGTTTGCCGATCGTCAAACTGACAACTTTGTGTAAAAACTAGCCCGCCGTGTTGATTTACAGTTATTGTTGCGACGATTAATACAACGCAAAACGTCATGTGTTGCTTATGATTGTCGTCATTGAAAGGGAAATCGGTGTCATTTTTGTGGGCAGTCACTGTAAATATCCTCCAGTTTTTAATTGAATAGTTTATAGCTATTTTAAAATAATAACCGAACGCATTTTTTCTTGTATGTAATTGGAATCGTGCCATAAGTCTGCATTTGTTTAAAATGGAAAGGTAAATCGTTGTAATTATTTGTTTTGGTTTACTCGCCGTCGTTCCGGTAGCTTCTATTTTTAATTATGTGCGCGTATATACGTTTTATGCTGTCATAAGTAATTAAGTTTTATAATGTACACTACGGGTTGACGATCGCTTGCAATTAAAAAACCATAGAGTACACTATTATTATGCAAACGCCACAATAATGGGCCGCTTAATTAAATACAGCTAAAAATAATCTCGGATCAGATTTTTACGCTAAGCCCCCGGCGCTTTTTAGTTAGACTCGCACAGTAAATATAAAACAAAAACGATTATCATTACGTTGACAATGAACGAACCGTTCCCTATTGTTGATTATTTTGTCGACAACGAGTTCGGTCATTAAATGATGTTTGCAAAGCAAATTCTGAGCATGTCATGTATTGAATAACGATAATGCCAAATAAAAATTTCTATTCGTTTAAAAAGTAGGGCAACTTCTTAAAACGTTAAATTGTTACGGGCACACGGGCAACAACGATTTCGTCGACAATTGCATTTAAAGTGGTTCTATGGACATTTTTTATCAACGTGAACACGAATCACGTATACACGATGGACAGTGCCGTTAGAATTTTTTGGCCAAAGAATAATTATTCACTTTTATAGAGATTAAAATAAACCGCAAACGTCCTAGAATTTTTTTTTTATATTTATTTCGCTCTCGGTCTTTCTCTTTTTATCTTGTCCGTTCTATCTCTCTTTAGGTCCGTTTTAGCCGGCACTTTGGCCTCGAGCCTCGTGTATATAGGATACATGGCACATCATGCAACGTTAGGAGACATAGGGGTATGGGTAGAAGTTGATTTTCGACCGACACATTTTATTGACACTACTCCAAAAAGAAAAAACTACCTTTTGAGAATCTTAAATGTGATAGAAAGCGGGTTCTGGCATCATTTGAATAATTTATAGTTCTTCTATTTTTGGTACTAACAATAACGTTTTTTCGAACTTCCATAACAAAAGTACCTGACACGTGGTGTCTAAACGTGTATAAAACGCAACGCGTACAAAAGAAAAACCTTTAGATTCTGAGTGGTAAATATTAGTATTAATTTTATTTGAGTTTCATCCAAAAACAATTACATATCACGTGCCGCAGTCGCGGTGTACATAGTAGCGGACTTAAACAAAGTTTACCGCTCACTGTCAGACACGTTTCACTGTCGGTATTGTTTATCTTCGGGTAATCAGTTAAATCGTCTCGGTGACGGCATAACAGCTGACATTTTTAAAGCGTGGGAGTATCGCAAAGCAGTCTAAAGGTCGTTGGCAGCACACACAAACCCATTGGCGCGATTGTAAATCCTCTCGATAAATCTTTGCCATTAATACCGCTATGACTATAACTATAGTGTAGGCGTTACATTACAATTAATTAAAAAAAATAATAATTTACCGTTAAATGCTAGCGATTTGAATGTTTTTTTTTTAATTTACAGCGTATGCTTTCATACAAACGTATTCATCAATATGGTTTCAGTCAACTCCGTAGGTGTTGTAGGCTTTGATACATCAAATATCGTATTAAGGAGATTGAAGTTGCATAGTTCATGTTAAACACGAGTGTTAACGAAAGATGTTTTGTCAAACATATCAAGATTATTATGAAGATGAAACATCGAGATACGCGTTTTAAAAGCCAAGAGGTATACATCGTACGGTCTCTCAGGTTTTCGTTTTGTCAAGAGAACGACGCCTTTGAAACTCGGACCACATAAAAGCTAGAAGACAATTTATACATGTTCTGTAGACTTTGCAGGATTTTTCTTTAGACAGGAAAAGCGATAAGAACTCACTTTTAACCTTTTTTTTACGCAATGCTAGGTAGTAGAAAACCGAATTTCCTTGATATTTTTTTAAACGCATATATGTTGTAGAAATGAATATACTAATTTATCATTGTAATAGAAATTGAATTTATTGTCAACATTTCACATTCCAGTAAAAATAACAGCAACAATGTTTTTTAGAATCAAGTAAATACCGAAAAATATGTTCATTATTGGTTATAAAAAGTTGTGATCTCAACTTTTCCTTTTGGTATTGAAAAAAAATGTTATTGTGTCTATACACGTTTTTTGATTTGTTGTATTGTAAATTTTAATTTTTTAACTCGCTCCCACGAACATTGTAAAATAACAAAAAGGTCAAATAGTATTTTTTAAAAACGATTAAATCGAACAAAAAAAACCCTATAGTTTTTATACCATTTACGAAGTTTTACTAAAATAATGGAGTATAAAATCGTGTTATTTTCGTATATCGAATAAGTTAATGTAGTGTATTTAATAAGTTTGTAATTTCACTTACTTAACTATGAATAATTTTTATTGATTATAAAATCGTGTTAAATCAATATCAAATATTTTTTTGATTCTAATTGCTTAAGATCATTTTTATTAATGATTTAATAATGAGCAAGTTAACAATTTCAGTGAATTATATACATAAAGTTTATCCGCGCGGAATTTAAAACGACCTGATATTAAGAAATTACTGAATTTTGTTTATTATTTTATTAACTCATAAGGTGCAATATAACTTTGGCTTGAATAATATCGAACGGATTCTTTACAATTAATTAATTAAAATATTTCACGTAATAAAATCGTTTTATTAAAGAAATGATATAAACCAAAAATGACAACGTCATTGTAATGCGTTTCACACCGGTAGAAAGTTAATCGGTACAACCTTATATTTTATGACTTGACAATTTGGCACGTGTCCATAGTTCACAGCCAGTTAAATACCACAGCAGCTGTTGCTAAGCATTAGAAATTTTTTTCAATAATAATATCCGATTTTCGCCAACCTCAGTGGTTCATTTTTCGCATAATAGTATTTTTTAATTAAAAGTGCGTAGTAAAACATGTACAGTTATTGCCGTCAACGTTACGGTTTATAGGCATGTGCACTTGTATTGCAAGAAAAATGTGTGCACCAAACTTACCTCACTTCAGTTGTAATATTATGTGACACTGATCTTCTCTAAAAGTGACAGAATCGTCGACATTAAAATTAATGAATTTAGGCGAAAAACATTTCAAGAATCATAGTGGTAAGTCACAAGTATATGCGACTAGTAATGTGTTAAACAAAAAAATTCTATGAAACGTTTTCAAAAATTAAATTCAACGTTAGAAAAAAATACCAAATGAATAGGTAAGAATATTCGAATATGAAATAATTTAATGTTTAAATTCGAACTTGACGCGCTAACAGTGTTTTAATATCTTATCAATTTACAAAACATCAGAAGGAATAAATCAGCAAAACCATTTATATGTTTTGTCTCCGATTATTTTTATAGATATTTACGCTTACGATAGTTTTAACACGAACTCAGTGGCCACATAAATTACAAATGTCAACTAAACGTACTATCTGCCTTTTACAGTATGCGACATCAACAAAACTTCCTTATAGATATTTGCAAAACAGAAGTCACAATGAATCCGTTAAAAATCACATTGTTTTTACATCGTGCAATATTTTTTTAGCACAGAAGGAAAGTGGATAACCGCTGTACTGAAAAACTCTATAGAATACATGAATCCAATCTAAAAGAATTAAGTTCAGTTAACCAACTGAACGGTTGAAAAAAAATTATAATATAATAAAAATTAACTTTGGTCAAGCTCAAAAATATAATTTAATAAATCTTGCAAATTTTAAATATCAGGTTAAACTTATCGCAACAGCCTTAAATATTGCACAATTTTTTTTGTAACATAATTAAAATAAATTTTCGGATTTTAATCTACCTTATCAAAAAAAAATCTAACCCGCCCATTATTTTATTAATTATGATTACATTGCGTAATGATGGCTATGTTAAAAACCGTAACTACATAAAAATAAAATCAGTATATTAATGAAGTTTTATGTAGGTATTCATGAAAAAAATATTCTTTGGTTAAAAAGTTTCATATTGTAAATTTTATGATATTAATAATACTCATTATTATAAAAATTTTAGTTATCCTTTTTTCAAGAGATAATACTGCTAAAGTTTTTAATATTCAAGATTTAAAATACTCGACAATAATATCAATATTATTCTGTCAACTCACCTTTAAGCTTTATAAGCATTACTTGAATACATTAAGGAGAGAAAAATTGAATTTAATACCAGTAGAATATTGCAGAAGCAACATGACACATTAAGAAATCAGATGTGACACTATAGTTTCAAAACAAATTAAAAAATAATGTTGTCTTACTTTTTATTGTTATAAAACAGAAGGCTGAATACTAAAAGAAAAGTTCAACATAAATGTTTGAAGCTTTTCAAATACACAAAATTATTTTAATTAATAACATTCTAAAAATGAAAAAAAAAAAATACTCAATTAAGTATGATGTACAACATTTCAAACATAAACATTTTTTTGATAAATTGAATAATGTAAAGTATACTGTAGAATGGAAATACATGATAATAAAGTAAAATAATTTTTAGCATTGTTTTAAATGATAGTAAACAATGGAAAATAATTGTGATTGTATTTGCGTTGGAAACTATAGTTAAAATAAAAAAGGAAATTTACTAAGAAAGTTAAAAGGACAAAAAAAGGTATCTAATATGTGGAAGACAATACGACTAAATAGTATTAGAAATGGTAGTTAGAATAGAGGTGTATATCACAATATTGAATTAAACAAGATCATAACGTTTGAGCTTACTTTTTCTAACTTACTGCAGATTTTACTGATAATACATTGAGATACGTTCGTTGATTAAGATCATGATTAGAGATTATGCGTCAGTTGAAACAATAACATAGAGTTTTTTAATGAAATCACAGTGGATAACAGTTACAATATTATGATTTAAGATAAATAGTAAATAAATTGAGTAAGGTTATGACGATAAATAATTGATGTGCTCTTATCACGTCATAACGGTGAGACGACACGTGGGAAATGAATCGCATGCCATATCGCAGTAGCATGTGTAATAAGGTTTACTGGAATTCATATACTAAAAACAATAATAGTGAATAGAGTTCACAGGCAGGATATTATTAGAAAATTAATTTAAAAGCTGTCAAATGCCATACATCATGATTCTCAGATTTATACTTCGATGGATATTTAGGTTTAAGGTGTTTTGATTATATTATAGATTACTATAGATTCATAATAACAGAGGTTGGAATGGGTTTAATTTTGAGAAAACGTCTACCCTAAATCACCAAATCGAACTTCTGCTAGAGTTGAGTTTTTCAGGTTATAGTAAATCATTTTAAGTTACAGAAATTTGTTTAACGTATTCAGAGATATTTGAGTTTATGACTTAAAGTATTAGTACAAAAGCATTTATAGCGGATAAACAAATATTTTTTAATCTTTTTTAAGTTATAATATTTCATCAGAATTAAGATAATTATTTTTAGGTCTTTTAATTTTTTGAAAGAATAATTATAATTATATCTATTTATTTATTTTTATTTTTTCAGAAATTTTGATTTTTTGAAAATTGTTGACAAACCAAACAAATTAAATTTTATGAAAAACACAAAAGTTTTCCAATATACAGAAAGGCAATCTTACAAAATAAAAACTAACCTGGTAAATTAATATGGAAAATTTATGTTTGGTGCGAACCAAAAAAATGCCACAGATGAAAGTTATTATCACTTGCCCGTGCAATATAAAAAACACGTGTTAGAGCTTAATGTCTTTATTGTAAAGTCATTTTACAAAATGATATCACAACAAACGGCAGTTGTAGTATTACGGCATTCCAGTGGTAGGGGCAGGTGTTGTTTAGACTTTACTGAAATATACATGAAATTCAAATTAACGAAAACTTTGTATATTACAGTGTATCGCTTTATCTCGCGGCCTTAAGGAATTTCATTGCTGTTATTATTCTTGTTTTCAAACGCAAATATTGTATTATCTAGTGCGATCGATCGGTATGGTAAACTTTTTATTAAGTTTCACGTTAAAAGTTATAGCCCGTTACGGTTTTTCAGCAGAGCTTGCCATTGTTAGTCATTTAAATCTTACATAAGATTAAAATTCGATGAACCAAATATTAATGTTTGGTAATAACGCTATTGAATTCCACTAGATTGAATATTTTTAAAAACAGATTCAATAATTCACCCCTGTGCTCTCAACAATTCTTTTTACCAGCTAAACAAGTTTTTTTTTAAATTTAGCTTTTAAAAAAAAATGTACAAGCATTCTATAATTTGATCAAAATAAAGTATTCGAATTGGCTAGACACCATATTCGCAATCAATAAAAAATAACGAAAAAGTTTCATTTACTATGAGCGTTGTGTATTGTAAAAGGGTCTATCGCGCAAACTATGTTTTTTCTTGTAGAACTCATGTCTAAACAGAGTTTGTGCAAAATTACTTTTCTCGGATCCTTTGAACATTGACGACATGACGTTAATAACGATAAAATATAGAGCCTTTGTGCTCTATATTCTATCTTTAGAAAATACTCAATAATAATTTTGTTACAAAACGACTTATTTATACTTAATTAATTCTTTCATTTTACATTAAAAAAAAATGTACATCAAAGTTCAAAATACTTTTCAATAATAATTAAAATATTTAATAAATAGAGAGGTGCTATTCACAATGTAATATTCTGAATATTTGAAAGAATATCATATTATCTAATCTAAGTTTCTTCAGTATCACTATCAAAATTTATTGGACAAAATGGAAAATTACGCGAAGAGCTCCATTTATGTACAATTATCGTCTCGGATGAAAAAAAAAAGAAGATTTTTTTATATCCATTAAACGTTAACGACTCAAAAGCGTTACATTTTTGAAGCAACATCGTTTAATATATCAGCAAACTTAAAGCAAACACTTCCTCTCTTTCTTAACACACAAACATTTTCTCTGCTTACTCCAGTTTATGTTCGCGATCTCAATTTTGTGAACTGGGCTCATGTTAATGAACAGCCGAGACAAAACGGTATTTTTCCTTTTTTTTTATGGTGGCTAAAGTGTTTGCATTCCTAACACACGCTCTATTCTTCATCCCCACTTTATTCATTTTTTTTTCACGATGAAAAAATATATTTTTCGTCACGTTTTCACCGACTAAAATACCCAAAATATTATGAATTTATTTTTATATCCTTGGGTCATATACAATGATAATATTTCGGTAAAAATGAGAGAAAGGGCTTAAGGCATTTTGTGGTTATTTCGTGACATAGGTACTAAGACGACTAAATCAAAGCATTTTTAAACGATGCATGATTTATTTAAACTCATATGTGAACAAGATATTTTTCATTTTAGACTATGAACTTTATACCAATATAAATGCAGCAAAGACTTAAATATAAATTTACTTTACCGTAAGTACTAATTAACATTTTATAATGTTTTAACAGCCACTCAATGTCTCTAAAATGTATTTAATCAAAGACAATAAAAAGTAGAATTTGATACGCGCTACAAATGGCGAGTAACAATTTTCCCCCAAAAGACTTGAGAAGTTTTGAGTCCCGATTAGTCTTGCTGTTCAAATTTACTGTTTTCAATGACATGAATCATCACAGCCCGACTGACTAAAATATTAAAATGAGATTAAAAATTCTGTAGAGAATCATAAAATCATATGCATATAAATTTTACTGTAGAACTCTTTTCTTGACTTTATAAAACGACAGCTCTTATTACATATAATTACCATCGTCATTAAAATTGTGATAAAAAATTTGACTATTATTAATAATAGCAAATGTAATTATAATTAAAAATCAAACGTTAATACTGGTTTAGTAATTAATGATTTAATTAAAATGAATTAACATACGATTGTAGCACATTTAGACATAGTCTCATTTAATAAGTATTAAGTATCATTGCGCTAAATACTACTAAACAAATCATACCTACAAATACTATATTTACATTTAATGAACTCTATTCCCTTATAAGTTCTGTAAACTAATAGGAAAAAGGTAGATGGTACTTGGCTAACTATATAATATTTAAACAATACAAAAATAAGTTAGATCTTGGAACTCATGATTTTCTAATTGGTCGCCTCGAGATAAAAAGGTTTTAGTTTGAGATTGATTCCTCGGTAATAGTGTAAATGTAAAGAGTGATATAAACTTATAAAAATTTAATTTAATTTAATTAATTACAATCTTAACAGTAATAACAAATAATTTTTTTTAATTTAAATAATTTAATAGTTTAAAATAACGTGAAAAGATAAAAAAAATGCACTATAGGCACAAATAGTAAAACTAGTTTTAAGATAATATCAAATAATAGAAAGGTTATCCATAATCAGATTATTAGTTAAAATAAAGTTTGGAAAAAAGAATATTTTCCGCTTTTTTATTTACAATTATTGTTTCTGAAAAAATAAATGTATTCTGAAAACTATTCAATTATATTAGAAAATATTACATACGTCATTTCAATTAAACTTAAATATAATTTTGTGCGATATTTTTATATTATTAACTCCAGTGAGACCCCATATCTCTGTTTCTTAGTAGCTTGAATGCTAAAAAGAATATCCCTTAATGTTAAGTCATTTTAAAATGGCATTTTTAAAGTTTTTATTTTTGTTACTGTCTGAGTAGCTGACTAACTCGTCAGAATTATAATTCCCGCAAGGGAAAGGAATAAGAATTGTAAAAAGAAAATAACTTTGTAAATATATGAAATTTGCTACTTTCTCAAAATATTAAAGGCTTAATCCTTGATTAATTTAATACTTGATCAGTTTCTGACCAATAAATTCCTAAATACTCATTTAGGAATTATGTTGGAAATGAAGAAGAGAACTTAGAAGAAAAGATAAAGTGTTCACATCATTTCACGAGATTTATGATTTATGACTCATTCAAAAACTGGCCCAATATTAATCAATATGAATAGAGGATCAATGTAGTTCTTAAAAGTAGAATTGATCTTTATGAACTAAAGAACAAACTTGGCCACAGAGTAGATATATACTTAAATAGGTGGGCTTTACAAGGAAAAATATTGGAACTTAGCCCTATTTCACAGTTACGTTTTTGTTGAGACCAAATTTTACTAAACAGAAATATTTTTGTCAATACTAATCACATGAGAAAGTAATAATAAGTGTTTACGTGTTTGATTTTAACCCGCAAAAGCGTTTGCGTATATTAGTAAAAATATATTTTTTTCTATCAATTAGTATGTATGGCTGAGAGAAATTTGAATTAGAGAAGTAGTTTCTTAATTATTGATGGGTGTTTTTATTTATTTATTTTTTGATAATTTTAATATCTATTTAAGAATATTTAAATAAGAACCTTTTAAAGCTTTCTACTTTATTTTTTTCATCTATGATTAAAAAGTGTTTTCAAATCGTGTGAATTGCTATTAATATAGTTGTAAAATCTAGTAACTATGAATAAAAAATATTTTTTAAACGTAAACTTGTTTTTGTTGATATTTTAAAGTAAAAAACCTCTTAAAAAATATTACAGGTATTAATATTTAAATAATGTGTTAGCATCTGTGTCACATAAAATATACGTTTAATTATTTATACCAGGAAGCCGATATACAAGATCACACGTTTTGAAAAAAAAAAAATATCTCGTGTTTTACTCTTCTTTAACTATTTAATAAAAAGTACTAGATATAAAATTCAATGGTACATTTACATGCGATAGTATATTTATTTATTTTTGCATGTATACAATTATTTTTTAGACCTCATTAAATTTTATTATTTTTATTTAATAGAAGTCGTTTAGACATAAAATTTCTATGTGTTTATACAGCTATGGAAAATATATTTTTGGAATATATTAAATTATTTAATCGTATTGCTCACTAACAAAAAAATCGAAAATTATTAAAATTATGAATGCGTTGAAGCATTCATGTATTGTAGCATTATTTAGAATATTCAATGATACATCCATGTTATCAGTTTTTTGCTAATGTTTTGGATTTTTTTGAACTATCATTTTTTGGAGCAATAGTTACAGTTTCGAAGTGGTCATCGGTAATCTTTAAAAACACACAGAAAATAAGCTAGGACGTCAGTACAATAACATCTTTGAAACTCTGTAACTATCACACCAAATTGGAACTCTGAAACTAGTTTTAGAATTTCAGCAAAAAACTGAAGACATGAATGTACCGGCTAAAAATAGACACTAGTGGCCGACATAAAATCTGAAAACAATAAGTAAATTTTTATGTTGACGTTTATTTTACATCTCTATATTATATTTTCTTATAGTCATTACTCATTTTCTTTGAATTACATAAAAAATTCTTGAAAAATAAAACCCCTTTCAATTTAATATAACATTTTATGGAAAGAATTTTATTGTTCAAATTACACAACACTAATGCTAATTTTTATCGATCAAGAAAACTTATTTTATTACCGTTTTATATATTAAAGTCGATCGGTTTCCGCGAGAGTCTGAGTAAATAGAGTTGGAAGTTATGTGCAATCGATCGGTCGTAAAAATAAAAACGAGAAAATTCTCAAATTGGCTTGAAGATGACAACAGTTAATACTTACACCCAGAGAAAAACCTCGATCTATATAATAAATTCATTGTTCAATTTGATAAATATATCATTACTATTGAATCTATGATATATTTATCAATATGATATTTTTTTTTCTTGTCTTGAACAATAATTATTTATAAGAATAATTATTTTGTTCGTATTAATAAAACATTATCATAAACCCTTGATAAAATTTCTCTATCAAAATTGATTGAGGTTTTTCTTTGGGTGTATGATGTTCACATACAAATATTAAAGTCAAAGTATTGTCTATTGATGACGTCAGATGAAACACGAAAGAGGGAAACGACTTTCAAAATATTTTTTAGCTAGGAATAATGTTAACGCTGCATAGCTTTTAGTTGCATTCTTGTACTATCAATTACTTGTTCTATTGAAAAAGCCTATTGTTTCTGGCTGTACAGGTGAAAAATTATACGCAATAATAAAATATATGCCACTTATTAAAAAATCAATTATGTACTTTTAAGGTTATAATGGGAATATAATAACTACGATTAATGAAAAACGGATTGTTTCAAATGTTTCTTCTCAAAGCTTATCATTGTTATATTATTGTTTAACCAAAAAAAAAAAAATATAATAAATAAATGGTTTTATTTCCTTAAAATCTTTTCTTGACATTTTAATAAAATAGCTTACTAATCCTATTGCAAAATCAATCAACTCAACTATTAAATATCGAGCAATAACAATTTTATACATTGGTATTATTCTATAATATTACCACTTAAAACACTATAATAATAAGAAAAATAAATATAAGACCACTACTATTGTCTGCTACAACAAATATTTCATAGCAAATTACTTACGCAACATATAAATCATTTCTTTCCCACCGCCGAGATCAAAAAGATGATGAATTCCCTAACAATTTTAATAAGGACTACTATAGATAACACTTATTTCTCTACAATAATTCATATTAACGATTCGACTAATAAAAATGTAGAAATCATGAAATAATGATTTAAAAAAAAATAAATAATATTTTTATTCTTGTATAAATGACGTAAATATTTGTATCGCGATCTTAAAACTACTGAAAGGAGAAGTGGATGAATATTTTTTGTGCATTTTCTGTTTAAATAATATACACTTCAGTATAGTTAATCTTTTAAAGCTATTCAAAACACTCGTGAAAAATATTGATCATAGTTTTTTACCAATGTCTAGAAATTTATCATTAATGGTCATTGGCAAGACGTCTGTATGAATGATTTATTGATACATCATAACTTTGCGAATCCAATTTCTTCATCACGCCCCTGCCCATTACACAAAGATGTTTGCAGCCGTATCAATACCATCTTTATAAAGTAGTATCTAATAACTTATAATTTGAATACGCAGCGTAAAAACATCATTATACGTTATTATAGTTGCAACTTTTAAGCAATAAGCGCTTAAGTTTTTAATATAATTATTCGATTTATCTTAAATTAAACGAATTTTTTTTTTTGAGTATTAGTCAAAATGAAATGTGTTTCCCATTTATTATAGAATTTTTTAATTACTAGACTCAACTATCAAATAATTTTGTAATTAAAATTTCGCTTTTAAAAATAAATACAGTGTTGTTTTAAACTTAATTGAGGATTTTTTTTTAATCTATCGATTAAGATTTTTATTTTATTTTTCATCGATTCACAAAAAAAGTCATTCTCATTATTTAGTTTAATAGTGAAAAGTAATTTTTATTAAAAATATTTGTATTTAACAATAAATGCAATAATATTGATAAAATGATGAAAGGTTTAAAACTATTTTAAACAAATAAATGTCAAAATATTACTATCAAATGCGTCACGGATAAATACCAGAAAAAAGGAGCGATCTGATAAGGTTATTTAAAAATGTATATAAAAAAGAAAAACGGAAGACTAGTTATTTAATGTCATAGTATTCCACCTAGCTTGGGTTTTTTTTATCAGACTGCGGAAAAATCAAATAAATTACTTTAAAATACAAAAGATAAATTTTCATTGTATTATAAATTTCTGATTGGTCATATTTGATGTCTCTGAGATATAGTCAATGCGTATTTTTCACTTTTAACTAAAATCGTATTGAATATTAGTAAATTAGACAGTACAATCATTTAATATTTTTAATGTTATCGATACGGAATCTTTTGAAAAAAATAAAATAATAATCATGGTAAGAAATATTTACTAGTACAATTTGCCATTTTCCTCTAATTATTCATTGCATACATTTTATTTATTCGAAAACGTAAGCTACCAATTCCCTCACTTATTTCAATCATTTATCTTGTAAGACAGTTGAATGAATATTAAGATATGAATGTATAAATATTAGATTGAAATTAGGTAAGGTTCAAAATACGTACTTAGAGCTCCAAGTTACATTGAATTCACAAGACATTTTTAGGGCACACGTATTTTAAAATCAATCTACAGGTTTTTATTTGTAATTAATACCAGACCAGCTATTTTCGATACATTTTTTTTTAGACATGCACATACAGCTTAATATGATGTAATCTTTCATGGACAAGAGGGCTACCTGTTTTCTCAATATTAATGTTGGCCGATCTGTATAACAGGTGGGTAGTTATATTCAACCGGCGGAACAAAGGATCATAAAAACCGTGTACATAAATCAAACTGTAGGCAAGTGAAAAAGCAAAAGAAAAATGTTAAACAGTTACAATGGTCGTACGATTCTTTACCTAACATTTTACTAGTTGACAATACTGAGATTTGAATTCTAATATAATATGTGACTGAACTTATATTTTTTCGTTATACATGTACTCTAATTTCCTCTTTTTTTTTTTTTTTGAATGACAACTTACGAGCTTCGTACTGTTCGGTGATATATTTATTATTTTACGTGCGCACGATGTCCGGGCAAGAAATGGGCGACTAAAAATATGGAAACTTAATGTGTTCGTAAAGCAATATTATTCTTATCTAGTGTCACCCGATAATATTATGTGCGTGTTATAAAAATGAAAAATCGCTGAACACATTTTTTAATAAACCATGGTAACGCTGAACTGATGGATTTCGTATTACAACTTTTTCATTAATTCAATGCAAATTTTTTATTGAAAAAGTTTTACTCTTTGATCAGACAAAATATTCGAAATCTCCCAAATAAGAGCAATGAATGTAATGAATCCTTTTATTTATATATATACATTGACATGAAAAGTATATCTTCTATGTGTTCTTAAAGCTTATGCGATCATTTCTTAAAAATTGAATTTGAAATGAATACACAAAACTGTTTGAAAGTAGGGTAATAGAGAAATATTTATACTACAACGTGTTTGACATCGCATTGGTGACGTCAAATATATATGATCACGTTCTCAATAAAAACAACACCAATAAGAATAATACACATTGGAAACAAAATTCGATTTTACAAGGTTTTGGTGTAGATGTTTTTAGTATAGTTGCCGACTTTTGAATCTACAGTATATAAATATGTAATGCATACCCTTGTTCTTATATTCAAGGTAGGTAAGTTTTGTAGGGTTAGCATTTCGTTTACTTTTTTTTTAACCTTTTGTACAGCATTTATTCAGTTTTTTTTTTGTAAAATCCTATGAGTCGTCTCATATTTGGATTCATAAAAACATGTATATGAATATAATATTTAAGTCCTAAATCCAATACAGAAAGTAACCGTACGCTTTATAAAGCAGAAAGGCTTGCGTTAATGTCGAGACTATTATTTATTCAGAACAAAGAATGGCCTGTTAGATAAGAAAAACAATAAAGCCAGATTGCCTTCCGAAGATTCCGAATGAACTCATAACATTCATCAAAAAATTCTTTCCTGCTAATGTAAATATTTTAGCTTCGATGCGTAGATGAGAAGCTGTGGTTTTAAATTGCCGTGTTTTTTTTTTGTGTCCGGCACATTCTTATACCAGTTCCTAATGAATCTATTTGTCACTGTGATGTAAAAAAATCACAAAACGTATTTAGTTGAAGTTTTTAGTATTTTGAAAAATTCCCCTCAACCCTGTTCATAAAGAAAAAGATCTCAAAAAATTATAATGGTCATAAAACATTCAGTGTTTATGTTTTTACTGTTTATTTAAATAATTTTTTGAAAATGTACAGATTATTGAGACATTTTTTATTAATAATAATTCAAAAAATTTCCTTACCGATAATTTTATCAAATTTTCAATTTTTTGTGATGCTCCAAAAACTTACCTTCTTTAAACATTCATTAAATTAAGGGTAATCTGATGTACATTAAGATGAAAATATAGAAAATATACGACATCTCGATTTTCAAGATTTTTTGGGCATTAAAGACAAAAAGTCATACAATTTTTGGTAAAACTAATTGATTTTGTAATATTTTATGTAGTAACTGTATGCTCAATTAAAATTACTTTAAAATAAAGCTTTTTTAATGTGTTATATGTTAAAAAAAAAACGTTTCGGTGAATTATCCTCTATGAGTGGTAATCGACTTTTAAAGTCAAAATCCATGTAATTTTCGACTAATATTATGTTAAATTTTATTTTTTAATGCATTTAAAATACGCATAGAAGCATTGTACGATAGTGATTTTAATCACTATCAGATATCAATACTAATCTAAAAAATGCTTCAACTTCACATTATTGGAACCCTAATGTAGTTTACAATTTATTTTTTTTCAAATATAAGTGTTCATCTTACCACAACTATACTTGTCTAAATTTTTCAGTAAGTTAATAACAAATTGTAAACTTNTTGGAACCCTAATGTAGTTTACAATTTTTTTTTTTCAAATATAAGTGTTCATCTTACCACAACTATACTTGTCTAAATTTTTCAGTAAGTTAATAACAAATTGTAAACTTATCTAGTACACCCAGAGAAAAACCTCGATCTATATAATAAATTCATTGTTCAATTTGATAAATATATCATTACTATTGAAACTATGATATATTTATCAATATGATAATTTTTTTTCTTGTCTTGAACAATAATTATTTATAAGAATAATTATTTTGTTCGTATTAATAAAACTTTATCATAAACCCTTGATAAAATTTCTCTATCAAAATTGATTGAGGTTTTTCTTTGGGTGTACTAGTAAAAATGTAAAAGTCTCACTTTTATTTCTTTTAAAATAAATATACTGCGGATAGTAAAAATTTTAGTTTCAAGAAAAAATTAATTATACTTCTGAATTATAGAAATAGTTTTGTGTTTATTCATTATTTTACTAATTTTATTCGTACATTTTCAGTAAAATCTATTATGTTCATATTTTTTTTGTTCTAAGTATTAGAACTATTCAATATTCTATAAATTGATATGTTACGGAAGCTCATCATTATAAATTTAAACTAATAGTATATTCGAAGAAACAGTTATTTAAAGTAACGAAACTATTTTTTTAAATAAATAAGTTATAAGGATTTTACTATAAAAACACCGACATAAAATTTTACTTTTACTATAAGTAAATGTATGTTATATATTTTTTTATTTGTATACTCATGAACCTTTACAAATAATCAAAAAGCATAAATGGTTCAAAGTCGGTCATTCTTAAGTGCTATCTTTCATAACGATTTCATTCATTGTGTAAAGAAAATCTACTTGAAACGAATGGTCCAATTAAGGTACAAATCCAAGCAATGGATGTGGTGAAATTTTGTAGATCTAAAGCTAATAATGTGCACTTTCGAATGATTTTCCATATCAACTTAAACAAACGTTAGCTTATCTTTGCCTACCAGCACATTGGTTATAAAGGGTCGTGTGTTTCTACATTTAGTTTAACTGTATTCCTAGTTTTATTTGCTTAAGGAATAGCCATTTGATTTTTATAATCTGAACAATAGGAACAACACTACTAGCACGCTTTTAAATGAGTATTTGATTTTTTTAGTCAGATACGACAAGATTTGCGTCAAAGGTATTATAGAACGTTTGAATTTTATGGGATAAAAATTCACATTTTTTTTTTATATGTTTAAAAGTTTTGATCATAGTTTTTAATGCCTTATACTTTTTGACAAAATGTTGCAAGAATAATCTGACTCGATATGTGTTTTGATATCTATTAACTTTGTTTTGTGTTGAGTTTAAAAAAGTATTTCCGTTTCTCATTGATTAATCCAGTTATTTCGCTGAGTTAATCTGGGAAAAGCGTTTGATTTGGTAAGATTTTCTAGGGTAGGCAAGTTTGTATATACCATATCATTATACAACTTTAATGTTATATTAATAATTGTTCTGAATTCACATAATAAAATCCTACTACTGTACTATAGTAACAATTTTGTCACGGACGATAAAAGAAGATAAAAACAAAGCATGACATAAAAACGTAAATGGTCAAGGAAGTGTAATAAAAAATTTGTCCTTGCTAAGGTTCAATACCATAGTAATGCCCTAGAGCACAGACCAAAGCTAAAATATTCACTGTACTTAGCGAGTAATGTTTAACTTTAATAAAAGCTTTGTACATGTGTTATTAGTAGGCATATTCTCATGGACAAAGTATCAAATAAAATCACATCAGTTATTGAATTTCCCACCTAATTTATTCAATTTTAGTAATTTTATAATGATATATCTAACAAATATATCATGCTATATTTTACATTCAAATTTAGTCTTTTCTTAATGCTGACAAGATTCTTTTCCCAAAGAAATTATATTAATTGGGTGGAAAATAATAATTTACAATCCATTTGAATGCTTTTAACATGGAAATTAACCCAATCAATATAGGTTTCGATCATTAAGTCAACTAAGATTATCTTAAAGCATATAAATAAATAGTGTAACATTAACGGTGTTATGGGCAATAACGCATCATGAGTAGCTATAAAAAACGATAATAGTAATATTTATCGGGTACTCTAGAAGCTCACGAGTATATTAGAAACACGCAAACAATTTTCGGAATAGGAATAGGGTTATTCATTGGATGAAATCATTTTGATAAATTCTGACCCAAACAACTGTACGTGTCATGTGTTAACTCACTTCTATCTATAGGCGCACTAGTCGAAGACGCTGTTCCAAAGTACTATCCGCCTTTTATAGGCATTATATCTCTATATTAGTCAAATGGTATCAAGTAGATACTTTTTTAATAATTTACAACTACTCTTGAAACCACTACTTTGACTTTCGGTTTTAACTACTTAGCAAACCGTAAAAAATGAATGTTTAACCTTTGTCACGTTTTTAATGATGCGTTATTTTTAGGTGACTACCTATATAATCTAATATATTTTTAATTTTTACTTTATATCGAGTATCCTGATAATTTCTTCTAACAATATTTTATACACACTCCATAAATATAGGAATATACGAAAATGACAAACAAGAGATTATTAAATTACAAACACTGTCAGGGTAACATCTCGTATGAAAGGCCGATTACTCTAGAGGAATTATAACCCTTCAGTGTTTATATAAAAGTTTATTTAAACTAAGCTTTTTATTAACTTGTTTTTTGCACAGGTCTTATCAGTGCAGATTAATGTAAGAGCTAATACTATTTACAGTAGTAACCGAAAGGTACTTTTTTATATTTTTCATGGCATGCGCCTAAAGTTATTTAATTTTTAAGAATTTTGTCTTAAGTAATATTCAACTTCGACGTAAGACTTAATACAAAATGCATATATACATTTGTAGATTCAGTATTACATACGTATTTATACATATTTAGTTGTCAGATTAATAATATGTCCTACCAACTGTGTTTTCCATATTCTAAATACCACATTATTCAAATTGACAACGGTCAACCAACACTACGGTCACATTGTTCACTACCCTCATCCATGTAATAACAAAGCCGGCTCGGGAGACTTTAAACTTTCAAAAGTCTCATCACATTGTTGACATTCTCTAAATCTGGTCGTTTCTCTTTAATTATGACCGTCACATTGAACATAGAGTAAAATATCATCTTCATTATTTTGACTTGGCTATAACGATGGCACTAACATCATCTCAATTTGGATTCGGCATTGTAATGTGGTATTATTTTTTTTTATACATGCACAATGTCCATAATTTAATTAATTAATTTTCTATTTTTTTGGTTAACTGACCATGTGGTAGGGTTTTTAGAAGTTAATGACTATATATATTAACTATGCTATATATACATAATCAATATACATTTTAAGTACTTTTCATTGTGTTCCTGTTAAATAATCCATCTTACTTCAAATTCTTCTATTTTATTTTTTGCCCTTTTATGAGTGGACGCAATTTCGAGTGAATATGGTAAACATCTTCTTGGGTCTTCAGTATTTATGTAGAGGAGACCCATTAACGTTATTGATATGTTCATCATATCCTTACATATGCATTTCATGTTCACGTTTTCCCCTATTCTATTCTTTCATTTGCATTGTAGATACATTAAATAAACAAATTAATATTATACATCTGTCAATGAAATTTTAATTTGCTTAAATAAGTAGTTTTATCGTATTTTTTTTATAAATTGTTTTTATAATGATCATTATAATCTTAATTTTTTGAACACTATGTTCATGTTATAATTATTATGTGTCGTTACTTTACGCAGAGAACATAAATGCCGTTCTAAAGCTTGACTTTCTGTAGAAAGCTTGTTGTATTCCATTATGGCAGATCACACTAAGAGCTACTATCAAATAAATAATAAGACTTTATTAAGTACTAGCAATGGACGGAGAGAAATATAAGCAAATGTGTATTAAATTTGTGTGTCACTAGCTCTAAAATAAATATACAACTTTAATCTGTTATGAAAAGTAATATTACTTAAAGTATTAATGAAAGGGTTTTCAGATGTAAAATATCAATGAATCTATCTTAGAAAAAAATTTAAAATTTACTATTATCCGTTTTTAATAATATCATCTAACGAAGCTACGTAAATATATAGTGAATGAACATGTAAATAGTTTATTAAATAAACTATTTTAGTCTATTTATCTACAATACTCAAAATAAACTATGAATAGTCAAAAACTTAATAAAACTAAAACGCAAATAATTTATAATTTATAAAATGCATATATTTTTGAAATTACAGAAACATGGCAGAAATATAATTTATGTATTATAATAATTGTCAAGTATCAAGGCTATTAAAAATGGGAATTAAGAACTTGCCGTTAGATAGTTATATACTTTTATTATTTTTACTGCTTAATCAACTAAACATAATATTTGAAAAAATATATAAAACTTTATAAGATTATACTAACTATTGGTGTGTTGTGACAGAAACTAAGTTACTTTTTGACAAAATATATTATTAAACGCTTCGGTGAATTTTAATACAATTAACTTTTAAAATAATTTTGGCAAATAGCTCGAATTCTGCTGAAGTCTATAGCTTTTTATAAATTCTTAAATCTAGTTTTCTTTATTTTAACGTCAGAAAAAGTTTTATTTGACCTATAGCTACTTAATGAAAAGGTTAATGTAAACTGGATTAGTTCAAGTAAATTGATAGAGGTTATGGAACATTTCAAAAGGCATAAAACTTGTGAAATAATTTTTAATATTCCCTTAAGTATGTAGCAAATTTATTATCAACAATTTTATAGTAACACTGATTATTTCTATATTATGTGTCTATATTATATTATAATTATATTTATAATCGAAGATTAATTAGCACATTCGCAAGAATAAAGGCGTCAAGTTATGTTTTGATTTCATTTTAGGGTAGAATAATTAAGACTTTTTTCAATAGCGCTTGATCTATTATCTCAAATCTTGTTTTAATTTTAGCAGTATAATAGATATTAAAATTTAGTTTGCTATTCAATAGAATAGTTTTTATTTAATAAATTATAAAATTTTATGGTATTTATGGTTATTAAATATAAAAATAAACTCAGTAAGTCACTATAAACCGTATAACTCTTTTAATATTACACAACACCTTAATTCAGTCATTTTTAGACTATGGCTCTATTACATACAAATAAGCTAACCCAAACATATTAAAATAGTCAATCCTATTCACAATGCTGGTATTGGAATGATCATTGGCGTCTTCAGAAAAATCCCTATTGATAGCTTCCTATCTGAGGCCAGCTAACCATCCCTAGATTTCAGACAAAAGTACTTCATCACAAAATATGCAGCAAAAAAAATGTCAACTCCTCACGCTATAATGACAGATATCGTCTCAAAACAATGCTATAACCTACTTTTAAAACCCATTTACCAAAAAGAAAACACGACATCCTCAAAAAAATATCAATCTGAATCAACAATTTAAAACCCATTGATTATATGTCAGCAATTCCTCCTGGGACTCTCATCACATAGAAACTAACACTGAATTCGTCAGTTTTAACAAAAAAGAAATCCCTCACAGTTCTATTGTTTACACTTTTCATTCAATAATAAACAACAAATACCACGATTATTTTTAAATATACACATATGCCTCTAAAGTCAATGAAATATTGGATTTTCCATCACACATCCATTAAAGAATACCCTCTACAAACTTTATCCTTTCTTAAGCATTTTCTCGGAGAAGATCCTTGAAGCCATAAAATTTTCATTAAATAAAATTATCATTTCTAGTAACTCTATGACTGTAGTTACATCAATTACAAACATTCACACCAAAAATAATCTTGCTCAGACCATTCAAAATACAATTCTCACAAGCAATAAAATCGTCAGTCTTATGTGGATCCCATCTCACATGGGTATTTCTGATAATGAACTTGCTGATAAACTAGCATTATCAACAGTAGAATACCCTGAGATAGAAATATACTAACACATAACATATAAAGATGCAACTCACACTCATTACACAAAATATGAATCACTCTAGAGAAAACGACGGTAAAAAAAGCATTTAACAAACTACGGCAAGTCAAACCATCTACTACTAAATGACTGGAACATCAAGCCATACTAAGCAGACACCAAAAGACCATAATAACTAAAGTATGCATGGGCCACACAAGACACACTCTTATCTTATGTCTAATGAATCCGAAACTATTTGCGATACATGTCAATGCAAACTCTCAATTATCCATATCTTTCTCAAATACCCTACTTACCATCAAGCCACATATATTTCAAATATCTGAACAAGTTCACTCAAAGGTATCCTAGTACTCGGAAAAGAAACATAAACAAATAACTTCCTCAAGACAGTGGTGTTGTGGAACTTGAGTCATTAATTTAAATCAAACTAACTGTTCCAAACACATAATATAATTAAACCTAGGTAATATAAATACTTTGAAACCGACTATGTAATCACTCAACACTTGCAATCTTTTCTTTTTCTATTTTTTGTATTAACCTAACAAAATGTAAATTAAGCAAGTTAAACAACTAGCATTTAAATGCTATAAATAAATAAATAAAAAAGTTGACTTTAATAAAGCTTAAAATAAGTAGTATGTAATTCAGTCATACATAAAATACCAAATAATAATTATCGTATTTAAATCATTTCATAAGCACAAAAAAAATAACTTCAATCATTCAAGTTAATTAAAATACTTTTAAAATCTTTACTTATAATTTTTTACAAGTCAAATTTTATGATAAAATAAATAACACAGAATCTTCTAAGTTTTATAATCGAATAACGCGTTTAATATTGTATTCGATTTTATCATTGCTTTAACAAGACTGAGTAATATTATTAAATGGTTCTGTTAGTGTTTTTCAAGCTATAGTATAATTGTCAGCTGACATACTAAGGCATTTAATAGAATATAAGGCATATCCGCTCAATGATCCGCGTAGATAAAAAAATGTTGTATTGGCGATAATCTACCCGTAGCATTGATTAAATGATTAAATTAAATCATAAAATGTTGATCATATATAATAAACACCGTAAAAAAAATCTAGTAACGTTAACAGCTACAAATTTATAAGTAATTTTTGAGATGCTATTTTGCTTTCAGACTTGACAATTTGTGACCCGTCAACGCTAGGTGTATTGAGTGAATGGTGAAAACAAATATTTAAAAAAAATATTTTACCCCCCCCCCCCCATAAAAAATGTCTACGGACGTCTTTGTTTATTAAATAACTCTCGTACCTTTCGCACTACCACACAGTTTGCCGTCTGGCCACACGGTATATACTTTTTATGAACCACTAACGTTTATTATTTAATATTTTCTTATTTTTCTAACGTCTATTTTGTATATCACATCCGTGGCCGATGAACTAAATAGCATACGGTAGCATGCGAAAACAACAGTTTGTATAATAATAAATAAACTACATTTTTACAAATCACAAATTACAAATTTTCTAATTACGCATTTCGTGAGTGCATCGATGTCTCCAGTGACGTCCAGTTTTTGACTAGCTTACTCTACAGCTACACCACTCTATATAATCTGTTAATCATCAATAACCCACTACCACAATGAGTTGGATATTTGGGCGTTAACATTGTGTAAAATTTATTAACCATGATTCAAAAATTGTTATTATTCTTTTGTATCTTAATTACATTTAGTTTGAAATAAAAAAAGTTAAATGAATGCTCACCTCAACATGTTATGTTGGTTGCTAATTAAGCATTATAATTTTAAACTACAATGATTAGTCATAGTTAAATTATCTTATTTTGTTATGAATTTTGACAATATTATAATATTATTAGATATATGTTAAACTTTCACAAAAGTTAGTATTTTAAAGAACTGGGGTATGGCATTGTTAAAAT
This sequence comes from Daktulosphaira vitifoliae, assembly GCF_025091365.1. Classification (NCBI taxonomy): domain Eukaryota; kingdom Metazoa; phylum Arthropoda; class Insecta; order Hemiptera; family Phylloxeridae; genus Daktulosphaira; species Daktulosphaira vitifoliae. The sequence continues at coordinate 38,441,573 of NW_026099573.1, read as the reverse complement.
TATACTTACTAGTATGATTGCATTTTTTCATTGACATAAAGACATACCTGAAACAAAACAAATATAATAGGTAATAATCATGCTGAAAATTTTCTATTCAAAATAAATTAGTGACAGACTGTTAGCACAATGTATTTTAATAAATCTTCATTTGTTGAACAAATATAAGTTTTTAAACTAAAAAATATGGTGGCGGAATTAGAATTTTGTTTTAGTCAAAAAAATACTTTTAAAATGAGACTTATAATTTAAAAACTGACATATTTAGAGGGTTTCAGCTCCCAGTTTAATATTTTCCCAGCTAAATTAAATCAAGAGTATTTCAAATTCTCTTCATTTATAACTTTTTGTAAACTGTTGACATATTTTTAGTAAATCTAGATTTAGGGCAGATAAACTATTCATTAAATGAATTAAATAAAAGATTTATTTGATCAAATTCTCGGTAAGTAGGAGTTTTGACAAATATTAGATTTCTTTTTTCAAAATACACTAGAATATTTTTTCTTGCTGATTTTTCATTCCAGGAACATTAATGTAATGGAACGTGTTAGCGTAGAACATATGAAAGGTGTGCTTTTGTCTCCATCAACATTCAATACAAAATGTATCGGAAATTGTATATAAGACTGGTATATACACAGAAATGGCGCCATGGAATATACAGAAAAACCATGAAAAACATACATAACGTAGGAGTATATTTTTAGAATGAATCTAGAAATAAAAGATAGCTCTTAGTGAATTCAACAATAGATACATGTATAAAGCATAAACAATGATAAAATATTTTTCTATTTTTAAATAACTTGTACATTTTGACAGTAAAGAATTCTTTAGATAATTGAAAACCAAAAAGACATTTTAACTGTATTTCATAGTGGTTCATTTATAAAATTTAAACATGATAGTTAAATTGTTCAAACTACTAAGATTAGTTCGATGAAATAATCTTTCATTATTTCTAAAAACCTGTTTATATTTTTTCGATTAAATTTGGAAATACTCCTAACGATAAGCCCTTGTAAACTTAAGTTTATTTTTATTTCAATTGTAATAATGAGCATAAACTATATTTTGTAAATCTAACATTTTGATATAAAGCAATAACCATAAGTAAATAAGGGAAACATATTTTTTCCCTGAATATTTTTTCATTTATTTGTTTTTTTTCGTGCTTTTTACGTCCTATTAAGGCCTTCTCCAAATAGGATATTTTTGAACCTCAATTACTCCAGGGCAGATGGTTAGTTTGTTACTAATAGATGGATTATATGTATATACATAAGTCTTTCTAATGCTTTAAAATGCGTCGATAAACTATTATTATTATTAACAATACATTATAATAATTACATTGGGTTTAAAATATGAAACAAATAATAAGCTTTAAGAAAATGCTTACATTTTAGAAATTTATTTGTCTTTAATTAGTTGAATTAAACCTACAACGCGTTAACTTTACAAAAGCACAATAATTTTTACGAAACGTTGAATAAATAAAGAGAAATGAATAAGATAAACGGGATTACTGGCCAATTAACCGTATCCAATTTAAGGCTAAGAAAAGTTTTTCCTTCGAAGTAAGTTTAACTGGAAAAATAAATAGAATAACACTAAAAACACCAAACAAAATATTTGCATTATAGTATTATTTAATAACAGTTTATGTTTACGTAAATGAAGTCAATATATAAAAATTTTGAGTTCAAACATTTTTTTAATACATTCCATATTAAATAATTAATATACAATTGATAATACACCAAATTTTATTGTGTTGACGGATTTCATAAAATACATTAAAGAATCTAAATTTTTAGGATGTATACTAAAATACTTGATTTTTAAAAGTATTTAAATTTAACTAAATAAGAAGTCGTAGTAAATAAGAAAATATTTTAATTGAATCAAAAATTAGATAAATATAAATACGTATACTAAAGGGTAACAAAACTAGAATTAAACATAAAGATATAAACTTTTATGAAGTGGTTTTAATTCTATAAGATAAAATTATAAATCTCAATCCTGATTTCAGCGCTTTGTAACTTCTATGAGGGGTTTTAATTGACAGGTAAGCTGCTGAGTATACAGACAATAGCGATCTACCGCTGTTTATATTCATCTGTCAATTGGATGCAGTAGTTAATATTCTCTACGTCAGACTTAACACTGCCGACAGTGACAAGGCAAGATAGTTTTATACAAATAATGCCCCAAGTAAAATAAACATTAAAAGCAGAAATAAATTTTTATTATTTAAAAGCTAAGATACTACATACCAAGAGTTGAAAATAATCTATCCGTAAAAAAAATATATTAAACTGTATTTGTTAATCATAACGAAGGAATTCAATGTGGTTGATAAGAGAGAAAAGTTAAAAGAGTAAATATAAGGGTGAAAAAAACAACGACAACACAATCAACTCACAATTTTTAGATATTGTTATCTTATTTCTTAAACTTATATAATTTAGTATGATAATAATCAATCATTAATATAGATTTTATTTTTTAATTTATGAACATTTTTCTATTTTTACCAGTAATAAAATAATTCCATAAATGTATTAAAAAGACATATTTTTAAACTAATTTTAAAAATAAATAATTTTTTTTTAAATGATTTATATTGAAAAAATATAATATGTTTAAAAAATCAGTGAATTAGTAATCATCAATGAATATTTGAACACAATCCATTCTTGTTTGATAAAAATTGTTAAATAATATGCTGGCCATTAGTAAAACGATTTTAGTATATATTACTACAGTACAAATAAAGTGTATTTTTTATATTGAAGTCATTAGTAGTTTAGTCTTTGCTTATCGAGTTAGTCTTTTATGGTCACTGTTCATTGATTGTTTTTATATTGTGATTCTTATTAATTCGTTTTTATTTGATAATTAACCGTTAAATCTAAATTATGCGTGAAATATGTCACTTACAAGCTGGCCAATGTGGCAACCAAATTGGAGCCAAGGTATATGCCGAGCAAATCTTTACGTGTAGATGATAGTTTAATTTTTTTATTTCACAGTTCTGGGAAGTAATTTCAGACGAACACGGTATTGACCCAACTGGTTCTTATCATGGAGATTCGGATTTACAACTTGAACGTATTAATGTTTATTATTCTGAAGCTCTTGGTTAGACTTTATTTCGGTTAATCATATTATACTAAATTAATAATAATAATTTATTTTCTTATTTTCTCAATAAATATAGGCGGCAAATATGTACCTCGTGCTATATTAGTAGATCTTGAACCGGGTACGATGGATTCTGTACGTGCCGGCCCTTTCGGGCAAATATTCCGTCCGGATAACTTTGTATTTGGACANAATTATACTAAATTAATAATAATAATTTATTTTCTTATTTTCTCAATATAGGCGGCAAATATGTACCTCGTGCTATATTAGTGGATCTTGAACCGGGTACGATGGATTCTGTACGTGCCGGCCCTTTCGGGCAAATATTCCGTCCGGATAACTTTGTATTTGGACAGTCAGGTGCCGGAAATAATTGGGCAAAAGGTCATTATACAGAAGGCGCTGAATTAGTTGATTCCGTTTTGGATGTTGTTAGGTCCGTAAAATGAATTTAATTTGAATTTTTCCAACTAAATTTTTAAATAACTGTTTAGGAAGGAAGCTGAGAGTTGTGATTGTTTACAAGGATTTCAGCTAACGCATTCATTAGGAGGTGGTACCGGGTCAGGTATGGGTACGCTGCTTATATCAAAAATACGTGAAGAGTACCCTGATCGCATAATGACGACATATAGTATTGTTCCTTCTCCTAAAGTAAATTTCCCATTGTTTAATTTAATTAACTCCCTAATAATTTTTTACTCTTTTAAAGGTATCAGATACTGTAGTGGAACCATACAACTCTACCCTGTCGGTTCATCAACTGGTGGAAAACACGGATGAAACTTTCTGTATTGATAATGAGGCACTTTATGATATCTGCTTTAGAACACTAAAACTTACCACTCCCACTTACGGTGATCTTAATCACTTGGTTTCCGCAGCAATGTGTGGTGTAACCACTTGTTTCCGGTTTCCCGGTCAGTTGAACTCAGATCTTAGAAAGTTAGCAGTCAACATGGTACCATTCCCTCGCTTACACTTTTTTATTTGTGGATTTGCTCCACTGACATCTCGAGGCAGCCAACAGTACAGAGCGTTAACTGTACCAGAGCTCGTTCAGCAGATGTTTGACGCAAAAAATATGATGGCCGCGTGTGATCCTAGACATGGTCGTTATCTAACGGCAGCCAGTATATTCCGCGGTCGCATGTCTATGAAGGAGGTGGATGAGCAGATGCTGAACGTTCAAACAAAGAACTCGGCGTACTTTGTTGACTGGATACCTAACAATACCAAAACGGCCGTTTGCGACATACCACCTAGGGGATTAAAGATGTCATCAACATTTATCGGTAATACCACAGCAATTCAAGAAATGTTTAAACGCGTTTCCGAGCAGTTTACGTCAATGTTCCGTCGGAAAGCGTTTTTGCATTGGTATACGGGCGAAGGTATGGACGAAATGGAATTTACAGAAGCTGAATCTAACATGAACGATCTGGTGTCTGAGTATCAACAGTATCAAGAAGCTACCGTGGAAGGAGATGATGAAGGGGATGAAGACGAAGAAGCAGAAGCTTAACACACTTGTTAGTTTATAAGATACAAGTTTTTTGTAGTTTTCATCCAATTAATATAATATGTGTATTGACAAGGAATCTGATAAATATTTGTACATTCTCATTAACTTATTTTCCCTTAATTATAAGAAGTACTTGTTATAAGTGAATAATTATATTAAGTAAATAAAAAATAAAAAACCATATAAACAAAAAATCTGAGTATTTTTTTACATACAAATAACTCACTGAAAGTATCTTATAGTCTTAATTACTCACATATTATTCTATCAAATTTCTAAACTATTATCCATTAAGTATAAATAATTTTAATTATCCATTTGAATTAAATATTTACGACCCTTATTGGTAAAATAAGGAATTAAGTGAGACAATGGCGCTCACTATGAATTTATTATTTACTGTTTATTAAAATATTTTTCTAGAATTTTTATTGAATTTGTTTAATTTTTTATAATTATGACATGATATTTTGATTCTATAAAATGATATTCAAATAAATTACGTATAAATATATGTAGTTTAAATGCTTATATTGTTGTGAAATAAAAATATTATTGTTAAAGATGATTTTGAAGACAAGACGATTAATTAAGGTATCATTAACATACCTAGGACTCAGTTTTATTTTTATGAAGATAAATAAATTATAGATAATTTTCATTTTTTATTGCATTTATTTTTTTAATTTTTGTTAGAAATTAATTATATTTCTATTAGTATATTTTTTACTAGGAATTATTAAGTTGGCATTATTTGCTCACTCTCCCATATTTGAGTAAAATATTAAAAATTCTTGAAAATAGCCATGACACTTTTATATTAAATTTTAAGATAATTTAATGGTCAATGATAAATCAATCACTCTGTATATTGTCAACCAGATGCATTTGAATTTGAAATGGATACTATGTTATGGATATATTTTAGTAATTTAAATACAAAACATTTTATATTAAACAATTTTTCATGCTATAAATACAAATATTTTTAAAAAATATATTTTAAATAGCTTTGACTGATTTATAAAAAATGACCTTCACTTATTCAATTTCTAAACTCCTGACTATATAAAAAAATTTGCAATTAGTTTTGGAGATAATATAGACGATTATATGAATAATAAAATAAAAGTAAATAAGATGGAGAATGCCTTGAATCATATTTTTAACCATGTCATAAACGCTAAAATAATCTTTTAAGTATTAAGGGTGTATAGAGATGAGGACAATACTTCAGCAAATTGATCAATTATGAGCAATTTTCAAAACGGATCTTTAACCTTAGTCTGAAAACGTAATTTTCATTTTTAGATGTAAAACGAGATAGATTTTCATCTAATTATTAATTATTAATTTTTGATTTTATTTGAATAAAAGAATAAATTAATAAATAATTAATAAAATAATAAAACTCGAAAATATATATTAATCTAACGAAACATCAAGTATTGTAGTTTCAAATGACACTTTTTTAAATAAATTACATTTGCAAAAATGCATTATTTTTTATTGGTTAATATAACATTCATTATACATACTGATACTTTAACTATAAAACTGTTGTACGTAAATTAAAAAATTAGAATGAATGTGATTAATTTCGTTGTGCTGGACTATATAGGTTTTTCCGTTCTCTCTAATACAAACATAGTTTTTCAGAGAGGACGATAAAGATAATTAGAGTAATAATAAATATTATTACTATAAACTTAACTGTATCCATAACGCTAAAGTTAACAGATTTTTATTAAATAATACTGCTACCTATAATTTTTGCAATTCTATTTTTTTAAGTTTTCTTACCGTGATCGGAAAATTTATTTGATTATTTGTTTTTTTTTTTGGCACAAGATATTTGAAATAATTCCAAAATGAATGTGCAACAGATTTTCACAAACTCTTAAGTGCTTATAATATACATTGTTACACCTACATGACTCCGGGTGTCGTGGTTGAGAATTTATACAATTTCGTTTTATTTATTCACCCATCTTATTATATGCGAAATCGATCCTACTAAAAATGTTAACGCTAGTACGCACACTAGTCATGTGTAATATTAGGAGCCGTTTGTCGGCTATAATGTTTTTTTGGGACGCGAATGTAATAAAATTTGAAACTTATTAAATTACCCATTCATTCGCCCTCCCCTATCCATTATCTCCACATCAAAGTTCTACGCATTGTGTACAACTACCATATAATTGAGACGGATCGTCGACATGGGTGATGGCAAAACGAAACGGACAACCAACAAACGGAGAAAGACAATCTTCATACATATTGTTGTTTAATGTTTACATGATTGATCGACAGTCAATTTCACTCACATTTCTGTCATTATACTATCAATGTTCGATAATAAAAAAGCGAACAAACTTACTGAATTTCGGAATTTTTTAAATAAAGTTGTAATAATAGTAAATCGACAATAAAGTTGATTTTTTTTTAGAATAAAAAATATATTTAATGATTATTCACTGGTATAGCCAGAATTACATAATGGGGGAGAGTATAGTTAAAGATGTAAAAAAACATAAAAACACTCTACTGTTTGTTTTTTTATGTTTAATGAATAATGTGTGCGCGTTGATGGCTCAAGAATGCATAAAACAATTAAAAATATGTATTAAGGAAAAAAAAACAATTAGAAAAAAATATACCAATGGTTTATATTCTGTTTACGTCTCTAGTCATAGCAAGAACATCTACAAAATTACATATTTTATACATTTTTTTGCTAATCTACGTCACTATATTCATTGAAATTTAAGTTTTAAGTATTTTATAGATTTATCATTAAATAAGCTCATTGATTTTTTTTTCTAAAACTAATACAAATCGTTAATAAACACGTGAAAGTTAAATATTAAAAAAATTTTCCTTCTAAAAAATTATATTAATAGAAATGGTTTCTTCTGAAAAAATAGTCTAATTTAGCAAATTCAAAAGTGCAAAAATTATTATGTGTTCACACAAATTAATAAATATATTTAATTGGCATAAATAAACGAAGCAAGCAGTTAATCTTAATATTTTTGATCAAAATTTTAATTTATTTTTATATCATCTATAAACAACAAACATTGTTATATATATATTTTATTAAATTCAGGTGATTTGATATCTAATTAATATTTTATGAAACATGATAATATTATTATTATCAACTTCTGTTCAAATACAACATAGCAGTGTATAATAAAAAAATCATGTTAGAAATAAATTTGATGTTAAATAACTTTTTATTCTCCTTTTTGATATTTAATGAAATTTAAATAGTATGTATTATATGTAATAATTGTACTTCTATTTTTTAAATTAAATTTTGATTATTTTTTTTTTGGTTATCACAAAATTATAAATATTTTTTGAAGTGAATTGCACGTCAAGGAAAATTACCATAAAAATTATTGTCTATTACATTTGACAATAATTTAATTTAGGAAATGAATTGGAAAATAAAAATGAACTATAAAAAAATATTAAATTAAATATAAATTGATTTTTATTTACATAAACAATAATATTATTGCTATCAGAATTCCCTATAAAATTAAGGTTAAATTCATAAATTTGTTTCTTCAATACTAAAGACAGAAACTTAATATTGAAATGCACTTTTTTCTCATATGTTATAACTTAAAGTTCCTCAAATCAATTAAGATAGTCAGAAAGTTTAACCAGAAATTAATCCAGTAAACTTCCACAGTACAGTTTTTGCATGAACATAACTCAATAAACCATACGAAGTACACAGAACTATAAGTTTTCTCCTTTGTATTAGAACATTACTATATGTGTAAAAATAAATGTATCATATGCGACAAATGCGTTATATTGTGTTGGTCGACAATAGTCATACATAAACAATATAATTATACAAGCACAATGAAATATAAAAAATTGCAAACATTATGAGTAAAAAATGCAAATCATATTTAATTTATATTTTATAAAATATCAATATTTTATATGCAGTAATTTATACTTCTGAATTGAGCAAATATAATTTAAAAATCATTATTATAATTCATTTAATCTAAAACAGAAATCAAATAACCGCTATACCGATTGAAGGTGTATGCAAATACGTTGTACGTAGATATATTACATTAATTAAAAAATCATAGGATACATTCAAATAAAAATAATTTGAAATCATACGGATAAAATAACAATAAAATTAATTTTTACAAAATGGCATACTATGACATATTATATAATATTGCACCCGCTCAAAAAAGAGTTTTAATAATATCTATTTCAAATATGAATAATCAATACTTTTATTACATTTAAAAATATTTTTACATTATGCATAGGAGTTTTATTCAAGAATTACTAATTACAATGTAACACCAGCGTATAAGATTATTTTTCACGTAACAAACGAACATCAAATAAGTCAATGAATAATTAAAACTGATATCTAATTAACAGATCATTTGTAATGTCTTTTTGAAATAAATTATAAACGAGACATTGAAAATATTGTTTGTGAAAAACTTCATCGTACAACACAGACATGTTTGTGTTCAAATTCAACTCGACCCAAATGAACAGAATGTTAACAAGTAAACATAAAACATAATTTTGTAGAGCGTAAAATTAAATCATAATATTATTAATGAAATAATTAAATTAATTTGAATATACTAGTTAAGTTGATGGATCGTTTAATTAAAATTCAAAGTGTTTTCTTCTGTCTAATTAAGTTTAATATACATTTAAAGTTAATTTTATTTTCTAGATATGGTTTCTTTTCTTTCACAAGTTACAATCAATTTGTATAGACTTAAGACAAAATATTAAAGCACGATTTTTATTTAAAAAATAAAACATATTAAAATAAATAGATTTAAAAAATAAATTGTGAATTGTTCAGAAAATTTAGATTCCAATATATCGAAATAGATTTACTGAGGCCAATATAAACATAATGGCGACATATTGAATTGAATTTGCAATTGTGTGAAAATTGTCAAATGGAAAAACTGGTAGGAATGTTCAATTGTCTCAGAACTCACTTCCTTTGTTCATCGAACAAAATGTATGTTTGTCCAATTAATTCAACTTATCGCGGTTTAAACTTGATGGCACCCAAAAATAACATTGTAATTTGCATTGATTATGTCTCACTACCACGTATCACACAGTACAGTGAACATGCAAAATGAATAGTTAAGTGTACTCATACTAAAAGCAACGCCATATGTTATTTTAAGAGCGATAAATTTACATTCAAAAACAGTAGAATTGGCTATTTAGTAACAAGAAAAGCTCAACCCTTGCACTTTAGCACTTCAAGACACATTCACATCATACATCTAGGTATGTAACTCATTAAAGCAAACCTCGATCTTTCATTAAGTTAAACCAAAGCTAATTGGAGCTTACCTCTTAAACTTCGATTGAAATTTAAAATACTACAGTTAAGCTTTACTTAGCCTCGAGCTAAAACTTAAGTAGATATTGAAATAGTTGCCTTTATTCAACAAAAATGATTTTAAGAAAAATCATTGAACGTTTTTATACTCTAACTATAGTGTTTAGATAATTTTATCAATTTAACATTTTCATACTGCATTGTTTAACATTTATACTAAGATTAGCAATTTTCAAGGTCTATTTGAATGATTTTCGTTTATTTCATCGCAGTAGAAATAAATAAAAAATACTACATTTTTTTTTGTTTTAATTACCGAGACTTGTCATTTTATGCCAAACATTTTTCAACCAATTGCATGGAGTGTTTTATTTTTCTTGTTAACCACGATTACACAAGGACTATGATTGCATAAATAATTCTTAAAGCAGAAAAAAAAAACTAAATCATTTAGTTTCTGGATGACTAAACAAAAACACGAACTTAATCGTAGTTACGATTGACTATAGAATTTATAAAATATTGTAAAACATGGCGGGCAAGATTTTTTTTTTATTTTAAATAATTCAAGAATACTCAATTGAAATAATACAGTTTTTAAGAATAATGCTTCTGATATTTCAGATTCAGGGTATTAGATTGTGAAATCAGCAAATGAAATTGTTAAATTACATATGAAGATTGTACGTGTCTCCTGCGACATTCAATACAATCTGTATGCGGTCAAATTATTCCCACAACAAGGTTTTCTCATTCATTGTGACTCAAGGATAAATGGCAGAGTTCATTTTTGTGGGTCTTAGTATCAATCCAACCGCAAAAAAAACCAATAATATTTATTACATACCTGTATCCAACTCATATAATTATTATAGTTAGAAAATTTAATGCTTTACTGACTTAGACTTGTTGAAGACCACATAAAAAGTCGGTTCACTTGGAGTATACGCATCTATTTCGATCGACGGGCGTCACAATACTTATCTGTAGTTAGTGTCATTAAATCATGAGTACATATAGCGTTATATTTTAATTTATGCCCTAGATGTAATATATTGGAATAGGAAAAATTTTAGATTAAATATATGATAGTTATTGTGTTCAAGCAATTTGGAAAATTTGATTCAAGGTCTGTCAGACACTCGGGGGATATAAAAAACAACAATTTGAAGGACTCCTGAAGAACATCCGAAATGTTAATAAACCAAGCAAACAAATTGTAAAATGATATCAAATAATGGGTCTATCCTGGATCCCAAAAAATCAAGAACAAATATTTAATGACTGGATAAAAGGAACGAGTAATTTCACCATCACCATCGCCATTAACATGTACACAATTAAAATATCATTAAATTTCTTTTTCTTTTCTTTTTTTAAAGCGTATCGTATTATCATTTCACCCTTCGATCTAATCTAACCGCACCCAAAACAACTTTCACATTTTTTAATTTACTTCCTTTCGAGGTTTTACGGTAAAAAAACGTTAGCAAATAAATTAATAATAGACAATTCTTCGTTGTCGACTAAAAAAATATTTGCTAGTTTTAATAGTCAATAGCAATTAATTTTTGTTTTATGGATGTAGTTGTGCGAAACTTGAGGTTTTATTAGTGTAGTTTAAAAAAATGTGATTGCATGATTTTCAAGTTTTTATTTTTCAATTAATTAACTATTAATAACATTATTAATTTATTTTACTTAAAACTACAGTGATTACATCGAAATGCTAAGATTTAATTTCATACACTTAAATTTGTTTTTTTTTTTTTTTAATTAATAAATATATATTAATAAATGTTAATATATTAATTTGGGTTTCATCATAGATATTCTTACTAACAAGTCATCCTTATGCTATTAATTTTTGCATAATTATATGTTTAAGTCTTTTGTTTTTAGTAAAGGTTTCTTTTGACACAACTTCAGTTAAATAATCAATAATAATTTATAATTATTAAATTTACCATGAAAATAACAAATAATTTATTATTTAATAAAATATTAATTTAAATTTAATCATTTTTAGTCATAATACATACTTTTAAATATACAGGAAGATATTATTGTATATATTTTCTATATATTTTTTCCTGTATTTCCCTAAACAATTCATTGTTAGTTCATTGTATACAACTTTTTTCATAACTTTCATAAAGCAGCAAATTGTTATCCGTCCATTGCAATTTATTACGAAAACAACACCCCCAAAGCGACAGCTATATTTTAGGTACAGCCCAGGTATGTACAATTAATTAAAAGCTGACACATTTCTATGACTATAGGTATATGTTTTTACCTAAATCAACTTTTACGCTAAAAAACTGAATTACTTGCCCACTGTTTTGTAAAGTGTACGAAACGTATATTTCAAAAGAGAATAATTGAGTAAAACAAAGTAATCCAAGAAAAATGTTGTAACTCTCTTAAAATTAAAAAAAAAGAATATTATTTTTAAGAAAGAAATTTTAACTGAAATCTAAAAGTTATTATTTTTTATATTAAAACACACGAACTGGTAGATAGTAATAGTAAATTTCATAAAATTTAAAATGAAGATTAACAACTATAATTTGTAAAATTCCCACGATCATAAAAAAAAACATTTATAAAATTTTTACACATTTTCAGCTTCTGATTATTTTTTTGTAATAAAAAATAATATTAATAAAAAAAATATCTCAAGTTATAAATATTCTATGATTTAAATGTTTATTTTTAAATACATGAATTGTACTTAACAAACACAATATTTAAATAATTATTACAGGTATTACATTACTGTGAAATTTATATAGACTTAACATTATTCAATAATGTAAGCATCGTATTGAATAACAAGTTTTTTGCATTATAATATATATATATAAATATAATGATGGTAACACATTTAATATAATATTTTTTCTCGGTTTGTGAACGTAAAAAGTCATATTTTCATGTATAGAATTCTTTTGAAAATACCAACATGGTGATAAAATTAATTCACTGAATAATATTACTTCGCTAAAAGCACCTGTGAGTCGTTGCAAGTTATTTACTCAGAAAACTCATAGCTTAGTAAAAATTTAGAAGTCCATTGGAAGAAATAGTGATAAACGTAACACAAAGCGTTTAAATGAAAAAAAAACTAATTTTTTTCTCTAATGATTAACATATGCTTTTTTTTTAATTATGTAGTGTATTTAAAAAAAACGACAGTGTCATTTATTCAATGTTATTCGGTTACAAAAAAAGAGTGTCTCGTATAGACAGGTATAGATAAAAATGTAAAATAATATCTAAATCACTTTATTTTGTGAATAATAATGTGTCAAGACGAATCAGTGAAGACAATTGAAGCATACGAACAGTTCTTTTCATAAATATTATTAATTTTTTTTTATAGCAGGACAATACGCATTAGAAATAACGACATAATTTTAAGTTAAAAACGAAAAATGTTCTCAATACTTAATTATAAAATCAAAACCAAAAATATGGTACATTAAAAAATGTTTTTAAACATAATATTAATTACAACGTAAAACAATTACAATGTAAAAACAAAAATAATATTTTTCAAATTTTATATTTAAAAAAAAATTATGTAATAAATGAAGCAGTTATTTTCTTTTTTTTAGACAGCTTATAGCAGTAAAATATGTTTATATTTATATATTAAGTAGTATGACTATATTACGAATAGTTAGATCATTTTAATTGATAAACAAAAAGATTTTCATGTTAAAGCTCAATGATCTTACACGTCCGCATTGGTTGTAATCATTGTTTCACGAAAACTTTTTTCAAATCTTTGAACTATTTTGTTTCACGCTTATAATTCCTATGTATTGTTCAAGAAAGTTTTCGTTAAACTTTTATCAAGATCCAAACATCGCTCTATGAATTACTTTTTTTCTATTTTTCTCAAACATAATCCTTATCCACATACAATTTGGGGGTACCGCACAAAGAAAAGTCTTATAGAAACAAAGCAACCCAGAAAACCATTTGATTTTAACAAGGGTTATTAAAATAATTTTACCTAATAATATTTATTTATGATGCACTAAAACTGACATTTCTAAACAAAAATTGTATGACATGAATTAGGATATATCATTATATATTTCCAATGATATAATCAAAATTTCATTAAGAAGGTTAATATATTTTTACAATTCATATTTTGGACAAAATACATATAAAAAATAAATGTAATAATATTATTATAAACCTTGTAAATAAATTTAGAAAAAAACAGCCATACAGCTCTGTAACGTAATATATAGAGTCATTATTTTGATAATCATTAATATCATTATAAAAAATCTATTTTTAAATATAAAAAAATATATAATACTATGCAAGTATAATTTAATTAATTCTAAATATGAGAGAAAATATTTTCTAAATCATATTTTGACAGTCTCAATAAAGTACATTAAATATTGAAAAACAACACTTACACAATTTAGTACTTAAAAATATTTTTCATTTTAGCTCGACATTTTTGTTATTCAGACAATCATAAATCTAGGTATAAGGGAATTATTTATTTTTTTCTGTTATTATGAAGCCTAATGTTCCTATCAACAACTCGTTATAAAAAATTTTAATAGAACTTTGTCAAAAATGGCAATTGTAATTTAACATTTTCAAATTTGATGCAGCCATTGTTTATTATTTGCGCTTCTAGTACTCACCTGTATTGAGATAGACTGGGCAAAACTTTTTTTATAAAAATCTGTAACAGACTTATAGTTCCTTTGTGCTTTATTTCATGTCCGTTCCTAATTTCTGAGAATTGTATTTTAATTTGTCTTACCTGTAAAGTGGGCAGCAACAAGTGTGCGAGATCTTGCTGGGTGTGCGCGTGCAACTGGTTGATGAGCGCCATAGTAGCCGCGGTGGAGGCAAGTGGCGGAGGTGGAGGTGGCGGAGCTGGATGAGCATGCGGATGCAGCCCTATAAAAGCGATCGGTGTAGCTCCCGGTGCTGGCGCCATGGCGGCTAATGCCAACATATTTTGCGACGGTCCCAATTGTTGCGGTAGACCCCAAGGCTGTACGGCTGCTGCAATCCAATGTGGATGAGCCACTTGATGATGCATGGCAAATTTTCCTTGTTCAATAAGTTGACCTGGTTATTTTGTTGAGGTCTCCATTCTTTGAGTTCTTATTATATCTACTGGATTACCTAAAAATTGACAAATGTGTTATAATTATAATTGAAATGTTTAACATAAAAATGAAAAACAAATTTTTTATTAAAATTATCAACCAATAAAAAATTATCGCCTTTTTATATTGTCATTAAGGCTAAAATTTATTTAAAACATAAAATTCAAATTCAAAAAATGTACATTATTCAAATTAGAAGCACAAAGATATGTTGTGCAATTCAGATCATGACTAATATTTATTCCAATAGTCATGATATGTTTATTCCTTAAGAAATGAACCAAGCTATATTGTGCATAATGTTTATGTAACTAATTATAGTGTTAAATTTACAGTACAAAAAACACTGGCACATAATAATTTATCGATGTCTGGTAGATAATGCAAAACAGAAAGATGGACGAACATAAACATTATAATAAGAAGTATTGGTATTTTCAATACTACGAATTGTTTCACATATTAAACCAAAACATTATCTAAGTTAAAATTGAAAAATAATAAAACAATAAATTTTCATATATACATAATTATATAGAAAAAATACTTAAAAAAATCTTAAGAATTTTGTTGGCATAAATTTAATAATTTTAAAGCTTTAATTGTCAGACAAACTAAATAACGAAATAGTTTCAATTTCCCAATCATTATAATTATTATCTAATTTTAGGTTTTATTTTAATGTATCCGGTTGGGTTACGCAGTTTCTTAAAAGTTTTTATTTTACAAAGTAATAAAATCAGAAACAGTTTGGAAAAGTTCTGTGAACAGAAAGGGATGAAAAACAATAATGAAATTATTTATACCGTTTATTTTAGTCGAGAATGACAAAAATATTTTCAATGCGAAGATCCTACCTGTTGGAAGTTTTCAGAAAACTATTACTAGTAGGTAAAATAATAGTTTTATTTAATTATTAAAGTTATTACATAACTTTTTGAATTTATCAATTATAAAGTATTATATTTGTTCATTTCTTATAGTATATAAAGGGCTCAATTTTATTTTTTCAGATAGCTAATTTATTGAATAAATTATGATCTAATTAAGAAAATGACTAATCGATAACTAATTTTGAATCAATATTTCAGAAGGTTTTAAATATTTTAAGTTATGACGAGGGGGGGGGTGCTGCTATAACTGCCTTGCTTTTCCTTCCACCAAGGTTTAAAAATGTCAATAACTTCCGAAATATTATCCTAAAAGATGTTTTCAACCAATAATATTATTAATTACATTATTTTTTACTTTATTGATTTGTTAATTAATTATATGTGTAGTAGCATACATTTTTAAAAACGAAAAAAATTGAAAAATAGAATAATTAAAAATATTTATTTTTCTTCAGCTTTCATTAATAATAATACATTTTTCTTGTTGCTTTTCAGTTTGTATAGTAAAATTAAATGTTTACATAATTATAACATAATTATCAATTTACGTTACACGTTGGCTGTTGTTATTTATTTTAATTTTAACTTTAATTATACATAGTTGTATATTAAATTCACTACATTGATAAAATGTATTGTTAAAAACTATAGTCATACTTCACCCATCAATCGTATGTTTTTTCAAAATAATATAATATTTCTTTCGATTTTTTTCATAATATATTAGCCATGTTGAAATTTAGTTTAAAGAATAGTCACTAAAACTTATATTTAATTTATATCGTACAATAATTTTATAGAATTTATATAGTTTTCTGTACTCTATGGCCTTTTTTTAAGTGGTAGATAAATTTAAATTTCCACCTATACGTTGAAATTCAATTTATTTATAAATAATGTAAATACATATTTATTGTGAGAAAAAATTATTCCTACGGGTAAACTTTTGTTTATTATTGTTACAATTGTTATTGTTTTTAATAAAATGTTGACTGGTGAATGACCACAAACGTATAATTATTTTTTGAGATATTAGCATTTGAAGATTCAGAAAATGAGAGGACGAGGAAGTGTTTAGCAACAGTCTATTGTTACCATAACACAAATAAGAATTTTTCTACGCTACACAACCCGCTCGCCTATAACTAAAAAATATAACAACCCAAAGAGAAATAATACAATACTGGTTAGCGACAAGTCAAAATTTGATTTAGGCCATTCTTCATTTAATACTAAATCTATAATAGGTTCTTACTTAACTTTTGAAAGTCACCCTAAAAATTTACACTTAGAAATAATTTTTCCTCGCAATAAACTTGATATTTACAATAGTTTAAAAATGTGAATTGAATGTTAATCTATATATTTTTTATGAAAAAATCATTATTTAACGAAAAAATGGAGGGTAATATGCTTAATAAATCACCCTGTAAATGAAATTAAAAGTTTGTTTTCCGAATCAGTCACCCAACACAAAGCTAGTGGCTGTTAGATTGCGCGTTGTTCAATCAAGGAAAACAATAGATTCTGGTTTACATCGTGATCCGTTCAATCTATTACAGTGTCGATTATGATTACAATGTTCATCTTTGTACGGTGATTGCAAAATAAATTATGCAGTTGTTGATTTTGGTGAGGACATCAAATAAGATTGTATCATAGTATCAGCCTGCTATTTCTATGATGTTTTCTTTGGGTATAATTTTTTCATCAAACTGACGGAACAGTATCTGTCTTTGTCTTTGGAATAAAAAAATATACGGATTATCATGTTTTTCTCTTCGTATAATAATTGTCTTATGTAAACAAAATTTTCTGCAATTATAATACTATAAAAATTCTAGCAATATGCTAGAATAAAATTTCTCTTTAAAAGTAGTTGCAATTGTTTTTTTATGAATACGTGCATTAAATGATAACCGGAATATATTTTGGTTTAAAAGATCTTTAGTGCCGTCAATTTTAAATAAAAGCAGATCTGAATAGTTTTGTAAAAATTTGATATCTTGTGTCGATTATGCTTATCAATTATTATTAGTTAACTTTGATTTATTGAATACATAAATAATTCGGACTCTAAAAGTCGTACAATAATTAACTAAAATTGTGACGTCTGACGATATTGTTTTACCGCGAGTTTTAAAATAAAATTCAGGAAATCATTGATATATTTTTTTTAGTCAAAATATATTTAGAGTAAATAGTTTAGATTATCACGTTTATGTTCAGTAAAAATACTGCTATAAATTTAATGCAGAAATCTTATTAAATAATGTCTAATCAACATAATTCATGTTTCCACTATTCGCAAATACCAGTTCGCGTGCATATTACACAGCCAGAAAAAGCATAGTACTTTAGTATAACACAGCTGGTGTTTATGCTCAAAATTAATTATATTTAAAGTTATTGACCGTAGCTTACAGTAACTTTTTACACTAACACGTCATTAAATATATAGAAACCTTAAGCGATTAATTAACTTATGTTTCCCTGGCCTACGGCGTTTCTATTGAAGCGAGAATAGTATTGACACAGGATTCGAAAATCAAATGCAAGTCAATAAAAAGACAATGGCAAAAATTTCGAATTATGTAAT
Source organism: Daktulosphaira vitifoliae (assembly GCF_025091365.1). Classification (NCBI taxonomy): domain Eukaryota; kingdom Metazoa; phylum Arthropoda; class Insecta; order Hemiptera; family Phylloxeridae; genus Daktulosphaira; species Daktulosphaira vitifoliae. The sequence continues at coordinate 38,422,843 of NW_026099573.1, read as the reverse complement.
TTTTAGACATCACATGCGGTAACAACATCTACAGGATATATTGCGTACTGCTGTTTGAAAGCTATTGTTACAAGTGTTGTGTACAGTAATATTGTTTTGTGTTGGAAGCTTGTAATTTTCTGAACTAGAAAGATAGATATTAAACATCACACGTACTAAAATCGTATCCCTTGAAGATATTTTTATTAATTAAAAATATATAACTCATCACTAAAATAAATTTGACCATTTAATGATAGATTTTTTTTTATTACTTCGTTTTATACGAAAAAAACGTGTAATGGTATTTCATAAGATATTACATTTGTTGGATGCGGTGTTTTATTTTTCTAAAAAAGATGAGATTTGAGAAAAAGTTCTGCAGGCCGTATAATAACTTAAGGTGCCTTACAACGGAAAACGTAAAGAGGTGTGCACATTTGTACGTCTGTAATTTATCGGCAAGGCGAACAAAAGAGAAAACAGCTTGAAAAAAAAGTCGGTGACCGTTTATGTTTTTTTTCCTCTTACATTTTAATAAATGTTGAAATTTTGTGTGGATTCAAAGTGGGCGGTCAAAAAAATACTTGTATGGCAAGGACTTTGTTTAATTTCGTCTAAGAGACATGTTGATAATTTGTAAACCACCGAGTAATTAAACTAAAATAAAAGTAAAAATTCTGCTATAATTATGCTACAACACAGTGTATTTTTTGACTCATCACCAAAAGTAATAATTGTTTATATCTTGAACTCAACTCGACTAATGTGCTTACAGTTCTTTATGTTATAGTTTCAAATTTAAAACTATAGTTTAATACATTCTGAACGCGATACTGTTTTAATATTAAAGTCATCAACTCAAGACCACAACCGTTAATATGGAATAAATGCAATAAAAAAATTAAATTACACTAGATCACAAAAACTTGTATAATATTTATTTTGTTTCGAGGATTCTACCAACTATTAAATTTCATATATTTCATAATTCAATAGTTACATACAGTAGGGGAGAGGGCAGCCAGATCTCAGGAGCTCCCCAGACGCCGATATTTATACATTATATATTATGTAAAGGTAAGACTCTGATACGAATTCCAAGAACACTTTATTTTCAGGACCCCCCAGAAAAATGTAGAAAATCAGACACAGATTACATAATACAAAATAATGAATGTATTTTCTGTTATGAAAAATAAAAGTAGTGAATTTAGCAACTTTCTTAAAACTGTTTGGAAATAATAACTTTTCTGTATAATAGATGTGACAAGGAAAAGCTGAAGTCAATAATTGAATCAAGTCATAAAATTTGTAACTTAATTTAAAATAGAATAAACAATTATATAACGAAGTAATTTTTCTTTATAACGACTATTCGGATTGTTAAGTACCCTAATATTACATTATGATATCGGTTACTTCTGTTTAAAAAAATAATACGTTTAACAATACTCATTTAATAATATATTATCTTATTTTTTATGTTATTCAATACAACAATTGTTTGACCGTCTTATAAATAGTTAATCTAAGAATTCATCAAGGTAAAACTATTATAATTGATTTTCCTAATATTGTGACGTATTCAATTTAACGGACTTTAATCAAACTTGAATTTAATCAAACGGACTTCAATTTCTTAAAATCCTTTTAAACTGAAAATCCTTTTAAAATTAAATGATATTTGAATTATATTTTTTTATTTATGAAATTTTATTATATAATACTAGCGAATCGCTCAACAATTTGCCAAGACTGGAAAAATTACTTAACCAATTCCGATTTAAATTTTTTTTCTCAATGAAAGAACTTAGCGATATTACTCTAGTAAAATTATTCACGAAGCTAAAAAATTCATTTCATCCGGAAGCATTAAAAAATGTCAGATTTTTAAAGAAAAGCGCTCACTTCCGGCAGCCTTTGTCCGACCTATAATCTAAAATTTTTTTCAGTCTCGTCTAAAAATGAAATCTGTTGATTTTTGACCGATTTATAAAATTTTTACACTGTTCTGTGTTTGCGCATTATAATTTTGTGTATATTTTATTTTATGCTAACAGAAAAATAAAACATGTCGAACGGTATTTAAAAATTGTATTTTAATGATTATAAAGTTTTTTTTTTTTGTGTACCCGCGTGTTAAATAATAATTAGTTGGTTATTGTTGTGAATATACATTTGTTTGTTTGTAATTTCTTAGTAATACTATTATTATTAAATATTACAATCTTAAAAAAATGTCAAAAATCGAATTTTCACATGTATTGTAGGTTTTTAAACGCATACAATGTTAGACAAATTTTGTATGAATAGTAATAAAAATATTATATTTGTGTAGGAATTTTCGATACTTTGTGTTCATAACAACATTATTTTTGTATAAAATAAAAATACCTAACTAATATATGACAATGTTTGGATCATTTCTTAAAGTATATTTATTATACTTTATTGATACTTACCTCAAGTATCTATTTAAAAAATATTTCAAAGAATAAAAAACAAAGTTTATATGTTTTCTAAAACATAAATAACACGAGAAATGATATCCTATTATCATGTTTTATTTACTGAACTAGTGGGTGAAACTTCAGTTTTGTATTGTTAGTTAAATATATGTTGTTTTGTTGACTGCTACGATTGAAAATAGTACAAGGAGATATATTGTGTTGTACTAATGTAAATATCTATTGAAAAATATACTTTGATAAAAATAAGTACAAAATAAATGATTTTTATTCGGTAGTACACTCACGGTTGTGATATTAAAGCAAATTATTGCATTAAAATATATATTTCCGATCCAATACATACAACAGTACGACTCTATGCATAATTGTGTGTGTGTGTGTATTTGATAATGAAAATAATATTGCTAATATAATTTTATATTATAATTACTGCTGCGTTACGTGAAAATATACAATTACACACGTGTATTGTGCATAACATCTAACCACAAACATTAAAATTATTATTGCTGGTACATTTGGTAAATGCAAAATGCTTACAATAAATAATTAAACGGAAAGAAAATCTGATATTGTGCCTCAGGCAAATCATGTCATAATAATAACACGAGTAGACACGTAATAATAATTCTACAATTACATTATTCGACCACTGAAACTGTTCATTTGTAAATAAAATTATCGGTTTTTAAACACGGCGGCTCCATGTTTAAAAATACTATAAAATAATAATTTAGTCAAATTTTGTTTGCACCGAGTTTTTATCAATTTGTTAACTCGCCTGTATAAAGATAATCAGTCTGCCCGAAAAATAATTAGATCTGTAACAAGTATATATTTGAGAGAACAGTATTATTGCAAGCAAATTTTATTAGCTTATAAGTATACGTTTTGCGTGTTTAACGCGATTACTTAAAATCTAAAAACTTTATAATAGTCGTAAAAAAATGTGATGAGCATAATAAGTGCAATTAGAATGCAAAAATATTAACTAGTATAATCAAAAAAAAAAAAAAAAA
>NW_026099573.1:38349270-38419349 GCF_025091365.1 Daktulosphaira vitifoliae | reverse complement strand
AAAAAAAAAAAAAAAAAATACTAAATTAATTAACTTTGATTAATTCTACAAATTAAGAAAAAAAAATGAGACGCATTGTTGTTTAGCTATACATGCCAAATTAACCGTTAAATAATACCGCCAATTAACTCGAAACTTGATTACAATCGTTCAAAATAATAACAAAGCAATACTTGGATTACAAATGGTAATTCTTATTAAAATCTCGGTGCACGTTAATCAAACGCCCATGGCGCACAATTTCTACGCAAAATGTTTGGGTAGAAATTCCTTGCAAAATTGTTTCAATTACAACATCAAAACGACAGAGAAAATAATGAACTTAATATTGCAATGACAATAATTGCTGTTGTCGAAACTGTCCGGGCGGATTTAAAAAGCCTTTCCGGGTCTATCAGTGACAGTTTAATTCGACAAGAAAACATCTCGGCGTCTTGTAACGCGTTGGCCACCAACGTGCAATTTGTACGCCCGTCACGTTTGTACGAACTCAACGCGGGCACATTGTCGTCGCTGCTCTCGATCTGTGCCGTCACTCGTATTGATTGGCTATCTTTAATTGAATTTTCGGTTTTCTTCACACATACAAGTCGCACGGTCCAAAGTAATAATAATAATAATAAAAATAATGAAGCACAGAAACACATTACACTACTGAAGCGTGTAGTGAATGTATTCAATACCTTTTGAGAAACAAAAAGAGCGCGCCGAATTTCTTCACTTCGCGATCAGTGTTTATTTTTACCCTGGTGTGCTCAACAAATGGTCGTTTTTATTTTTTCTAATTTTACACGCCAAAAAATACCAACAAACTACTGTTGCTCTTTAGCCAGTCTTCTGACAAACAATGCATCCGTTGATTTCCATATCATCAACTGAAATACCACAGCAAAGAAATTATGTTTACTCATAATTATTTTAAAAATGCACTCTGAAGTTTCAAGTGATGTAAAACACATAACTCTATACATTCCATATGCGTACAAGAGAAATTACTTGAAAAAAAAATCATAGAACTGCTAAACTATTTATTTTTTAATTTCTTTTCGGAATAACTAAATGATACCGCGAAAACATTCATTATATTATTGCGTTTAATAAAAACCAGTCGGAAAAAACTCGTGTAAAAACATCCACTAATTCAAAATATTTGAATATCTATTGTAATAAAAGCCATTAAGTTTATCAAACAACGTAAAATTATAATTAAAATCAAATAAACCTTTGAAAAAGATCAAATTACTCAAGATAACTCAAACACTCAATTCATTTCGTTAAAAAACATCTAAAATTTACTGCTAAAATATTAATACATATTTAACTGTTGTCAAATGTTTTAATTTAAACATTAAGATAACTACTACAGTATTTAGATTAAAATTTAATTGTATGACTACTCGAGAAGTATTTATATAAAGGAGAATTTGTAAATTTAAAACTATATAAATGTAATGCCATTGTTATATTTACCAGACTAAATCCGTGAATCTTGAGATAGTTATAGTGTTATTTGTTTAAGGAAATAAACTGCTTAAAGTAATTTAAAACTTATTACGTAATAAAATTAACTATAAGGTAAATCCTATTTATTTTCATATTATAATTCAAAAAAAAGCTTTTCGACTGGAGGTCGGTATATAAACTTAAACTTCTTCAAATAGGAGAATTATTGAACATTTATACAACTAAAACATAAAATTTTAATTTTACTAAGATTTAAATTCCAATCAAATTGTACTATAGGGAGAAGATTATTAATTTAAAAATCCTTAATTCTTATAGATAATAAAATTCAAAATTGAATGCTCTTTGATTATTAAATGGCAGTATTTCATTAAATAATACTGTGCTATTAGTAATAAATTATAAATTTTACTTTCATAAAATACTCTCACACAAATCGATAATTGTTGCAGTATCACTTTTTAAATTGCTTTAGGGTATCATAACTAAAAATAAATAATATCTCTTTTATAAGGCTACTATAATACAACTAACAGTCTTTTCGCAATAACTAATAATCTTTATGACTACTCTCACTAAACCAAATTTTTATTAAACTATAATAATTTGAAATTATGATGTTTGCTACTTTCAAATATGTTGCACTGCCTTTTAGACTAAGATATTAGTTTTGTACTATAATTGGTTTAAATTAAAAATAGAACTTTTAATACCAATGAAAAATTTAGGGGAAAAGTTAAAAGAGTTAAGCTTTCCACTATTGGCTATACTAAACCATTATTTTAGAAAAAAAACTACCTAAATTTGGCAATAAAATTATTTTTGCATTAAACACCCCTTTGAAAAATTTTTAGCTCTTCACTGAGAAAATACCCCCATTTTTTTTTATAAAATCTCAGTTTTTTTAGAACCAGAAACACCAAATGTTTTTCTAAAGATTGCCAATTATTGAATTGAAGACCCAACTTTTTCATATAAAATATAAAATTTTTTTTTTTTATTATCTATTATGACTTTAATCTAAGACTATGACGTAAATTAAACTATATTATGAGATGATTATATGTCTCTTTCGTTAGGCGGTGTGTATAGAATAAAAATGTCAAGACTTGATATTTAAAAGGTAATGTACATATATGATAAATGACTATATGCACTAGACCTCAATCTCGGAGAATTGTGCTTGTAAGAAATATTTATAAATGAATTAATTACAGAATTTGCAGTAATAATGAATATCAAAATTATAGGAAATTAATTGAATTACGGTACATTCTATTTTACTTTAGACGACCACACTGGCCTGTTGCTGTCGGCAGTGTTGACGGTTAAGGTCTTTGATGTTTCTTCACTGCCAATACAAAATTGACATCATTAATAAGCTCGCATAAGCTCATCATCAATAGTCCAATGAGACAATGGTATAATTTTTCGGGTAACAACAAAAACCTTTAATTAAATTATATGCAAAAATTCTTCAATAGTATTGTGAGGCAATAAGGCTAACTTAAGGATAACGAAAATTTTCTTTTATCACAGTTATAACCATTACGGATAAAAAAAAAACCAGATAATAGCAATTGTTTGTTTCCGATTGAATTAGTTATATGATACTATAACTATGTGAACTTGTTAAACGGAGTTTGTTGTACAATTTTAAATTATGTTTGTACGTATGTGTATGTTTAATTTTTATCCGTTCTGGTCCATCTAATTATACTGTTACTGAACAAATTAAACTTAATAAAAATTTATTCTTTAGTGGTTGTCAACTAGTAAATTACAATAAAGATATTTTATTAAAAACATAGAACATAAAATCCTAATTTATTTTGCCGAGATACAACTAATAAATTGTTCAATTTTCTAAACATTTTATTTATTAAGAATACCAACATCTTCCTTACGATATTTTATTATTAATTTTTTATGGAACTATTTTATTAATACATGTCATAGATAACTACAGGTACCTTTCAGCATAATTAACGTTACATTAATATAATCAGTAATATAAATTTCTCCAAAACAATTCAATACATTTAGTGCGACTAAAAATAAAACGTTACTTCCACTAATTACATTTACATATTAAATAATTACATTATTTGATTTCTTTGAGAAACAATCTCTTTAAAAAAATATTTTATTTGATTTTACCAGATCAATTTGAATAATAGAAACTTCATTATTTACATATTTTTCTCTCTATATCTACTAAACACAAACATTCTAACTTAAAAAATTCTAAAATAAATAAGTCCTAATTCAATGATATAATGTGTTCAAAATAAAATACTTAACGACATCCAATGACACTTTTATCGCCTATTATAATGTGTTTGTAAGTATGACAGTTTGATTTAATCACAACAAACAAAAAACGTGTTGTAAAACAACCTCGTCTCTGTCATTTGACAAGATACCATCGCCGTATTATATGAACACTTATTCATGTTGACATTATTACATTTTAAATGTATAGAACACTTTAAAAGTGGATGTTTCAAATGAGTCAGGTATTATTATGCCTCGGAACTTATTATTTACAACAAACTGGATATTTAAAAAAAAAAGAAAACAAAAATCACTTAAATATATTTGTCATTTAACTCTAAGCATGATAATCAGTAAAAATAAGGGAAACGCAAATTTATTGTTGGTATTTATTTTTTAATAGAATTGTAAGATCACAAAAACAGGCTAATGTAATCAAGTCAGTTATTTTACAAGACAATTCACACTTGTTGAATATTATGAAATATTTTATGATATAAAATTTGTTATGTTCAGGAGACCATTATTTTTTTGTTGTTATAAAAAAAAATCTCCACTATACCGTAAAAATTCCGCCTGTTATCCTATTTGCATGGTAGTTGCAAAGTGAAGTGAACAAGGTAATAACAGAGTTTTCCCAAGAGGGTCGTACCTACGCTGAATTCCCAAGAAACTTTGGTTAGCCGTCAAAATCGAACGTGTAGCCGACTTATATCGCGTTCTGATCGTAAAATATATATGATTTGGGTTTTTTTTGTACAACATCAGCTATAAGCCGTCCTTTTTATGCACACAACATTATATTTTTGCCCTTTGAAAAACGGCACAGTTTTATTTAACGCCAAAGGATATAGCTGGCGATTTGTTTACACATTTTTTTCATTTTCCGCCGTCTTTAAATATTTACGGCGACGATTATTTTTTATGGTATGTCGCAGTTTCTTGCTTTATAATTAACACAGACGTCAAATTAAACTTTATAACAACAAAATATCATATCTTGTAATATCGCAGTACCGAGAAATAAATGAAAAAGACAACTAGGTACACATTTTTTTCGGTTGGTATTTTTCTCTGAATTCGAAAAACTCCGTTGGGACATTGAAAAAAATGATCCAAAATTTACTTCATAATTTTAATCATGTATCGTTCGAATTTCTATTGTTAAAGATAATCGTGAATATTTTGATTATGTTATTATTAATGGAAATTCTTCGGCTATTTCCTTTGTTAAAAGATGCTAAAGACCATGTTGCACTTTCCACACGTTTTAGTAACATTACCGTTGCCATTTAACGGCGGGCTTTAATATACAAGCTTTTTGCATTATCTCTGTAAGCTAGTATACTTTAAACAACAATAGTTTTAAAAAATTATTAATTATTCTTTAATATTTAATAATGTGTTGTTGCATCATACAGCCTTGGCGATAACCTTAATTATATTATTTATTATTTGTGACTTAATATTAGAATTGCGCAAAATTTTAATTAATCGTCTTCATCTGCGATAAAATCGATTAAATAATGTATTAAAGGAAAAATATTTATATATTAATCCGATTGTATCGATTATGGTAATAAGGAAGTATTTAGAAATTGATGATGAAGTGCACAAACATTTTTTTTCACAGTAATGTGACATACAATTTAGATGAGCATTTTTTCATGCTCATAACTTTTATATTAAGATTATTGTATAAAAATTGAAAAAAAGGAGTAAAAAGAATAAACACAAACAAACTTTAAACACGAATTGAGAAATTATTTTTTTTCAACAAAACAAAATTTAAAAAGTTATTAAAAAAATCTGTCATTTTAGATTTGTTAAGAAGCTTTTGGAAAAATCCATTAATTCCTCCTGTAAGTTAAATATTATATACAGATTTTTATAGGAGAGATTTCTATGATAGTGATTTTAATCTCTGTGACACGTTATATATACTTTTTTCACCTGTGCTACTTCTCTACTTTGCTGGGTGTTTTAATTTTAAATAATTTTAGCGATAAGTGATCAATTTTGTTATAAAATTAGATCTACAAAAACTAAACTTCAATTATGTACTCGGAATGATTATTCCAAATACATCATTGATACACAGATGTTATTTTTCCTTAATACTAAACAATGTAGATTCATTTGAGATTCAGTTTTTGGCATATAGGGGATTACTCCCCTAAAAGTAAAAAAAGTTCCTGTGATACTGTATACATTTTAATTTTTCGAGCGGTGGGTTGTTTTAAAAATGGTTCAAATAAATCGTGTAAATACATTTAATTCCGAGTTCTGATGATTATTACGGTCGATTAATTATCAAAAATAAATGAAAAATTTATCAATTAATACCCTACAACTTATTCATTATTTTCTCAAAGAACTAACAAAAAAGTAATTTAAAAATACATATAATCTCATGCTACTATTTTTTTATGTTGCGTCACTGACACAACTCATAAATTTTTAGTAAATCATTAATTGCTTAATGACAAAGCTTTGTTTAAAATAAAACGTTCATTTTATACGATTCAAAATTAATAATAAATTTAAATATTTAGCGATTTTTAAATATTTTACGTCTTTGCAATTACTGTAGTTACTGCGATCATAGTAATAACACTCATTGGGCAAAAAATTCATAATCAACGTAACACTCGATTATTTTCTTTACGATTAGATACACGTTTTTTTTTTACGTCTGCATCAGTACTCTTTATACAATTTCGTTCATATTTATATACACACATTTCAGCATTTTATATAATGCTTTTAATATTTGGCTCTTAAAGATATAAATTATATAGTGTTATAATATTATTATTATTGTTACCATTTTATTAACAAATTAAATGGCATGACATTGGTAAAACTATATGATATACACAATTTTGAATGTTTTAAAAAATATCAATGTAACTTTATATAAAACCATAAGTCAATTATACAAAAGAAACAAGAAATAATAAATAATATATAATAGTAATATATTAGACGTAGGGTAATAAATAATGTATAAAATAAAATGGAACAAACAGTAAAACATTATGAAATGTAGATCAGAAAATAAAAAAAGAATAAATAACAAATATTACTACAAAACGATTAATAAAGAAATAATTGTAGCGTTGGTGATCACTTTTTGCCTTTGAAAATACCATCAAAACTAATAAATCTATAAAAGGCCCAAAATAATGAACAGTCATACAAAGACTTCTTAGTAATACTTACTTGCTTACAGTTACTTTCAATTACGATTAGTCAATTTCACTTCGTTTTTAACTCATAAAAAATACACACAAGAAGTGATCAGTATTATACCGTCCATATTGTACTTTCATCAAAAATAAAAATGTTTATTTATTTTAGAGTATTTATTGGAACCAACAAAGTAGGAAAATAATACCCCTTACTATACATATATATATACAGGGTGATTTTTTTATCATAACCCACTCAATTACTTACAGAATAATAATATTGAATTTAATCATGCACAATATATTTATCAATCTCCTCTCTAAGAACTTTAATACTCTTAAATGAGTGAAATGATTAATAATAGTTTCAATAGAATTTCGATAGTATACTCTAAAAATGAATTAGAAGAATTTGAGTGTTTTGATATTATTCATAGTCTCTACTATGCCACGAGTCGTGAGTTCTAATCCTGTACCGTACCTCTTTTTTCACACGATTTTCGGTGAACTTTCAATGACCGGCTTTTAATCCCCCGAACCCGTTTTAGTTTTCATAATTTTGTTTTACAACCGGTTGATTGGGTTTTTTTGTTGCAATAAACTTTTTAATAAATTTATTTTTGCGCAAATTACTTTTCTTTTTTAAAAGTTAAAATTTAGGTCAATTTTTTGTGAAATATATTGAAAAAAACACTAATTTATCATATGAAAATGATATATTTTTTAAATATTGCAAANCATAGTTAATAATTCAAGAATAACGTGTAACTAAAGATAGTAATAAAAAAAAATTTTTAAATTACTATTATTCTGTAAGTAATTGAGTGGGTTATGATAAAAAAATCACTCTGTATATATATTTCATATCTTTTTTTTTTAGTTACTGTAATAGTGAACAGAATCAATTGGTAGTGGCATGTAAACATGTCTGTGAAACATAATTTTATTGTGCATGAATTTAATCATGCACAATATATTTATCAATCTCCTCTCTAAGAACTTTAATACTCTTAAATGAGTGAAATGATTAATAATAGTTTCAATAGAATTTCGATAGTATACTCTAAAAATGAATTAGAAGAATTTGAGTGTTTTGATATTATTCATAGTCTCTACTATGCCACGAGTCGTGAGTTCTAATCCTGTACCGTACCTCTTTTTTCACACGATTTTCGGTGAACTTTCAATGACCGGCTTTTAATCCCCCGAACCCGTTTTAGTTTTCATAATTTTGTTTTACAACCGGTTGATTGGGTTTTTTTGTTGCAATAAACTTTTTAATAAATTTATTTTTGCGCAAATTACTTTTCTTTTTTAAAAGTTAAAATTTAGGTCAATTTTTTGTGAAATATATTGAAAAAAACACTAATTTATCATATGAAAATGATATATTTTTTAAATATTGCAAACAATATGGTCAAAGATTTTAGGTACTACATTTTAAATAACTGTCATGGTCGTGTAATTTTATAACACATAGGAACATAGTTCTCAATTTATAATGATATTTGTTTTTTTATTGGTAGTATATTCATAAAAAAATCGTTTAAAAAACTATTATTCAACATACGTTATGTTTCTAGATAGAAGTCGTGAAAAGTATATTTCATATTATAAAATAAATAGAAACAATAACATCTGTTAAAGATAGTGTTTTAATATGAACTTTGAGCGTTTTTAGTTATGATCTCTAATATTGCCGTCACTTTAACAATTTTCATTGACTTTGAAAAATCATTGTTCAGAAAATATAATAAAATTAATTTAAACAAACTTTCTAATAATTTTATCAAAGATTTTACACGCTGGTATAATTATTATAAGAGCACAAGCGATGTCTATTTATTATGTATTTAAAATACATTTTGGTCCATCATAATATTAAGTGTACGACCTGCTGTTTTATAGTAAAATTAATCGGTACGCCGCAGAGAAATGACACATTAAAGTACTAACTGCGTCGGTAGTTTTACGATGAGAAACTGTTTTAACTTCAGTCTTTTAATATTTCAAAATTCATTATTCAAAAAAAGTAGTGTATACCTCTTAACGTCGTTACTAAACTAATTTTATTTAACTTGCTTAATAATTGATTATCAAGCTTAAATTTGTATTTAATCGTAGTTGTTTTTTACTTCTAGACATGAATTTTTGACTTTGTGATTATATCTTTAATCCGAAATAGACACATTAAAAACTATAATGGTAAATTACAAAATTCAAATGAAAAAATAACAAAGAAACAATACAAAATTGTTGTCTGAAAAATTAATACAAAAGAAAATATCTAGAAAAAAAAAATCTGTTGCAAAACATTTTGATGAGGACTGGGTAGAGTGGAAATAGTATGTAAGCGATTTAAAGTTGTCAAAAAAAAAAAAAAACTTAATCATGATTTTTTCCTGTATATTTATACACATTTTAATAACTTAATTTAATTATAAAAAATGATCACTTGTTGCTTAAGTTATTTAAAATTAAAAAAAACCCAGCACAGGGGGGGCGCGGCACAGTTGTGACGTGGTATAGTTGGATCAAGTATAATGATATCTGACAGTGATTAAAATCACTATCAAAAATAAACGCTTCGATGCAAATCTTTAGATAGTGTTTAATTTAAAAAAAATTGGTGTTTTATTCCAAAAGCTACTTGATCTGCTGGTTCNAACGGCAGTATTTAGTAAAAAAAATTGAAAAAATTTCGAAAATTTGCAATTTTTAAATTTGTAATTTTTTTGGAGGTTTCCCCCATTTATAGGGAACGAGGGAAATTTTTTCAATTTTGAAGGGTAATGTCTTCGACTAGATACGATTTGTGATCTTTTGACGTATCGTTGAAAGAAATCCGTTCGGTGAGAGCTGAGAAAAAGTGGTAACAGACACAAAAAAAAAAAAAATAAAAAAAAAAACACATCTTAGTAAAACCAATACCTTCTCAGCTTCGCATCGAAGCTAAAACCAGTACGGTGGAGATGTGAAATAGTTGGGACATGTATTCCAAAAGCAATTCCTTATTTTTATCCTGATAAGTTTTATGATATATAAGTATAATACATGAATAGATACATTTTATATAAATTTAATTTAATATGGAATTGATATTTTGTATTGTAATTTTCATGGAGAAATTATAAATAAAAAAGTAATGGAATATTTCTTTATATCTATAACAAACGTGTATCAAAAATGTAAAATCGAATAGGGAGTAAGTTATATTTTTTAATTTGTTTACTATGGTTTTCGTTAGTTCCGGAACATTTACAAAACTTAAGTTGTAAAGGTTAACTTTTCATACAAAAGTAGCAACTTTGAATCCATTCTCCCAATGATTAGATTAAGTGTCAAATTGTCAAAATAAATATATATATATATATACCAATAGAAAGGGAAATACCTAAAATACATAAATGATAAAAATTATTTTTATACATTCATTTTTAAGAAAGTTATGAAAATTTAGTCAAATAAGGATTAAAAATGTCGTAGTTTACTTATTTTAAAAATAGTAATTATTTTGGAATATTCTCCATTTATAGAAAAAGAAGGAAAAGTTTTTAGCTTTTGAGAGTGACGTCTTTAACTAGATACGATTTATAATCTTTTAACATATTGCTGAAAAAAATCGATTCAGAAAAACCTGAGAAAAAGTAATAACAGATACATAAAATTAATACCTTCTTAGCTTTAAATCAAAGCTAAAAATATTTTATATTACATTTATTCATCAATTTTATAGGCGTCTATAACGTGAAATATAATATGAATATTTTTAATTTTCTAAATAAATATAGTCTAAAATGATTGTTCCCTGTACTCCAACCAATTGTGTTTAGAGCCAACCTACTTATTAATATGGCCAAAATAAGGTTATCTTAAACCGTAGATATTATGTAGTTCATATCATGCCCAGATGATAATTCAAAACCTCTAGACTTAAAAAATATTGGTATTAAAACCAAAAATAATATTTTACAACAATGACAAACACATAAATAACAATAATATCCCAGGAAATTATACAGAATTATGCTATCATAGTAATTTATATTAAAAAAAGATTAATTATTTTACGAAAGAATATTGATTGTTTATTAGCAAATTTAGTTTATATTATATTTATTTAATGAAAAACTACGTATAAGAATATTGCATTTAACGTTTTCATAACTAGCATATGATCTTCTGAGTATCTCAAAATGGCGATTATGAATAAACATATATATAATGTATCACTAATAATTTAATTTCATTTATTACCTAAAAAATGTTTAATTTAAAAATATATGCACTTTTGTTTTGTAAAATTGTTACGTTGATACTAACCTACTACTAATTAAGTAATGTTTTTATTTGCATTAAAGTAAAATGAAATGTTCTTTTCTTAAAAAGTCAAATTGACTTATAAACAAACAGGTAAGAATAGTTTTTATTAATAAATATATATATAATTTTTTTTTTCATAAAAATTGTTTGTTTAGTAATATTAATAAAAAAAAAAACGGGTGTACTTTGACTGTGGACGAATGTATATTAAGTATTTACTCAATGTTCCCACTGACATTTTAAGTTACTTTTTATTGTTTTATTTTTAAAATTTATAGTAATTTTTTTTATTATGATCAACAATACAAGTAATAAATAAAAATGAAACTATTTTAAATTAAGAAAGGGTATAATTAATATAACGGTCTTTGTTTGTGAATGTCTAAAAGAATGTTCAACAAGAAAACAATTAAGTCCTGGAAAACAAAACTTATTTAAATATAAGAGTTAATATATATTATTCGTATATAATAAGAGTTAATTTATGGAAGTTTTCTAAAAGTTTCTTATATCGTAGAACACCACTGGTCTGAAGGGATATTATTAACGAGCTTCAATATTGTCATTCAAAGTCGATAATGGACTTTTATTTTGATATTAACAATTTAAAATACATGAGCTTTTTAAAGGTTAATTACTAGGAGAATTTGGTGAACATTTCTGTCCCTGTAGTTTTAAAATAACATTGTAAGATAAATTGTTAATATTGCAGTAACTTATTATAGTAATTATGTAGAGTACAAGTAGTTCATGTGGACTTGAATATTAACTCTCGTGAAAACACTTTTTTCCATCAATATTGAAATATTACAGTCTATGTACAGCTATTACCTTAAATATATATTTTTTTAATATTCATCTCTTTAACACTATCTTAAAAGAAGTTGATAAGCTCTTTAAATACTAGGTCAATTAATCATTTTAATGTTGTTTTCAGTAACTGCAAAAGTTGTCATAAAACAAACAGTCTAATAGAAAATAAGTAATGTATTATTTTCTGGGTAAGAGATATCATAGTTGCAGTTTGTTCAAACTTTAGTAAGGCGGTTCCAATAGAGAAGATTAATGTGTGTTATAATTAAATAAATGACTATAGTCGGGCTAATGCGGCTGTAGGTAACAACTTTACCCAGAGTTCCTTTGTGGTTTCCCAAGAAGGTAACAAAGTGCTTAGCGCTTAATTCTGATACACCATAAAACATGTGGGGATTGTGTCCCGAAGGATAAGATGTTTTGTCGAAGTCTGAGAAAAACTAAAAATGTTGTTGATAGGTAACGTCAGGTGTAATGTAATTTTGTACGTGTATACGCTGTAGTATTTCTAATGACTTGTTTTGTCAATTCTAGTCAAGTTTTAACGTGTCTTAAGTTGATTAGGGCTGATCATATTTTTTTAGTAAATATAAATACGTTTGTTCAAAACTAATACATTTTTTTAATATCATACAAATTTTCATTTGGGACTCGAGCAACACGACTTATATTAAAATATGGACTTATAAAACTAATTGACTGTTCATATTGTTAAAAAAAGCTATTTAACTCCTACTGTTTAGTTTGATTCTATGTACAATTTTGTAGATTTTAAATTCCAAAACGTTTAAAATAACATAACAATGAAAGATTATTTAATTATTAACACATCTAATAATAATAATAATAATATCCATCACTATCGGACACATAATGAACATAAACAATGGCGAATATAGTATTGTTTACTATTATTAACTTTTATTCATAATTGTACTTGAAAGAGGAAGTAGTCCATAATTAATTGCTTAAAGGTACATTATTTTTCATTTATTTTTTTACTTGCGAGAAATAAATTTATCGCTATAAAGTTATATAAATTAAAAAAATGAATTCAATACACCACATATGATTTTTAGTCGAAAACAGCTCTTCAATCCATACCGACGAGAACTAAAATTTCATATAGTTTAAAATAAATAATATGCATTTTTTTAACATTAAATATTATTATTATTATTATATTATTTATAACAATGTCAATAAAATAGTAGCAGTGAGCCAATGAAGATGTATTAAATGATCTAAAAACTTTGTGGTGACATTGAAAAATGTTTTGGTAGACAATACTACTTCAATACTATTTAAACGGTACATAACATGTAATTACTTTATTTAAAATTATAAACCAACTGTACAAAAATAATATTTTTTTATAATTAGATTAATATAAATCGATCATACATAATTTTCAATAAATATCTACAGACATTTATTTCATTACTAATAAATACTTTAAAATCTCTCTTGAAAAATTTTGTGAGCGATCGCTAATGGTTTACTTGTCTCACAATTGTAATTATCGTTCAACTTAACACTTGCCAATAAAAAAAAAACCCAACCAAAATGTTCGCATCAAAAAAAAAAAAGATTCCAATGATGTCCTGTAGTTTTACCTCTGCGCAAAGTACATGATGTTATAGCTCTAAAATTGTATCACTTTAAGATTATTTTTGTGTGCGAGACCATTACAACCTTTTTTGTACATAAACTTATGTGATATAATAGCGTGATTCACTATACTTAGAATGCCTGTAGCCTTTTAGTGTTTTAATAAGGAGTTAAACATTGTACATAGCTTGTATCCTAAATTATGTACTATAACTTATAAAGTTTAAAGTAACGATTTTATGTTAAGTGACTCAGTGTAAAATCGATGGAGGTATTTTTATATTAAAATTCAGTCTTGTTAATATAGAACTCTAATACAAGCTATTCCAATTTAATGACCGATAGGATCTATTATATTGAAGACTTTAATAATAACGCACAGTTGGAATGTAATATTGATGATGTCAAAGTATAATATTGCAATTTATAAGTTGGGATAGCAGAATGTTTATTGGTAAAATGAACAATTATTAGAGATAAGTCGTAACCTGTTTTCAAGAATTTTTAAGTATTTTCCACGATGGTATGCTGAAAGATGTCCCATTCAGTAATTTATGAATATTGGCAAATATTTAATCATATTTGTAATCGATTTACAACCGAAGCGATCAATAATATTAATTTTTTTTTATATTAAAGACGTTTATGAACATTTAATTAATCACATTTATGTGCTACTAACATATTTGTATGATAAATGTGAATTTGTTTTGGTCAAATACTTTTATTTTTGTGTTTTTATAAGATTAAATTTTTTAATGGTTATTACCCAGACAGAAATTTTAAAAAAAAATGTTTTCAAAAAAAAAAAAAACTTATTATAACATTATTTTAAAAATATGTATTGTATACTTTGTATAATATATATATTAATGTTTAACAATAGAATTTTAGTATAATAATTATGTAGTTTTTTATGTTCTTGAAAAACTACAAAATACTAAGTACTATTCTTATAGTTTGATTATTATTTCTAATAGTTTTTATTAAATATAACAAAATTGAAGTTATAATTGTATATTTTCCACTGTTTACGTGTGTTTTATAGGTCGAACTAAACAATTTGTACCTGTACTATAATAACGCTATATGAACATTATCTATAAAAACTAAAAATATTTTTTTGTGAACGCAGTTTTGAAAATATATTGAAAACTTTCTGAATAGAGCAAGACGGGATAATATGGCGGAAGTCAGTTCTTCTCAAAATCAATCAAATATAGCATCACATGTAAGCTAATATAAAAGCCCCTTGCGGTATACTTTTTTATTCACTAATACTAACATATGTGCGCGCACTATAGTTTTAGTTGTGGTTAAAAAATCATATTTAGTGTGTTTTGAAATAATTTTTCAACTTGAAAATTGTAGGTATTAGTATGCTAGAAAATTTTTTTCAAATTTCTCTCCAAATTATTAAAAGAGTATTATTTAATACCTATTAATTCATAAATTCACACATGCATAATAGTTTTGGTTACAAAGTTTTACAATCGTTTTCGTTAATGTACTCCATAGTTGGGGAAAGACGGTAAAAATGACAATGCCCAGGAAAACTTATATTTTTTCCTTTTAGATGATGAAAGACGATTGAAAAAATCTGTAATGTTAGGCTAGATTTTGGAGTAGTTTTCATTCAAATTTTTAATTTTAAATCCGTTCTGGAAGTCAAGAAAAATCATAGAAGCTTTACACAACTAATAGGGGTTTTATATCAGTGGCAAATATTATTATTTTTTTCATAATTGTTTGAGGGTGTGTCATTAAATATCAAATCTTGGACCATTTTAACATGGTTTTTTAGTCGTTACAATATCATCGAGCTAAAATTGAATTCATTATATAGATTATAAAATGTTTTGACACTTTTATGTTAAATTCAACACTTAAAGAAGTTTATAAAATAATTTTATAAGATTTGAATATTTTAAGTAATAAATATTGAGTAATGACATTTTTTTTATTTTCCAAGCAATTTTTGGCATGTAGTTAAATGAAAAATTTTTGATTAGGTGTAAAATCCAACGTTGCTCGAAAAGAATATATTTTAGACTTATTTTTAAAAAAATTAAATTTATACATTATTTAATCAAATTTGAATAATTAATCTAATATTTTTTGTAATTTTCTTATTTATTAAAAAAAAAGTAACAATTTTTTTTAACTAACTCTTTTATTTCTTCATTATAATTGAATATTACGATACAGAATTACAAAAGTACTGAGTTCAATAAACTTTGTCGTTATTTTATTATTTAGAGTAAAAAAACCTGGTTAAACAGATATTTATTTATTAATTTGTTCGTTAAAAATTACTCAATACTAACTGAACTCTTATCCCAACAATGACTTTAGAGTATGGTTATATTTTGTCATTTTATTTCATTTCATTAAATAAAGTTCAAATCTCACCACTAATACTTAATTGTATTTTTTGGTAGTTTGACTAGTTAAAAAAAAATAGTTTACAACTTCTTTATAGTACATGTTGATATAACAGAAAAAAAGTGCGCATTTTTAATATCGTAAGTTAAGTTGAATGTCTTAGTAGTAAAATTTATTAACATAAAGTTAATTATAAGACAATATTTAACGAAATTGATCCAGTGGTAGCCGAAATTACACATTAACAGATGAAAAAAATCATTATAATACTTCAATATTATGAATAGAAACTATTATTCTTTTATGATTTCATAGTACATGCTAATTCCTTATATATATCATGTCAGTCTTTTGCAGCCCTAATATTCATTGATAAACCGATTAATTGAAAATTGAAATGAAAATTAACACTAATAATTATTTGAATTATGAATGAGAAACTTCAATACATTTAAATCCATAAGGCTATTGTCACGTATGAGAAAGCATTAACTTCTGAAAGTGTAATATAACATGCGTTTCAGTAAAGACTTAAGTTGCTTTGCCAAATAATTCTTCTTAAATTATTAAAAACACTTTTAAAATACTGAACAGAACTATTGCAAAGACCACTTTCACTCGCTAATATGATTAAGACATCGCCATCGTATTCCGTTTTCGATTTTTAATCAATTCAAAGATTAATATTTTTGTTTTATATTTGATGCACAACATTACAACTAGTATATGCATTTATAAAAATATGAATTTGACCACATTTTATAACATTAATAAGTAATATTATAAATACACAAAAAATTGTTATAATTATTTATTTTGCGCTACAATTCCGTTTCAAAATTCTAAGAAAGTGTTTTTTATCTTTTACTATTGTACATAAAAAATACTTTAAAAATCCAGTATTTACTAAGAATCATCAAATATTATGTAAAATAATAAAATAACTTTTGTGTACTTAACAGTAACATAAGCAAAATAAATATTACGCGCATATAAAATATGTTGTCGAGTTGGGCTAAGAGTCGCATCATTTAGTACTATGCTTGTGCATAAAAAACGAAAACTTAAAATGTGTTTTTTTAAATCATATAGTTTTTTTTTTTAATTTTGGTTTGTGTCGCTAACAGTTTGAGCCAAATCGAACGGATAGTTCAACATATACATTTATATTCAAACCGCGCGAACAACCCATTTATCTTATTATCTAGTGCACCGGACAAATAGCAGTTTAAGTGGCCATAGGCGATTTTGTCTTCTTAAACTACCCATATGATATACTGTGTAATGCAGATGCAGATATAACTCACCTCAAACAAAAAAAAAAACAGGAAAAATATGTAAAAAATCCAAATGGTTTCGGGGCTAATCAGGTAACTAGTAGCACAAAGTTAACAATTTTAAACTACCCGCAGAACAAACTGTATTTTCAATATTTTTCAACTAATCACAAGTGTTTTTGAAAAAAAAATAACCGTTTGTATAACCGCACGGCACCGGTAGCAGTTTATTGCAGAGCGGCGCACGAACTTCCCACAAAGCTGTTTGGCGCGTGGCGGGACGCGAACTGACGTCCGTGCAGAGCTGCCGCTGTCGCCGTCGACAATAGCGCGGGCAACCGGCTGCTCTCTTCAGGTTTATTACAGTAGTTGACCGCCGCCCGTCGACGCTACCGCTTTGGTACACACGGACGGCGGCATTTGGGACAAAATTATGGCACAGCGCCCCGTACACTCCTATTTATATTGTTGCCCATACCTATACAACAATTAATAACCATAAAAATATCGTAACTGTTTTGCCAAACGCTTCTTCGCGCGAGGTTCACACTTATCTTTCTCATCATTTGCCCAGAAAATAGTGTATGATTTTCTTTTTTTTTCGGCGACAGCTTATAGGCGTAAATGTCTAAGTAATGAAAAATGTACGTATTCAGTTTTTTATTTTAATTAGTTAAATTTTCGTGGTTTATGTAGACGAATACATGCTGTGTTTAAAGTTTACCGAGTGTGTAAAGTTTCGACAGCTGCCGGAAAGTGTAGTTTCATCGATATGTTATTATTTAAATAAAATTATCAACCGAATAAATTAAAATTGAAAATTACACGCGAATACTTAGATTAAAGTCTGTTCAACTTAATAAATTTATGCATGTAACGCCTGTGTGCACTACACAACAGTATTTCAAGACTTATTTATATTTTACAATTTAAAGAGAGGGTGTTGTACGCAGCATAGTTATCTTGTCACTACGTATATCTAAATACTTGTATATTTCCATGAAAATATGCCTAAAATGAGATTAGCTCATGAACTTGACTTAAGGTCTAGTACAAATAATGTAACACGCTTATGCAGGGTTATGTTAAAACAAACAGATTTGAAGGTTTATTTCAGTAATTATTATACATACCTTTTTAGTTTACTTAGGCAAAAGAGGCATATATTCGATGGAAACTGTTCACAACTGTTTAAAAACTGTAAAACTCTCAGATGAAAAAAATTGTTGAAAAATTTCAGAGACACTTTTTTTAAATATACTACAAAAATACGAGAAAACGTTCAACTGTTGTAATAATATTATCAATTTTTGTTGGAAATAATCTCAAAAAAATTTTTTTTTAAGCAAAATACGTGATTAACAGTAACAATGTTTACGCAAATTGTCCCAGAGGTATTTCTACGTATAAATAATGATAACAAATATCGGAGGTACAAAAATCAAATGCG
Source organism: Daktulosphaira vitifoliae (assembly GCF_025091365.1). NCBI lineage: Eukaryota > Metazoa > Arthropoda > Insecta > Hemiptera > Phylloxeridae > Daktulosphaira > Daktulosphaira vitifoliae. Next base: position 38,400,555 of record NW_026099573.1, on the reverse strand, counting down.
CAGACAAAATTAGTACATACAAATTTTGTACCACTCATTAAATATGACAATAATTATTCTTGGCTTTTATACAAACGAATTTTAATTCAAAAAATTACTACGAACAATTACCAAAACCTTTAGAGTTCAAGGAACAACTAGCTCTTCCTCTTTGTAAAATAAAATCACATAGTATGGCTGAGTGTAAAGGCGGCTCTTCAGCTAGAACTGAACTGACAATATTAGAAAAAAGGAAAAAAGCTCCTGCTGCACCTTAATCGCCCATCATACGAGACGCGATAATTTTAACATTGGTCTGAATGTTTAAATTCCTATTTTCGAAGTAAGCTATGTAAATACAATGGATTTTTTTCGATGAAATGCGCTAATTGTAATACAACTTATGCATGAATAAAAATAATAATTGTTGACTAAGATTCCACTCTACATAAATTGATTTCTATTTAAATATTTTATTATTTAAAATTGATTTACGAAGTTTTCTTTTATCACGTGTCGAATTGTAAAAAGATGTTACTCTTATTTTTATTTTCTATAAGTTTTAACTTATAATTTTTATGTGATTTTTAAATAGTTTTTCTCTATGTATCAATTGCTAGTAATAATATATATGGTAGTATAACTGATGTCACAAAGAGTAAGATACCTATTTTTATGGTTGCACTTTTAGCTTGAAAAGGTATTAGTGCAACCATGAGATACGACAGAAAAGCAATGAGACTTTCTAAGTATAGGCTAAAATGTTAAAGTTTTCTATTAAGCGATTATTGAAATATGATAAGGAAACACTAATCTGAGACTGCTGTGAGTATTGATAAAATCGGTTCATTTTATTATATGGCATTAGACTAGTTATTTGTGTATATTTGACTATATTACCAGAAAAATGTTAAATTTAAAAATAAGTAAACGAGTTAACATTAAATTTCTTGTTAAATTAAAAAAAAAACTGCCACGAAATCGTATTAATGTTAAGTGAAGTTTATGATTAGGACTGCTTATCAAACGAAAATATTGTCGAAAAATCGAAAAAATTATTTAACAAGGTCGTCCATTAAGTATTAGAACTATAGCAGAGGTGGTTAATATTCAAATTCACTTGGCAAAAATCAAGAAGTTTCCTTATATAATATTGTGATTGTATTATTTTATTTATGAATAGCTGCATTATTTTAAAAGTTTAATATAACATTTCAAATAATCTAGACTGATTAAATAGTTTAAATTGAATTTTTACTCTAATTAAAAATATTTAGTTTAATTTTATTAAACTAAATATTTTATTTCATTTAGCTGTTTCATAACAAATATTGCATAAAAATTAATGAAAAAATTGTCGTTTGTACAAAAAAGAGTCTCAAAATAGTGTCACGTAATAAAAATGAAATTAACAATTTTTTTATTGTTTTTTCTTTACATATTTTTCTCAAACTATCAGTCAATAAGTTATTTTAATGTTATGTTCATCTCTTATATCTCATATGAGCGTCAATTTTAATTTCACAAATGGTAATATAGATAAATTAATAGTTTATTTAATAGATAATCAACTAATTAAAAAAAAGTGACTGGTTGATTATAACTTTTGAATTAATATTTCAAAAGTTATTAACGTTTTTATACCTAGGCGGAAGGAAGATTTCAAATATTGTTTAGTGATGTAAATAGTTCCACTTACTTCTCATCACCAGTCTTTTCTTTAAATTATATTAAAACCAATAAAAAATTGTTACTATTATTTTTATTTGTCAATTATTAAGTGATCAATGAGTCATATTGTATACTATTTTTGCACTAGGTATTTAAAATTAAATAATTAATTAAAATTAAAAGAAATTCTTTGATATTATTCAACTATTTGCAAGATTAATAACAGATCTACCATAATTATTATATTTTAATACAATTTTTTAAAATATCGGATTTAAAAAAAACCCTATATGTCGGCTGACATTAAATATCAGATTGCAAATCGACCCAGCCCTAAATATTATTATAGTAAAATTCATCATTAACATCTATTAAAGGCAATGCCTTGTCGTTGAAGCCACTCCTTTCTGTTTGACGCCAAATTCTTCAGTGAAACAAAAAACGCAAAGTTCATGAGTTCCAGGATATTTTCAAAATATCATTTCCTTGGGCGTTCTCTTGGTTTTTTCTCAGTTATATTTCCTTCAAAGATGTTGATTATTAAATCATTGTGCGAGATGATGTGTCCGATTAACTTTATTTTTCTTGATTCAATCACCTTCATCGGCTGTATTTCTTCTCGTACTTCTTCTAGCACTTGCTCATTACTTTTCTTATATACCCATTTTGTCTTTGTCATTTTTCTTCATATCCATAACTCTAATGCTTCTGTCTTTTACGTTAATTGTCCACGTATCACTGCCATATGAAAACACACTCCAGAAAAATGTTTTAACGAATAGTAAAATTGTAATTCTATAACTGTTATATTTTTTGAAATTGTTTTAGGTATGTCAAAAAAAAATTCAAAAAATCGTTTAGCTTTTTGTTTGATCTTTATAGTTACAGTGTGATTTATTAAGCATACTACACCCTATGTTTTGCTAAATAATAATTTTTTTTAGCTTCGATGCGAAGCGGAGAAGGTATTAATTTTACTATGATGTGTTTTTTTTTTTTTTTATGTCTGTTGCCACTTTTTCTCAGCTCTCACCGAACCGATTACTTTCAACTATACGTCAAAAGATCACAAATCGTATCTAGTTGAAGACATTACCCTTAAAAATTGAAAAAAATTCCCTCGTTCCCCGCAAATGGGGGAAATATCCAAAAAAATTACAAATTTAAAAATCGCTAATTTTCGAAATTTTTTCACTTTTTTTTCTTAAAACTTCCATAACTTTTTGAAAAATCAACAAATCAACATAATTTTTTTTTATACTAAAACCTTAGATATTTACCTTTCATTTGATATCATTTTTTTGAAAATTTATCATTTAACCTGCTCATTGGGGGGGATTTAAAATGGCAACTTTTTTACAAAAATTAATTTTTTCAACTTAATTTTTGAAAATGTTCCGGAAAGACTGCGTCCTTTAAACATATATCAAATTAAAGCTTATTTTATGTACTACAAAATGAAAAAAAAAAATTTGTCCCGACACTTTTTTTTCTACATTTAAACGGCTGCCGTAGTTAAAAAAACACTATTTTTGTGTTAAAATTTTCGATTTTCGATTTTAAATTTTCAACTTAAAAATGCTATAACTTTTTGAAAAATGTATATATCAGCACAAATTTTTTTTTTCTAAATACATTATAAGTACATCTTTCATTTGACATACTTTTTATTAAAATTGGACAATTTCCCCTTATATAGGGGGCGTTCAAAACTTAAAATATTGTAAAAAACATAGATCTTTTTCAACTGAACTTTTGAAAATGTTCCGGAAATACTGCGTCCTTTAAACATATATCAAATCAAAGGTTATGTTATATACTATCAAATGAAAAAAAAAAATTTGTCCCGACATCTTATCTTCTATGTGCAAATGGCTGTCGAAAATTTAAAAAAAAATGTAATGTTTGCGATAAAAATTACATTTTATCGGGATGTTTTTTGTACTTAAAACTGCCATAACTTTTTCAAAAATGAACAAATAAAAATAATATTTTTTTGTATTGAAACCTTAGATATTTCCCTTTCATTTGATATAATTTTTTTTGAAAATCTAACACTTATTCTGCTCACTGGGAGGATTTAAAATAGTAACTTTTTTACAAAAAATAACTTTTTCAACTTAATTTTTGAAAATGTTCCGGAAATACTGCGTCCTTTAAACATATATAAAATTAAAGCTTATTTTATGTACTACAAAATGAAAAAAAAAAATTTGTCCCGACGATCTATCTTCTATACGCAAATGGCTACCATATTGAAAAATATACTATTTTTGTATGATAATTATGGGTTTTGTATTTTATTTTAATAGAAGTTGATGTTGCTTTTGCAATTATCCATCAATTTTTTAAAATTAAACACTATCTACAGATTTGCATCGAAGCGTTTCTTATGATAGTGATTTTAATCACTGTCAGATTAAATCTATACTGGACCCTACTATGCAATGTCTCCACTATGCAATGTCTCCACTTCATGATTCTATTTTTTTTTTTTATATATAAAAATGTATAGATTGAACTTGATTTTAATTTTATTTATAAACCATTGTCAATATAAAATTTATTACAAGAAAAAATTATTCCTACGATTAGATTTTAATTGTAATTTTTGGAAGTTGAATAGGAACTTATTATTTTTTAATTATAGTACGTAACATGATCTTTTAATCAACACATATTTAAATGACGCAGTATTTCCGGAACATTTTCAAAAGTTAAATTTAAAAAATTGACTTTAGTGAAAAAGTTGATATTTTGAATCTCTCCCTGTAGGCAGATAAATAGTCAGGTTTTCAAAACATTTATATCAAATGAAGGGAAAATACATAAACATTCTATAAAAAAAATAATAATTTTGATTATCAATTTTTAAATTTGTTATTATTTTGAAGATTTCCCACATTTACGAGGGAATTTTTTTCAATTTTTGAGAGTAATGTCTTCGACTATGTACGATTTGTTAATTTTAACGTGTCGTTGAAAGAAATTGGTTCGGTGAGAGTTGAGAAAATGTGGTAACAGACACAAAAAAAAAAACACATCATAGAATAATTTTCCTAGGTATTAATTTATACCTCTAAGCTTCGCACCGAAATTAAAAAAAATCAAAAATACAAAGAGTAATTTGTAGCACTCACGAAAGTACGCACGCTACGGATTGAAAACAGCACCACCAATCAACTTTGGCTATTCCACAACAACCGATCAGACCAACGGTGTTGCCTATACGTGTTTAGTCTTGGAGAGGGTTAAATAAGTTTGATAATTACAGAAATTAGAGATAAAAAAATAAAGACCCTAATACTGGACAATGTAATAGACAATGATACTTTTAGGGACATTCAATGTATTGGAGAGTTAATATAATAGATTATTAGCACTTAAAATTTAATAATTATTATTTAAAAAAAAAACAACATTTTTATGGGAGATTGAAGATATAAAACACCTAGCCCTTTATAAAAAAATAACTAAAAATATTGAATAATAGTTAACTTTATATATCTTTAAGTTTAATTGATTAACCAATATGAAACATTTTTAAATGAAATCTAAAATCACAATTTCCTCCTTAAAAAACTTAAATATTTTTATTTTTATTAAATCGGCCAAGTATATTAAACAATATTTATTGAGTTTTTATTTTTTATTGAAAATATAATCTAAATTTATATCTTAGAATAATTTTGACTGAGATCAAATTATAGCAATAAATAGTAAAATAAGTAACAATAGAAAGTCAAAAATATATAATTTTTAAACCATACCTTTGGATTAATGTTTGACAATTTTTTAAATGAGTAAGTTAAAAAAAAATTTATAAAATATGTATAATAGTTAAATAAAAAGCGATTAAAAAATAACGAAAATGTAATAATTTGGGTTTTTAAATATTATTAACTAAAATCTTTATTAATTTCATCATCTTCTAATGTATCTCTATTTAGAAATCGATAATTACTATTGTCTATGTACGATGGTCCATCAAATGCAACAACAGTTAAATCGTTTACTTCATTTTCACCACAGTTAGAAATTTGGTGTAATTCGTCAGTAAGAGAAGTAAATTTTTTATAAGTCTGATGTTGAAAACATGGTACTATGTGAACAAAATTATCACATGTTCTTTTAAAAACTTTTGTAGTATTAGTTGATGCATTTTTTAAATTAATTGTAGAACTTATTGCCAAGTTATTATTACAGATAGATTTTGGTACATCAAACTGGGGTAATTCACCACACCTTAAAGTTGACACTGAATCTGATACCAAAAAATCACCACCACCCATTTCCATACCTTCTTTGTGCATGTCTTCACTTATTTTTTTTAAAGTCTGCATAAATTATAAATTTAATTATAATTAAGTTAATATTTATGCTAATAACTTTAAAAAGAGAAATAATTGTTACGCGATGCTTCTTAAAATTATTAGAATATTAAAAATAATTGCAGTTGTCAGTGGCGATCAAATAATTTGGCCATGGAAGGGATGACAAATCTTATAATAAAAATCTTCATGAGAGTTGTACCCTCTAACTCAAAACCTTTTTTATCATTGTATCAAGATGTTATTGCGAATTATATATACACATGTGCAAATGGCTTATTCTATATTTTATATTAATCCTATTTTAAATATTTAATTTATTTTAGAATAGTACCTAGTTGAATTTACCTACTCATAAATAATAATTAAAACTTAAAATTTAATTTCACAAATTTGTAGGAATTATATTTTTTTCATATTAACTATGCTTAATAATTTATAAATAGAATTATCATACATTAAGAATCCAAAATAAATAATATATATAATGAAAATTGTACAAAATGTCAGAAGCGGGAAACAATTAGACCGCCACTGGCAGTAGTAGAAGAAATTATTGTTTTCTAGAAGAAAAGTCTATATAATTAAAGTTAATTAAATAGGTCATTAAAGATATAATTTTTTATTAATATTTAATAATTTTATTACAACTCATATGAAAACTTATGGTATGACATGAACTTAACTAAATTTACTTATACAGGTTCAGTGATTAAACTTGAATTATTTGGTGAGGTGTATCATTTGGGTAATTTATATGGTGACTGTGGGGGCTTAAATATTCATAATAACAATCGTTGTTCCCGAATAAACTATATTTATTGAGGAACAGGAAATGATAAAGAAAGATAAGAGATGTGGAAAAGTAAGCTTCACTTTAAGTTTTAAATTATGAAATTGAATGACTGTAGCCCCACAGACAAATTTTTTAAGCTTCGACCATAGATTGCACATCTCAGATGTTAGTTTATAAATATCAGGACTTAAAGAAACAAGAAACACGGAAGGAGTAATAACACTCATTATCCCCTAAATGCGGCCCTGTTCATCTATCCATAACATTGCAAACATTTCCTTTATATTTTAAAAGTTTTGAATCCACCAATATACACAGTTATCCTTTTGACATTAGCCACTCGATTTCTCTTAAAATAATAATTATGTTAAAGAAAATTATGTATTTTTTTTCATATATTTCTCAATTTCTCAGTTATAGATTACTATTTTAATTTATTCTTTATATCTTTTTAAAATATCGTCTTTATTTTTTTAATAGAAACATATATATTTAAGTAAAATCATTTAAATAATACTCCAATTAAGGAAATGACTGTATGATAATAACTTTAAACATGCATTTCACAATTTTTTACCATTTTAATATATATACTAAAGATGAAGTGCATGCATATCAATATTTATAATTAGACATTATCCATTCCTTCCGCTTTGTTATAAATTAACTAATAAATTATTATTAAAAACTTTCAAAGTAATGGTCCAAAAGTTGTTATCGACCAATTATTTTCTTAATTAGATCATTTTTTATTTTATTAGCTATTCAACATATATGTTTCCATTTAACAAAAAAAAAAAAAAATTACACGCTTATAAGGTATAATAGATGAATTAAAAAAGTAATTAATAATTTATAAATCAAGAAATATGGAAAATAGTTAATATTAAACATATTTTTCTTAACATAATTATTTTAAGAAAAATCTAGTGGATATTTATGTGGTTTATATTATTTTATTTGGTAAATAAATTTTTTTACATCTAAATCTTCATAAGCATCCCATTTTAATTTTCTAATTTTTTTAATGAACTTTTCATCTGTACTAGCAGCAAACTTGATTTTCATTGTTTGATGATTATGAATAAGCATAGCTAAAAAAATAATTCATTAAAAATATAAAGAAAAAATTCCAATCTAATTATTTACTAGTAAAATATCAAGAAAAATAAAATATAAAATTAAAATATTCATTGAAACACTTACAAAACATGGCACGATCTAAAAATTGTAACTAAAAAAATAATTAATTTGAAGGTATTAAATAATATTGAGATTATAAATTAGAGATTATAAAAATAAGTTTTTTTGTCTCCTGAACAATTGATCATTTAATAATTAATTATATGTAATTGTAACTTCAGAACTATGAATTGAATAAATTCTATTCTGGAAAATTATATTTTCTCGAGGTTCAAACATTAAATTTTTTTAAAAATACTTTATTTACTTATTTTTGTATCCTTTAAATTCATTTTACAATTTAAACTCGTAAGTAAAGAAACTGGATCTAAATTTGTAAAATTTTCATCTGTATTTGTTCGCTTATTTTCTGATATAGTTTCTTTTTTGGCTTTAATGGCGTTTTTCATCAGTTCAAAACAATATTTTATTTGGTTACGTTTCCGTGGCATAATAATTTTTGAATTTTCATCATTCAAAAATCTTAATACAGTATCTTTACACTCCTCAATTTCGTTTTCGTCCAACAATAGGTCCTTTAATATAAATATAACTGTAATTATTGGTTTTAAAATGACATACTTTTTTAATTTATATATATATATAACTGTTATTATTAGGACTTGGTACAATATGCATTTATACATTTTATTAAGTAATTCCGAACATAATATCAGTATGTTTTACATAAGTATTAGTACACATTTTTATTAACTGACTTGAAAACTTTGTAATTCGAATGTTGTTATAGAGATAACTTTTGTGGGGAGTAGAAAGTTTACCCCACTAAAACGAAAAATATTTCTGTGGTACTATATAATCCATATACTATAGAAGCCAATTATACTAAGCTAAAAGATCATATTAAAAAAATTGTGATAATAAGAAAAAAAGTATATAAAATGTCTAAATTTATCGATTTTAAAAATCATATTTTTTTAACCGTTTAATGTCACGGTTTGATAGTGCAACTGTTCTACCACTTGTAAGCTCGCCACATATACAAGAACTGCACTGTAGTCACTGAACGGCGTAACCGTTTAGTGGGTTGAGACCCGTACTATTATAAAGCTATTATTATTGTACATTATTATGGGTAGAGTTGTCCATGATTACATAGCTTAACAACTTCAAACAATAAATTGTTCCCATGTTCGTGTTCAGTAACGTATATAAGGAGAGGCACAAGTCTCACTCTTTCTTTTTTTTTATTTATCGATGGTAATATGTGTTAATTATGCAGATATTGTACTATACTGAACAAACTTCAACGCCTCTTATGGTTGTTCTTAAAACGTTATCACTTATTACTAATTAATACATTCAATTTAATCTTTTGAAAGTGTTTAACGTGTAGAGAACTATATTGATATTTTTACAATTATTATTATGTATTTTTTTTTATTATTAAAAATGGATTCAAAAAGATCAAAACAAAAAATCCAGTTCAGTGAGGACGTGACAAAGTTTAAATAAGTGTTAATGATATCTGACAATGATAAACTATCACTATTATAAAAGAGTAATTGTAATGCGTATCTATCAAGGCTTGTTAAATCATCGAGATGTTTCATCTTTTTTTCATCATAAAATATTTTAAACAAATTTTAATTTAATATAGGTTTAGACGTTCCGAAGTCACGAGTTCAAATTTTTTGTTGAAAATAAAATACAATTCAAAAGCTTCAATTCAATATACATCTAGAATAATTAGTTGTCTCAGAAAAGTTTCAAATACTAATATGAACAAAAAATTTTACATGCATAATTAGTCTTGTTAAATCCTTTTCCACTGTGACGATCAATGGCAGAACATTAAGTAGATAAATCCCCTCATTGACATATCATATTTAACAATTTTTATAATTTTCATATTTTATATTTTGGAATCTTAACAAAAAGAGAGTTATTTATTTTTATTCAGTAATTCGCAATAATATCCTTATATAGTCGATACAAATAAAAATACTCAGATTACAGCGCATACAAAATTTTTTATCACAAAAGTTTTTTATCTCCTCTTCTGGCAAAATTATTTGACCACTGCTACCTTACTGTGTTTAAATTTCCCATTTGATTTTTATGAACAACATATAAAAAGAAATTAATAGAAAATAAATAAAAAATACGTGGTGTGTTCGCATAATATCGGGAATTTCTTTAGTTCGCGAATTTAGAGAGTCCGGTTATCAAAATTTTTGTCCCTGAAGTTTTATTAAATTAAATTTTTTAATTTTTCAGTGGCAGCCGCTTAGGTTAAACGTGCTTCTATGAGCTCGGAGATTTTCGTCTGTTAAAAAAAATGATCAAAGGATTTGTAACAAATTTTGCGTAAAAAATGAAATAAAGGTAACAAAGTATGTAAAATGTTAAAAAAGATCTATGGTGAGTCTGCCATGAGTAAAATAAGGGTTTACAAGTTGTATAAGCGTTTTCAAGATGGCCGAGAAGACGTTGAAGATAATGCATACTCCGGACGCCCCAGCAGATTAACATCCAACACGGAAAAGGTGAAAAAAATGGTTATGAACAATCGCCGAATCACAATCAGAGAAGTCGCTGATGTTGAGATATCGATTGGTTCATGCCATATGCATTTATTCCAAAATTTTTGAATTTTGAACAAAAACAGCGGCGAATGGAAGTTGCTTATGAGTCACTTAATGAAGTCAACGACGATTCAGAATTACTGAAACGTTATAACAGGTGATGAATTAGGAGTTTATGAATACGACGTCGAAACTAAGGCTCAATTGTCCCAATGGATTTATTCTGAATTGTCAAGACCGAAAAAAACTTGACAAGAGCAATCGAATGTGAAAGTTATGTTTACTGTGTTTTTTGATTTTAATAGCATAATGCATCATGAATTCTTGTCATGAGCTCAAACGGTCAATAAGGAGTACTACCTACGCCATTTACGTGAAGCAATCCGAAAAAAACGCCTGGATTTGTGGTAAAACAATTCATGGCTTTTGTACCACGATATGCACCTGCTCACACTTCATTGCTTGTTCGTGAATTTTTGGCCATAAACAATACAGTAACGATGCCCCAGCCTCCATATTTGCCAGACATAGATCCGTGTTATTGTTTTCTATTTCCAAAAATAAAGAGAACCTTAAAGGACCGTCGTTTTACAAGCATAGATGACATTAGAAGCGCATCGCTGAATGAGCTGAAGGCTATCCCAAAGATTTATTTGAGAAGTATTTCAAGGATTGGAAGAAGAGTTGGCACAAGTGCATAATATCTAATGGGGACTCTTTTGAAGGCGACAACATTAATGTATATAAATAAATAAAAACTTTTTTCAAAATACAAAAATTCCCTTTATTTTCTAAACACACCTAAAAAATTATTGACTTATTAATCTTTATTGTATTCTATTAACATTTTATAAAGATTTGTCTGTTTTTAAGAAAATTAACGCTACTTTAAAATGAAGAAAAAATTGATGATTTTTATAGTTTTTGACGGCTTCTACATTTTAAGATATTATTCCAAATTTTAGAAATTAAGGGTCTTTTTAGAGTTTTTGAAGGGGATATCTGTAAATAAATTAAATTGAGGTCTTTTGACATATATTTCATCAAAATCTGCCCTATAAGGTCTGCCAGTTTTTATGGACATGCTACGATCACAAAACAAATAACTTCTTAGCTTCGCAGTTTTTTATCAAAGCAAAAATAAAGTCGACAACTATTAAAGTTATAAGAGTTATTACTATTAGTAATTAATAGCTGCAGAAATTTATGTAACTAATAATAAAATAAAAAATTGTTTTTCAATATTTTATTTATTTTGCAAAATAATTGAGTAGTTTACATAACAATTTACATTACAAAACAATCAACCTGTATATATTACATATTTGTGTATGAGTTTATACAAATAATCCGACTTGATAAGATGCAATTAATATAACAAAATAATTATAAACTAAATAATAGATTCAAAAATGAATTAAACTAAAATTCAAAATTATGAGAGTCATAAAAGTTCATTTTCAGATTCCACTACGTTTCGTAACTATGATTTTATTTGTTACTCTTTGAGCGCATTTGCGATATTAAATTTTGCAGCGGTACATACACGTCCTAATGATCAAATTTTACATCAAGTTGAAAATATTATCTTTCAAAAAATATTCAGATAAGGTTTTTTAACAAACAATAAAGACTCAATGTTTTTATCGAGTAGATATTCATTGCACTGCCATATAGTATTACTTTTACATTATTTATGTGGACTAGATAAAAATTACAATCATCGCAGGAAAAGTATTCATCATTACTTCTTCGTCATGTAGACCTGATATATGTTCTATTTGTGAAATGTAAAAAAACTGATATTATCCACAAAATTTATTAACCAACTTGCTGTTTTGACAAAATAATATAACATTTACTAGAGCACAACTTAAAAACAATCCGATATTTTTATATTCTCAACTCTATTATATGCCGCCTTTGTTTTAACAGTTGTAAAATTATAAGTAAATAAAATGTTAACATTGAAGAATGTACAACTTCAAATTGAATTGCGAGAAATATTTTCATAATTTATAAAATATATAATTTAAATGATGTCAATAAATTTTCAATTTATTTTATAGTAAAAATTATTGGACCTTAAAAAAATATTAAAATATAAAAAAACGATAGCACAGTGGTGACATGGTATAGTTAGAATAGGTATAGACGATATCTAACAATATTTAAAATCACTATCATAAGAAACTCGGTAAATAGTGTATAATTTAAGAAATTGGTAAATTATTCCAAAACCAAAATGAACACTTATTTCCTTATTTATATTCTGTTAAAAAGTTTTATGATTTATGAAGTGTTATGAATAAATATTCATTATAGCAATTAAACATATAAATGAAATTGTTATTTAATAATTTAGTATTGTAATATTTATGGAGAAATTATTAAGTAGTTATTATTTTTATGACAAACGTGTAAAAACATTGATGGGCTTGATGCAATATTAAAAATAAAATTGATGTTACATATAAATATATTTACTTTTAATATAATATACTTTTCTAAACCCATTTTTGCGACGATTTCAAATGTGCAATTAGATTTTTTATATCATCCCATTTTTGAATTTATTACTAATTTTGTAAAATACTTTTAAAAAGTTTTCATTTTTAAAAGACAATATATAATTATTCTAAAAAGAACAACTACTATTTTCTTATTTATATCCTAATTATAAGTTATATGATTTATTATTTATTATATATGATTTATTAATTACATATTAATATTAAATGTTGTAATTTTTACAGATAAATTATAAAAATTTTAATGTAGTTGCATATTTTGTTAACTCTATGGAAAACATGTATCAAGTTTTTAAGTATGGATTTAATAAAAATAGAAAAAAAATTTTCTTAATTCAATTTTCTAGCTTATATGAGTTAATTATTATTTCAGTTATGAAATTGAAATTATAGCCTATCTTTAAGTTATTAATAACTAGATCATTTTTCTTGGAAGCGACATTTTAGCTTCGATGCGAAGCTGAGAAGGTATTATTTTTACTATGATGTGTTTTTTTTTTTTTTTATGTTTGTTGCCACTTTTTCTCAGCTCTCACCGAACCGATTTCTTTCAACGATACGTCAAAAGATCACAAATCGTATCTAGTTGAAGACATTACCCTCAAAAATTGAAAAAATTTCCCTCGTTCCCCATAAATGGGGGAAACCTCCAAAAAAATTACAAATTTAAAAATCGCTAATTTTTTCAATTTTTTTTACTAAAAACTGCCTTAACATTTTCAAAAATGAACATATTAATATAATTTTTTTTTATAGATGCTTGATATCTTTATCTATCATTTAGCATATAATTTTTGTAAATCTGACACTTAACCTGCCCACAGGAGGTGATTTAAAATGACAACTTTTTCACAACAAATTAACTTTTTCAACTTAATTTTTGAAAATGTTTCGGAAGGTCTGACACTTTTATATATATCTTAAATTAAAGCTAATGTAATGTACTTTGTTATGAAAAAAAAAATTTGACCTCTGGGCTTGTCTTCGTGGTGTAAATGGCTACCGAATGCTATTTTTGTGTGAAAATTCTTGATTTTATTTTTTACATTTTTAACTTTATAATGCTATAATTTATTGAAAAGTGTATGGATCAACACAATTTTTTTATGAAAAATAATATTTTTTTATATTACCTTTTTCATTTGACATACTTTATCTTAATCAGGATATTAATAAGGAACTAGCAGATAATGTAGCTTTTGGAATAATACACCATTTTTTTTTAAATTAAACACTATCTAAAGATTTGCATGGAAGCGTTTATTTTGATAGTGATTTTAATCACTATCAGATATCATTATACTTGATCCAACTATGCCACGTCACCACTGTGCCGCGATCCCCCTGTTCTTTTTTTAATATATTTAATGGGCAAATCTATTAAGTATATTAAAAGCTACAAAAAGTCTCCTTGAAATTATTTACAACACTTGTATCTTTTTTATCTTTATTATTATTATTATTATTATTTTGTAAGAGAGTTTTAAATATGATTACTTACCCATGCTCTTGTTTGACTAAAAATATTTGATTTACAATAAATAATTTAAAAAAATTTTATATAGAAAAAAACACGAAAAATGATAATTTTTTTTAGACATATCTTATTAGATCTTTATTTTAACTTTTTTTCAATATCAATCAAAAATCATATAATTAAATGATATTTTTCTTTTGCGCAAGGTTTACAAATGCATTTGTAATTAAAATACTTTTTTTTTAAGAATTCACATCCACAAAAAAAATAAAACATCCATACTAACTTTCATTATAATATTTTAACTATAAAACAATAATTGTTAAAAAACAAATTGATAACTATTAACGCATGTTGAGGGTTATAAAGACCCTCCAAATTTTCAGGAATACTATGCATGTCAAATTTAAGAAAAATAAAAAAAATATGTAAGCTTATTAGTTTGTATGTTGCATTTAAAACAGTATAGTTGATACTTTTGTAAGGTATAAATATACGTTATTAAGAAATCAAAAGTAAAAAATTCTTAGCATAACTTGTAAGTAATAGAGTAGGTTTTTATAAATGATTCATTTCATATATTATTTGAAGGATAAAATAATATACAAATTTAATTATTGTCAAAATTGAAAACAATATATTTTTAACTAGTCGACTGCAGCGTTTTTACATATATTTTAATTCACATTCTTAGTTGAATTAAATTAACTTACATTCTTAATTAGTTATGAATTTATTCATTTAAAAATAAATTAATTCGTAAGAATTAAATAATTTATTAATACACTCAAAAGTGGCCTAATTATTATTTAACTTTTTTTTCTTTTCAATTTTTGATAATGTTCCAAAAAACTTTAACCTACATCAAATTAAAACTAATACAATGTACTTTAATATAAAAGAAGAAAAACTATCTGAAATTTTAATTTCTAGGAGTTATTAATGTCAAAAATAATACAGTTTTGAGTATAAATGACTGATTTTGTGTTTTGCATAGTAAGAGAATATTTATGTATATATCATAGTCATATATATCACATATATTCATAAGTCGAAAATAATATATTTTTACTGGATAGGTTAATTTTTCAAATATACATCCAAGCGTTTTAGGATAGGAATATTAAACTGTTAGATATCAATCCATACTAATCTAAAAAATTTCTAAACACCATTTTAATGGATTTCTACTGAACTTTACTTTTTTTACTAGATAATAAAATGAAGATCGTAAATTTTGATTTACTTCGTTTTCACGTGTTCTCGTCAAAGCAAGTTGATTTCTGAGTAAAACAAGCTCTTGTTGTGGATCTAAGTACCAATTTTCTTTTACTCTGTTTTCAACAATAGCTACTCTCTGAGCAAATCGACACGTGGATATTGATTCCTGTATTTGAATAGAAAAATTATTTTGAGTCAACTCTAAAATGATAGAAGTAATTAAACAATTTGATTTTTATGTTACCGATCTAAAATATACTGAACTAATAATATTTATTCAATCAATAAAAAAATTCGTTAAGATTAATCAAATGGCAGAACTAATGAGGACTTACTAAAATACAATTATTATTCAGCACAATATTAGCTATCATCGCAGTAACACAGTTTCCACCTAGCGATCCTTTGAGCAATGATGTCATCATTGAATTTCTATAAGGTACATGAACTTTATTTACTGAATTCGATAAAGTTACAATTACATGTTCCAGATAATGTAACGATAAATTAATGTAACGAGCTTCCGAAAGCGTTTGTTTTTCTACTTGGGATCTCCATATTCGCTCAGAACTAAAATATTGCATATCTTATAGTTATGTTATGATTTTTTTTTTATAATTTTAAATAATATCTACCCAGCTAAATCAACTAAATTGAGTTTTGATTTAAAAACTCGACTTGTATATTTGCTTTTTTGAACTAAATGAATGATACATATACAATGCGACCTACTTGATTGAATATTCATTGGAGTTGGAGATATTCTTCTTCTTAAATCACCTTCGTTAATTAAATCCAATGCGTCATTAATATTATTTACTTGATGGCAGGTCAAATTTTGAAGTACAACTCGCCCATTTTTGTCGAATAAATACGTTACTTTGTTTCTATATAAATCATAAATTTATCAACCCAACCAAGAATTGAACTCAAGCATTAATTTTTTTTAATATCTACGTGGGTTGGTCTGAATTTACACTATCCTGATCATCACTCATTTCATCAATATTAAAATTCTGTACACTTCTTTTTAAATTTAATAAATCGTAGCCAACTTCATTATAAATCTCAATATATGAAAATTTTACTTCATAATCTATTTTATCTATAATCATAATTTGAATTTTCTGTGAAATATAATTTGATAATTGTTTTTTTAATTAGCTACCCTTTTTTATTTTGTTATCCATTGTACTGAATATGAGTTCGAATGATCTCGGAATGATTCCTTTACCTTCTTTACTTGTTGTACCACATATTGTATGAGTTTTGCCACTACCGGTCTATAAAAAATTAATTTTATCCGATTATTTGGAATCAAAAAAACTAATTAATAATTTACGTACTTGTCCATAAGTAAAAATTGTGCCATTGTAACCTTCAATAAACCTTAAATTAAAAATGAAATATTAACATTTAATCAAAATGTATTATAAATTAATTTAATATTTTTATATTTAATTAAAGAATTTAATATTTAAATTAAATAAATTAAATTCTTAACATAAGTAATTAACAAATAAAAGAGTAAACGAACCTAAATTATATATAGTCAAATAAAATCTAATATTTTAAATGAAAGTAGTCCTATTTTTGTTTTAAGTATTCAAGTACCAAATTTATTCAGTGGATAGTGGTCTATAAGTTAAATTATAAGTTTAATTATTAGTTATAGAGAAGAGTAAAATACATTTTTAAACGGAAAATTTATCACAACTATTCAAAAAGGTGCGATTCATTTGTTAAAGCAGTAACATGTATTTTTCGATTTATAGTGTCTAATTTGCGCGTATTGTTTAACAATTTTTAATAACGAACAATTTTTTCGCTTACTATGAAAAAATGTACCAACGGCGAATTAGGTCAAGTTGTCTGAAATGACTCGAGCCACCATTTTTTGTCAACAATAGACATGTATAATTACACAGCCAAATCAAATTGTAATTGATCAAATTATTTTGACTCAACTACAAAGTGAAAACAAATCATTATGAAAAATGGTGTAGAGCTCCAAATAAGCATTGAACAGTTGAAAACTCAAAAAATTAACCAGCATGTGAGGAGCATACATGACTATAATAAAAATAAAAATTTTATTAGTTACAACCCATCTGGGTTGTAACTCAGATACTATATTTAATTCAACAGAAAAACAAGTGAAAGAATAAAAAAAATTATTAAAAATAGCACCAAAAATGTATAAACCACCACCAATAGCTGCGTGTGAAAAATATCAACAACTTAATTTCTAAATTAACTCACAAAGAGATCATTGATCATGAATAACAATTAAAAACTATTGCAAACGATGATTTTAAAATTATGACTGGTAATGAACACAATTTCAGACGTACTTTAAAAGTGAACGAAAAAAATTAAATTGAGTATCATAGATATCTATTAAGAACAGAAAAAAAGTTTTTTATTGTAATCAGAGGATTACATCCTGACATTGAAATATATGAAATTAAAAGATTCCTAGCATATAATGATCATTATGCAAGTTTAACCAAATAAGGATAAAAAAACGATAGCATAATGTAGTAGCAGCATAGTGTGGACGAGGTATAGTTGGGACAAGTATAGATGATATCTGACAGTAATTAAAATCACTATCATAAGAAACGCTTAGATGCAAATCTGTAGATAGTGTTTAATTTTAAAAAATTGGTGAATTGTTC
Organism: Daktulosphaira vitifoliae; assembly: GCF_025091365.1. NCBI lineage: Eukaryota > Metazoa > Arthropoda > Insecta > Hemiptera > Phylloxeridae > Daktulosphaira > Daktulosphaira vitifoliae. Next base: position 38,382,137 of record NW_026099573.1, on the reverse strand, counting down.
CAAAAGCAGAATGAATTCCTATTTCCTTTATTATTCCTAATTAGCATTTCTATGACTTATAAGTATAATATATGTTCGAAATTTATATCTATAAATAGAAAATTTATGAGAATAAAAAAAAATTATGTTATTAAAATTAATATGCAGTCTGGAAATTTTATAATTACTATTTATATTAAATTTATCAGTAAAGCTCGATATTTTTTTTATTTCTTTTATTTCGTAATAGATCACTTAAATAAAAATAATAATAATGATTTCTAAGTAAATTTTGGCGTTTAAAAAAAATCTACAATTGAAGAATTCAGATTTTAATTAATATTAATGATTTAATTCAACTAAAAAAAAACCCCAGCACAGGGGGGCGCGGCACAGTGGTGACGTGACATAGTTGAATCAAGTATAATGATATCTGACAGTGATTAAAATCATTATCGAAAAAAAAACGCTTCGATGCAAATCTTTAGATAGTGTTTAATTTTAAAAAATTGGTGGATTATTTCAAAAGCTACATTATCTGCTAGTTCCTTATTAATATCCTGATTAAGATAAAGTATGTCAAATGAAAGAACTAATATAAAAAAATATTATTTTTCATAAAAAAATTGTGTTGATCCATATACTTTTCAATAAGTTATAGCATTGTAAAGTTAAAAATGTAAAAAATAAAATTGAGAATTTTCACACAATAATAGAATTTGGTAGCCATTTTCACCGTGAAGACAAAATAAAGTCCGAAATTTTTTTTTTACATAATAAAGTAGATTACATTAGCTTTAATTTAAGATATATATAAAAGTGTCAGACTTTCCGGAACACTTTCAAAATTTAAGTTGAAAAAGTCAATTTTTTGTGAAAAAGTTGTCATTTTGAATCCCCCCCTGTAGGCAGGTAAAAAGTCAGATTTATAAAAAAAATATACCAAATGATAGGTAAAGACATCATGCATCACAAAAAAAAAGAATTATATTGATCCATACATCTTTCAAAAAGTTATAGCATTATAAAGTTAAAAATATAAAAAAGAATTTTTTTACAAAAATCGTATTTTTTTTATTAAGTTTAATGTCTGTTTTCACCATGAAGATAAAATAAAGTCCGAAATTTTTTTTTTCCATGATAAAGTATATTACATTAGCTTTAATTTAAGATATATATAAAAGTGTCAGACTTTCCGGAACACTTTCAAAATTTAAGTTGAAAAAGTCAATTTTTTGTGAAAAAGTTGTCATTTTGAATCCCCCCCTGTAGGCAGGTAAAAAGTCAGATTTATAAAAAAAATATACCAAATGATAGGTAAAGACATCATGCATCTAAAAAAAAAAGAATTATATTGATCCATACATCTTTCAAAAAGTTATAGCATTATAAAGTTAAAAATATAAAAAAGAATTTTTTTACAAAAATCGTATTTTTTTTATGAAGTTTAATGTCTGTTTTCACCATGAAGATAAAATAAAGTCCAAAATTTTTTTTTACCATTATAAAGTATATTACATTAGCTTTAATTTAAGATATATATAAAAGTGTCAGACCTTTTGGAACACTTTCAAAAGTTAAGTTGAAAAAATTTATTTTTTGTAAAAAAGTTGTCATTTTAAATCCCTCCCTGTGGGCAGGTAAAAGGTCAGATTTATAAAAAAAATATACCAAATGATAGGTAATGACATCGTGCATCTATAAAAAAAAGAATTATATTAATATGTTTATTTTTTAAAAAGTTACGGCAGTTTTTAATAAAAAAAATTGAAAAATTTTCGAAAATTAGCCATTTTTAAATTTGTAATTTTTTCGGAGGTTTCCCCCATTTACGGGGAACGAGGGAATTTTTTTCAATTTTTAGGGTAATGTCTTCGACTAGATACGATTTGTGATCTTTTGACGTATCATTGAAAGAAATCGGTTCGGTGAGAGCTGAGAAAAAGTGGTAACAGACACAAAAAAAAAAAAACACATCTTAGTAAAACCAATACCTTCTCAGCTTCGCATCGGAGCTAAAAACAATCTAAAAATTGTTATAAAAATCACTCAATTAAGGATATTATAAAATTTTATTATTACAAAAAGGTGAAACTAAAAATCATTTTTTTTAGAAATTTTTTTTTATGCAACATGTTACCAAAAAATTTGAGATATTAAAGACTGATAGTAGCCCACACAAATAGAGTTAAAATAATAATAAATAAGTAAAATTATTTAATTTTTTGTAGTTGAAACCTATTATTATATTAAACCCAATTCGAAAATAAATACTTTAAAAATTAGAAATGAATGATTTTAATTATCTATATAGAAAAAGCTAGTTAAGCAACTTTCTATTTGAAGAAAAAATATCCCATTTATAAAATAGAAAATTGCTTACTATTTGATAAAGGGGATTTTTTTCCCTCAATTTTTGAGGATAATATCTTTAACTAGATACTAGTTATGATTTGATGTATCGTTAAAAATAGTTAGTCAAGTGATGGCTGAGAAAATAAATGAGAGCCACAAAAAAAATCATTTAATAAAATAATTTTAATATTAATAAGATATTTCTTCAAACGAGAGAAGACTAAAATTATATTTTTTTTATTGACTTTGATTACGATTAAGTATTAAAATATTAATACTTTATACAGCGATTTTTACATTAAAATATTATTTATCATAAGCTTTAATTTGACATATATTTATAGTGTATAGTATTTCCAGAACCTTTCCTAAAGTTAATTGAAAAAGTTCTACATTCTACTCACATTTTTAAAGATTTAAACCCCCTCTGTATAAATTCCGATTTTAAAGAAAAGTATGTCAAATGAAAGAAGTAAAAATAATGAATTTATGAAAAAAAATTGTATTAATCCCCATACATTTTTCCAAAAGTTATAGTAATAAACGTTGAAAAAATAAAATCATAAATTTTAAAACCAAAATTGCATGTTTTTTAAATACGACAACCATTTTCATGTAGAAGATAACTCATCTAGACAAATTTTTTTTTATTTCACAATCCATAAAATAAGCTTTATTTTAACATATATTTGAAGCTTGGAGTATTTCCGAAACATTTTTAAAACTTAAGTTGAAAAAGTTACATTTTTGTGCAGAAGTTGCTATTTTGAATCCCCCCCTGTAGGCAGGTAAAAAATCAGATTTTCAAAAAGTTTACATCAAATGAAAGGAAAATATCTAAGGTTTCTATCTAAAAAATAAAAATTATTAATTTAACAAATTTTTTCAATTCATTCATTTTTCAATAAGTTATTGCAATTTTTTGAAAAAAAATTTTAAAAATGTCAAAATTTACTTATTATAAAAATCGTAACTTTTTGATGGATTTTCACCATTCAACGAGCACACAATTTTCAATTTTTGAGTATAATACTAGATACTATTTGCGATCTCGACGTATCGTTGAGAATAATTGGTTCATTGAGATCTGAGAAAAAGTAGCGACAGACACAAAAAAAAATAAACACATTATGATAAAATTAATACCTTCTCAGATTCGTATCGAAGCTAATAAATCCTTATGACAAAAATAGTGAAAAATCAATTATAAAATTGAATTACCTTTATTATTCGTAGATCCTCAAAATAACAAAACAGATTTATAAGACTTAAATAGTTTATGTTATTATAAAATAAAAGTAGAATCTTCGAGAAAAAAGGTTTGCCGTAGTGTAAAAACTATCAAGCTTCTATTATTATTATTGTTATAAAAAATCTATCTGTTTAAAATGTGGTAAATAATATAAAATAGAAGATTACTCAAAATCGAAGAAGACAAAATCAAAATACGCGCAATTGTGGAAAAGCCGAAGAAAAAATACACTTAAAAATAACATTCACAGTGCAACATCTTCAACAGAAATCTGCGAAAACTGTAACACAGATGTTTCCTACACTAAAATAGCTGGTAGTTTCAATGAAAATAATGTTATTCTTAAAAAACAACCAATACAGCCGGTTGAAAATGATAACTCCCGCTCTAATTGGAAATTTTATTAAGAGTATATTAAGGGCCTTAATATATAACTTAATATTTAAAAAATATGACAAATAGACTTGATAAACTAGAATGTAACCAATTTAAATTTAAAAATCTGAAAGATTACAAATGACATAAAAAAAATGAAATTGATTGGCCACAACAGATAAAATTTGTAACTTTCATGGAGCATTGAAAAATACAAAATGAGGGTCGCCAATCCACTGGGCGAGACAATGTACTATCGGACCGATTTTACAAAAAATAAAATATTGTACATTGAAAGCAATTGAAGATAAAAAAAATAGAAAAGTAATAAAGGTTGTATTTGAAGTCTTTGAGTCGTTGATAGTTTATTAGATTAGAGAATACGATGAACGCCTTCGGTTATCTATAGTGATGAGCAGAATTACTCTTGTTCTTGCGGTCATGGCTTGGTCTTGCATTTCTACGAAACCAAGAACAAGACCAAGACTGTAATAATATCAGCAAGACCAACATCAAGACTGTACTCAATTGACAAGAACAAGACCAAGACTTTTTTAGCAAGACCAAGAACAAGAACAAGACTACACTTGCAAGAACAAGACCAAGACCAAGACTCAAAATGCAAGAATCTTGCAACAACAAGAATAAAACTGCAAGAGTATTGCACTCTTGCAAAAAAAAAAAAAAAATTGTTGTTGGTTAAAATCGTTAAGAATATTAATGACAGATTCAACAATATTAAATTTTACTTTGATTTTTATTGATTACGCGTATTGTTCAAATTAAATATTACCTATGAGCTGATGTTACCGATTAACTTAAAATTTTACAATCATGTTTCAAAATTTATTGTCATTCAATTGTAATTAATTAATTTTAAATAATTAAAGAAGATTAAAAATAAATATTCCGTGCTTCAAACATTATGATAAAATTAGATAAAATTTTTGTTTACTTCTAAAGCGGAGACTGAAACTGGTTTTATAAAAACTGGTTATAACAGTTTTTTTCGGTTTTGTTAATCAAAACCAATAATTTTTAAAAACTGTGTCTATGAACAGAAAGCGATTATTATTTAAAACCGGTTTTAAAAATCGATACATAAAACCGGCGACTGGTAAACTCATAAAATAAATATATTCATGTTCATTATTCAATGAAAAAAATTAATTAAAATGCAAAAAAAATTATCCGACTAGGAGAATCGAAATCGCGTCCTCCCCGACCGCACATCCGCTGCGTTACCATTCGGACAATATTACGCCATCAGTTTAAAGTGAAAAAATACTTTGTTTCAATAACGTCTTATTTTTTTATAATTTAATTTATTTGTTTATTTTTTTTTAATACCCCAAACTATTCATAAAAAAATCATCCATATTGTTTATGCTAATATTAAGTTCTAACTTAAAAATCCTATGGCATATAAATTAAATTTGAATTTACAAACTGAAGTAGATAACTTCGTTATTTAAACCTTTTAAGTAGAAAATTGTTACAAATATAAATGAATGCAAGATTTTGCAAGAGTATTGTGACAAGACTCACAACAAGAACAAGATTTTATGGGCAAGACCAAGAACAAGAACAAGACTATATTTGCAAGACCAAAACCAAGACCAAGACTGAGTTAGCAAAGCAAGACCAAGAACAAGAACAAGACTAGATTTGCAAGACCAAAACCAAGACCAAGACTGAGCTATCAAGAACAAGACTATGACCAAGACTTTGACAGTCTTGGTCTTGTTCTTGTTTTGCTCATCACTAACCTTATACCCAAGCAGTGGAATACGTGATGGTACAAAAGTTATTATAAAACAATGCATCAAACATTTTGAACATAAAAAATATTCAACAATGCATATACAGAGTGTTCAATAAGTACAGAAACAGGTTTCCTTATTTACTGAACATTCTATGTAAGCAACAAATGTCAGTTATTAATGAAAATAATGTTTTATTAGTTTTAGAAATTTATTGCCCACCTCAAGTTCAGGCTAAATTTAATAAATTCAATAAGTTTTTCTAAAAATTAGGCAACTGTTTTATTGCAAGTGGTGATTATAACGCCAAATATATGCACTGTGGATCAATACTGATTAACTCCAAATGACGTGTACTATTAAACTCCGCTAACTATAATAAAGCTTAGTTTAATTTTATTAGAAAACCAACTTACTATTCAAATGACTCAAATAAAATTCTTAATCTTATAGATTTCTTCGTAGTTAAAGGTATCTTTTCTAACTATGTTCAAATATAACAGCTGGTAGATCTGTTGTCTGATCAGTTTTCTGTATTATTAACAATAAGTTTGAAAGTCATATTAAAAAAGCGGAAGGTTTTCTTTACAAATAAACAGACACACTGGGATCTTTTTAGAATGGTCATAGAATAATATTTACTTTCCATACGATTGAAAACAGCAACTATTATAGAAATAGAAGTACATAAACTAACTAATGATATTTTTGAAGCGTAAGAAAAATCTACACCAGAAATTTGTGAAGACAAATATCATGAGACAATCTATCCAACAAAGATAAGAAAACTTATTCGGTAAAAACGCAGAATGAGAAGAAATGGCACACGATACGTTGTTTAGTAGATAAAACTGAATGGATCCGTTTATGCAATGCACTTTGTGGTAAATCAAAGAAGTTAAAAATAAAAAAATTAAGTCATCTTTAAACGGACTATCTACTACAGTTTCTAGCGATCGCTCTTTATGGAAAACTACAAGAAAAATTTAAATACCCCGAGATTATAATCTCTTATTCGAAAAAAAAGCTGGTACGTGAGCGCGTAGTACTATGACCAAGCATAAGTATATGCACTTCATTAAGAATATGTTCTTTCACCGAACGACATAAACTCAGAACTTGACCAAGTACAATATCAAGTATCAAATGAAATCAATCAAAAAATACACCACTTAATTCCACTAAAAGGTGTCCATGAAATCGATAAATATATCAACCCTAAAAAGGCAATGAGTAATGATGAAATTAACGCTCGTGTTTTAAAAGAATTACTGAAAAAAGCTATCATTCATTTAACACAAATTTAAAACTCTATAAAACGCATACATTGTATTTCAGAACAATGGAAAAAGGCAAAATAATGTTGCTGAAATCTGGCCAGCTTCTAGAGCAACCTACCTCATATAGGTATCAATATCTGTAGGCTAAAATTTTCAAAAATCTTCTTTTAAAGTGCTAATACCTTAAATAGAAGAAAAACAATTTATTCTAGATCATCAATTTGGTTTTAGAATCAAACCTCAACCATAGATCAAATTCATTGTGTAATAATCATAATAAGTAACGCGTTCGAAAAAAAAAAATTTTTTACGGAGTATTCCTCGAAATAGCCCAAGATTTCAATAAAATCTGACGCAAAAGTTTGCTAATAAAATTACTAAAACAATTACCAAACTCATGGTGTACATTCTTAAGTCCTATTTGACTAAAACACAGTTCTGGGCCAAATATGAAGAAGCTGTAATTTATTGGAAAAATATAACAGCTGGAGTTTCATAAGGTAGTATATAGGGCCCTATATTGTAACTACTGTACACAGCTGACATTCCAACCAAAACTAACTCAACAACTACTATGTTTTCAGATAATACTCATAAACAACTAATAAAGATCAATGAATAGCTTCTGATCATATCCAAATAACTATAAACAACATTTCTACATGGTTGAAACATTGAAAGATCAAGGCTAACAATGAAAAGTCAGTGCACGTAAATATTACGTTACATAAAACCTGCAATATTTCTAAATCAACAAATAATCTCACAAAATGATTCAGCTAAATATCTGGAAATGCACATTGATTCGCACCTTAACTGGACACACTGTGTACGCCAGAAAAGCTGCAGATAAAATATAAACTGCGCAAACTTTATTGGTTTATTGAAAAAAATTTTGATCTATCACTAAAGAACAAACGTCAGTTATACGAAGCAATCGTAAAACTTATATGGATTTACTGGGTTCAATTGCGGGGTTATGCTGGTAAGTTCTACATAGAAGTTCTAAAATGCTGTAAAAATTTTGTACTTTGTACATCATCGTGGCTTGACAATTTGATAAAAATAATGTCATTCATCATGATATTACCGTAGCAGATGAAGTCACTTGATTACAAGTAGAAATATAATAATGTTGGAACATCATAAAAACCTAGCGTCAATTCAACTATTAGACAATTCCAATGACCAAAGACGTCTAAAACACGTTAGGTCATATGACTTGGTTTAAATTTATAAATACTTATTTTACAATTTATATATTATTTCATTATTACTAGACTAAGTTAGGAATTACTTCACTGGAAGTGTAAATTCCATTCAGGTTATATTTGTGTGTATATAGATTAATTAGTATACCTGCGCATTTATTAATTGTAAAAGTATTTATAATTAATAATAACTCATTTAATTGTATTGATTAAGGATTCATGAACATTTCAATAAAATGCACGTTAGAGTAATTAAAAATAAAAAAGATTCTATTAGAGTCAAAATTATGAGAAATAAAAGTAACTTGTTAATTATTGGAGCAGTTGTATATTCAAATACTGTCGATTGACTAGCATCTTCATCAAATATTTTATCGTACCTAATAAATTGAATTTTGACATAAAATAATAATATCACAAAGCATATTTAAATATTTAACAAAATATTTGTCTTACCGAAACGTAAATTTGTTCCGTTTGTTACGTGATAATTTACTTTTGTCATTGACTCGAATTAAAAGCCAATCCAATCCTAATTCATCTTTTTTGATATTGTGCTAAAAATAAATTAAATTAAATAATAAAATTAACAATCAGTGTTATGGTTATGACAAGAAGTCACCTATAATACAGTTGTTTGGATGCACGGAGGGAGTCAGTGTTGTGTTTGGTTGTCATCGTCATAAGCACTCTGTTGACCTATTATAATAGAATATAACCCAAGCGCTTTATACCCAACCCAACTGGTCTTAGAAATTATATATCTAAATGTCGATAGAGATAATTCCAAACTCCATTGATGTACTAATCAAAGTGACTTATAACCACTTTTACTTCAGACGAAGTTTGATATTATTCATAGTCCTGGTCTGCCATCAGTTATAAACACTCATTTAGGATGGATTATTGTCGGGTTATTCCAAGAGTCAACCATGCTACTATATGTTTAATTGGTGTTAAAAGCGAAGTCAAACTTTGAAAATTTACTGTAATTAATTTAATTTTTGGGTTGGATTTGATTTGGTTGAAGGATGTAAGACACAGGAATAAGGGCGGGTGGTTTAAGTTGAGAGAAGCGCCTGGTGTGTTATACGATAGAAGAATTCCAATGAGGCTGAAAGATAAATTCTATAAGACTGTAGTAAGACCAGCTATGACGTAAAGTTCAGAGTGTTGGGCGGTTGACAAGAAAGTAGAGCAGAGAATGAGTATAGCAGTGATGAGAATATATAGATGGATGTGTGGAGTGACTAGAAAAGATAGAAAAAGGAACGATTGACACTAGGTATAATTGCTTGAAGGTTATTACTGATGTTTTTATGGTTGATCGAGTTTGAGCTTAGACTGACTTCAGTATTGTGTTGTGGTGGTTTAATCAAGAGGCTAGCAGTTCAAGGTTTTGATTACGAACAGAATTAAGAAAATTTATGAGTTATTACCGCAATATAATTGGGTACATATGAATTCCAAAAATAACGCGACGAATCTGGCGTTACGTAGTTTATTACCAGTAGAATTACAGACCTGCAGTCTATATGTCTAGAGACCATAGTTTATTCAATGGGATGACATAAATAGCCTCAAACTTCCTTTTTAATGGAGGTTTTAAAAGACTTACCGGAATTAAAAACAACGCAAAGAATTGTCTTATACATTCAGAAGGATGAAGAATTGGACGTCATTATTCAATAATTCTCATCATTGTTAAAAATGCAAAGAGTTTCGGCATATTGTCTGAGAATCAGAAAGAATAATCAGCATCGACCATTGAGTAGAGTAGAATTGGATCATACTCTCATGACTACTGTTAAAATTACTCAAGACACTCATTTTCCCTAATTACAAAAACAATTACTCAAAACGATTCCTTAATAGCGCCTAGTATACTTGCATAGTTTGCATCATTTGTGGATTTACAAGGAATTATTAGTTTTGGTGGATGAATCGACAAATGTGCCTTAATATTAGAAAATGTTTAACTCCTAATTTTACTTCCAAACAGTTCGCATCTTACAAAATTGATCATTCAGTATTACCATCTAAGTCTAATACACGTAGATCCCAGACTTGTTTCCAGGTTGATTAACAAAAAATATTGGATTGTTTCCAGTCAGACAGCATGTAATCCATTCATGCGTGCCATGCGTACGATACAGAGCAGTGTGTCTACATCCGTTAATGGTGGATTTACCATCTATTAGTGTTCAGCCTAGCCATACTTTTTCGTTTTTGGGATTGGATTACGGAAGTCCATTCATTATCAAAGAGAGTCATTGTTAAAATACCAAAAGATTAAGCTTTCTCTGTTTATTTGTTTGTTTACAAAGGCTCTACATTTAGAAATAGTATCCAATCTATTTACAGAAACATTTTTAATAGTCTTTATAGATTTACAGCAAGAAGAGGCCTTCCTATCAAAATGCATTAAGATTGTGACAGTTTATGTGGTAGTGGCTCGTCAGATGAATACATTATACGATCAATGTGCTACTTGGCATGTATTACAAATTTGAAAGAAAGCTTTTTACGGCGGGGGCATGTTAAATCGTTCCAAAGCGCATGGTGCAGTGGAAGTTAGCGTTGTATTGTTGAACGTCGATTATCGTTGTCATATACGCGACCTGCCTTAACTGGTTTTGCTGTTGGGGAAGTGTGTGCGGTGGTCGCAAATGACATCACTTGCATATTGGTGTACCATTTATTCATACGTGTTATCCGGTTATTTTGGTGTTTTATATGTTAAATTAAACTTTTACTAGCTGTTTTAATAGGGATTAATGCGATAATATATTGTTCAATGTAATTAGTATAAGAGAGTCCTTCCTTTTGTAATGTAGTTTATGCTAGATTAAGTCAACGGATAATTTGTACACAATCGATAACGTCGGGCTGTATATGTTTTACATTGTAAATATAATTATTTACATCTAATATGATCTATTCTAATCTAGGTCTTAATTACAACCTATAATTGGTTTTGCATGGTTTGGTTACCTTCAATGACGAATGATAGATCAGTTCTTAATCAATCTACTGAAGTGTACAAGGTCAGATAAAATAATTTAATGAATGATTAATTTTATTAAATTAATAATATTTTGTTGCAAATCGTATATTTGTATAATTCTTTAAGTTACTGACATTAATTAAGCTATCATTGTTTTTTATTATTATAATGGGTTGGGTAATAGCACTAAAGAACATAAAATACAGTCGATAAACATTTTGATATATTAATTTTAATCTGTCTTTGCAAAGAACCAACAAAGACGTAAACCTTCATTCAGCAAATTGTCGTCCGAGTAGTTACGCCATACAGCAGTCGAGTTTTATTAAAGATCAGTAATAAACGGTTCCTTAGTATGATAACAGAAATTCAATTACGTTTCGATGAGCTTAAGTTTAAAGCAAGACCTATCTTACAAGAGAGGACTTATTTTCAGTACGATTCGAGATAAAAACTGTTTTTACATGTGTACACTTACTGAAATCGGCTCATCGTCTTCACACAAAGGTTTTAAACGACAATAGACTTTGATCGACTCTAAATCAGTTAAACTAGACATATTGCTATGATTTTAAAACTGATATTGTAAAATGTTTTTATAAATTAAAAAATAAAATTAATTAATAAAATTAGAAAACTAAAATAAAATATAATGTTTATCAAATTATTAATATTCAAAACTTGCGTTTAAGTATTATCAACACAAAATTTAAATAAATACAGTTTTTGCAATATACATTATGATTTAACATAGCGACTATATTTAAAAAAAATCTATTTGTGTTATAAGCAAATCATGATAATCATACACTGTATATTGTATGTTATAATTTAAATAAATCAAAATAATATAGCCAAAAATAATTTATTTTGCAAACTTAAATCAATTAAAAAACAATATTGATTTATTCAATTAATTATTCTTATTATGATACTATTTATTTACATCATTATTTCTAAAAATAATTTATTTTAACTTTATTGAGTTACCATATTAGCCATTTCTCTATAGAACTACGATATATTTTTGCCACTACGTGTTACACAGAGAGTAACCACGCGTGTTATTCTTGAATTTAACAGCATGGTCTATATTAAAAACAAACCCTAACTAAATTGAAAAAAAATTACCAGACAACCATTTAATTTTATTATTGTAGTACATTTTAAAACATGTAAGTTAAAAGTTGTCAGACTTTCCAGAAAATTTTCAAAAATTGAATTAAAAAAAATGTTTTACGTGGGTGATCCTTTCAAACACTTCTCCTATTTACGTTTTTCGTTGCATTTTTGAATTTACATCATCACAATTTCTTTAAAATGATTGTTAAAAAAAAAAATTATAGCAGTTTTAAAATCAAAAATCTATTTTTGAAAAGGCTACTTTTTAGAATATTGTAATTTTTCTAAATTATTAAAATTTAGAAGGTATTTCGAATTTTTAGCAACTAGAATCAATTAGATTTAAATCGAGTCAATTTTAAAAGAATATAATTCCCTGGAAACTAACCCAATTTTTGTTTTTATCGAAATAAATAATTACATTATATTTTAATATAAAAATGTAGATAATGCTGTAAAATTTTTAGTTGGTAAAATGATTTTACAATAAATTTCTGCATTTTAAACATTCAACCAAATATAATAAAATGCTATGGACAAATAACAGATTTAAAAATTTTCAATTTTTCTTTTATACCATATGTAACTAGATATAATTAAAGACGTCTAAAGAGGCCATAATTCAATTATTATTATAAGGAGTATATGAATTTGATGCTGGTGAGAGTATTTAATATATTAAAAAATGAAATAAGGTCCTTAACCTCTCCCATAAACAAAATTCCCGACTACGCTATCCGCTTTATCTAGACTACAACTAGAAGTATTGCTACACTACCAAATTTGTACAGGGTTATCAACAAATCTATAATAAAACATTATGACAATTTCAAAAATATAAAGAGGATCTAGGGAGTACACTCATTTAGTTTGAAAGGCTAATCTTCCGAAAATAACATGTTTTATAATTTATTATTTTAATTTTAAATCAAAATAAAACAGTAACTAATAATTTGCAACATTTAAAATTGTAAATGTTTCCATACAATGAAACTACTTCAAAAACATTTTTGTTTCTTATTAATGTAAACTATATTTGTAATACATCGACGTATGTTTTCATTTTAATATTGACAAAAGAACCACTTTATGTTCATTTCATTATGTTATTGAGAATAAACACAATTGATTCGTAGAATCCCTACCCTGATATCCGTACCCAATAAGACGGCTATGACGATGATAAATATATTCCAAGTAATTCATTCTAAATCAACATCAAAAATTAACAAAAACTGTTTCAGAAAACAGCTAGTTGCATATCTAAAGTAAGCATGGCTTCCAACCTATTTACCCTAAGTAAAACATATTATACAAATATTTGTATTTTTTTAATCCGAGTTCATAGTCCTCCTGAATAAAATTTAGTTATTCTACAGAAACCGCAGGTCTTAAGTAGGTGAATGATTTCAGAACAAACGAAATTGTCATTAAAAATTATTGCAAAGAAAAAATATCAATCGATTTATATCTTATTAAAGAAATTATGTATTTGTGCAGCTAATTAGTTAACTGCATTCATTTTTCAATTTTATATTTACTTTTAAGAATGTTTGTATATTTTTATTTTTTTGTTCATTTCGTGTAATAAATAGAAGATTTTATTAATAAAAACCGTGTTAATTCGAAATTATGGACCACATAAATCATACTGATAGAAGTCGTTAAAATTACATGTTAACCAACTTAAATGATGAAGTTTGTTAAAACTACTACGAGTAAAGCAAAAACGAGTTGATTTTTTAGATTATTTTATATAATTTATACGAACTGATAATTAAACGTTTGTTTAGTAGTTCAAGCGTACCAATATATTTTAATCTATTAAATGCTCATCGAGTGTTAAATAGTTACTTTGACCACTAGCAAGTGACCAATTTTGTCATGTGGAAATTATGAACCAAAACGAATGCACATTACCGCAAACTTTACTAGAAATCAGTTTTAGTTGCACCGGAAAAATAAAGCACAGTGAAATTATTTATCTCTGTATTCTCGGGACATTGTAATTTATAACACGGTACATTACACGCTTAAGAGTTGATATTTTTCTAACATTAACGCTTGAAAATATTACCATTGGGATTGTTTTAATATCGGTAGTCGCGTGTCATTGTGCCGTGACAAAATTTCCACCGAGTTTTACGGTAGTCATTTGAACAAATGTATATAATATATTTTTGTTTACCCAAAAAAAAGTTTGTTCTTTTATTACCGAAAACTTTGTCGATTATCTAAAAAAAACTCGTGTGCATCACTTATGCGAAAAAAAAATTACCCTGTGAAGTTTTAAGAAAGAATAACGGAGGTACTTAATTGGAATCTTGAATCGTACAAATAAGCCGGTGAATTGTTTATTTGTTAAAGTCAACGACATGATATAAATGTCGATGATCTTTAATAGCAATGTTAACATTTCACTGCCGAGTTCAACAAATTGAATTGATATTTTATTTGATTTGATTTAATAGAAAAATATAAATTTTTGGAGGAAATTATAAAAAATTACTGTTAAACTACACTTTTATTAACAATTTATTTTTATAACAGTTGTAAAATTAATACACCATACTTTGATAATGCTATTAAAAAATGTATAGTATTTTTCGTCTAAAAGTACTTACTATAAAAAGTTTTAAGCTGATTAATTTTTCAGAACATCGAGTTTAATGTTGAACATTTTCATAATATTATATAATATGTAATTATATATTAAACTGAATTTTTAATACTGATAACGCCCCTATCCGATGGTTAAAGTAATTTTTATCAATTAGTACGAAAACTTATATTTTATGTATAAAAAGAAACCAAACCAGTAGTTTAAAATCATTTTTCAAAGATCGAAAACTTGAACTTATAAATTATAGTTCCAGTTTTTAAAAATAAATTTATTTTTAAAAAGATTTCTGATATATCTACTGTCGTAAATACAGTAAATATATTATTTTTCAGTCATCTAAATATTTTCAAAATAAATTTAAGGTAAATTTTAATAAATTTTATACATGACTCGTGTAAAACAAATTGTTATACAGATGTGTGTTATACAAAATAATAAAATACAATAGGCATTTTATAAAAAACAATTACGTATTATTATCATAAGATAAAAATAGAATTTGTATAATAATATTATTGTGTAAACATTATTTTATACGCTATTTCATTAGTTTTTGAGTTATTAATTGATTAAGCATTAAGAAAAATAATTTCCTTATAATTTCTATTTTACTGTTTTGTTATAATTCAAAAATATTTAAAGCAGAGTTGGTAAAATAAAAATAATGAAAGATAAATATTTGAGCTTAGTGAGAACCTGATGTTGTGGTTCTATCGGGGTCGTATGGTTCGAGGGTTTAGAACAATAAAGACAAGTAGATATGAAGAAATAAAAGCATGTCCTCTTTCTTGAGGAATATGAGCTAATAAACTTGTAAACACCTTTAATAGGACACTGAGGTAACGGGGCGGTAATCCGACCCTCGAATACCCAGTCGAAGTGTCTATTAATATAATCAGATACACATTAGGTTTTTAAACTCTTTTTAGGCACGGGGCGGTAATCCGACCCTCGAGACCCTGTAATGTGTATATGTAGCAGGTGTGAACAAACTAGCAAAATAGCTCTTGATATTAAAAGGAGATTATAGATCTATTGCTTTATCGTTCTTTACTCAGATTATTAACTTTAAATAAATGGAATAATATAAATTGACTTACCTTCGTATTTTGTAATGTCCAAGAAGATAAATGAAGTATTTACCAGAAATGCCAATTTTTACTCAATNTGTAATGTCCAAGAAGATAAATGAAGTATTTACCAGAAGTGCCAATTTTTACTCAATATTATTTATTTATGGTAATAATGTCTTTATAGACCAAAATAAGTTTTAAACACAAATAAAGTAAACAAAATAAAATAACTCAAACGGCAGCACGGGGCCGTGATCAAAATGTAATAGCAAGAGTAGTTTGCAGGAAAGAACTAGCTTACTGGAGCTGTGGCTCTGGCCTTAGCCGTAGCCGTGGCTCTGTCTCTCTCTCTCTGTCTTTTTCAATGGATATCAGTACTTTTTATAGTACTAAAAAGGTACCCCNTTGAAGAGGTACCCCCATATCCAGGGATATTGCCGTTTGTGTTATTCATGATTATATTTTATTGTTTTAAAGTATACATTACATGATAATTATATTGATAGCATAGTTAACAATAGATGAGTTGACATATATGTATATAATAAGAAATTGTGTTGAACATTGTATTTGTTATGACAGATAAATTATTNCAGAAATTGTTTTGAACATTGTATTTGTTATGACAGATAAATTATTTGTTTGTTTACAAGTTATTTAAAATACAGATTATACTTTCTTCATTGATAATTGTGAGATGCGTAATGCAAAGTATTAAGCATATCACGACAGTTTAAAAGTTACCAATGTATAGATATAGTTAACGTTAACATTTTTAAAAAACTACTCTTTCCTTACTTAAATGACTTAATTTAATAAATCGCTATCTACCGAAAGGGAATGAATTTATTTTTATAATTACTTTAAAATTACTACAGAAAATATACCATATTCTAGACAGCTTTTCTCGCTAGCGAATCTGTCATTTTAAATATGCACTTATTGTTTTCAAATATATGAGTTAATGAACTTGAAAAGATTTATTTTTTTCAAGGTTGAGAGTTTATTTTTGAAATCGGTTTTTTTGTTTTATACTGTTTGTAATCGATTTCAAAACAATTTTTTTATAAATAATATTTTCTGACTTGTTGTTGCTTTTCAAATAACCGATTCAGTTGTTATTTAATCATAAAAATCTTGTTTATTATGCATGTATTAAATCTCTGAAAAATAAAATATGGTATTTTTACATAACTAAGATAACATAATGTAACCCCTGGAAATTAGACTGTAATTTAATCACAGATATATGCGAGTTTAATATTGTAGAGTTTATGTAATAATATTATGTATTAATAATATACATATCAACACACATACACACGCACATATATATATATAAATAAATTATCTATCATTTTTTCTAACTAATATACATGATAACTAAGCATAACAGGTTATCGTTACAATTTTAGAATTTTGGCTATTTTGATAACAATCATCTATGGCAATTTTATAAGCTGCAACGCGATGTTGACATCTTAAAAATCTATGACAAATGTAATAGTCAACGGTTATTGAGTAGAAACTCGATGTCTTATATTGCATTTGTTCTTTTTCCCTATAGATTTGTTTGACCATCCGTTCATTTTGTTGCTTTTGAAAAAAAAACTATTACCATAAAATTTTTTAAGTTCTTCTAGAAGAATTTCTGATTTTGATCTTAATATTTTTTTTCTTCATTGTAAAATTGTTAATATTTCACAATGAAGTACAGTTATCTAGAAAGTGATATCTTTATTGGTAAGTCATACTAATTTTTGCACAATCATACAATAGTATAATTAATTAATTTTTAGATGAAAAATACATTATTACAATGGAGTGTGAAGTTGTTGAAAGTAACTTAGGCTCATTTATAATTCCGTAAGTACAATAATTATTTTGTAGTCAATAGAAAAATTAATAAATAATAAAATGGAATTAAAAAATTTCAATTAAGTTTCCAATGAGGTTTAAATTTTTTTGAATAAAACTCTCTTTTTAACAAGCATTCATTTTTCAAGCCTATTTTGTTGTAATGAAAAAAATGCAAGTCTTATTAAAAAAAATGAAATACTTTAACAGCTATATTTAGTATTTTAATAACTCCTATAAATCTGAAATAGACAATTTTTAAATTGATAAATTTAAAATAAACGGTACTATATGTTTTTCTATAGTATCGTTGTTTTACTTGAATAATAAATATTTTCGTTAAACATTTAGCATATAATGAAATAATATTACAAAAAATGTTTTTAATAATAAAACAATTACTCTATTTGTGCTAAATTTATAATATTATGAAAATAAAATTACTAAATATTTGCTAGTTATTAAATGAAAAAAAAACGCATCATACATTATATAATAAGAATTCATTACATAAATATGATGTGACCACAACATTTTACAAACTCTTTGCAAACATTTTTTTATATTTTTAGCGACGATCATATGGTGAAAAGTTCGCTCTCTGAAACTATATTATCCAACTCGATTCGTGAAGAAAAACCAATGTTGGTTAATAAATTCGATCCTATTGACTATAAGAACAAAAATATCCATCCACGGGTAAAAAAAACACACCCAACAACTCAGCTGGACTCATTCGAATTGAAATCTAAAGTTTTTGTAAAAGATGTAGCATTGCAAACCGATAGAAAACAAGTATCTAGTAACGATAATATAAAGATTAATACTATAGGTATTCAAAATGGTGCGACATTCAAACATGACCCACCTACTTTAAACTATACATGCAAAGTTTGTGGAAAATATTTCAAACGGCTATGTATTTTGAAATTTCACGAAAAGATTCATTTTAAGGATGAATTTTATAAATGCGACAAGTGTCGCAAATCGTTCATGGACCAATCAGCCCTGAAGGAACACAAAAAAATGCACAAAAAGTCGTTTAAGTGTAATATTTGTAATAGATCATTTACACGGTTGAAATATCTACAGACACACACTAGGGTCCACGTTACTGAAATCTTACATCATTGTAATGTTTGTAACAAGACTTTCATGAGGCGCGAACATTTACAGATGCACATAAGAGTACACTCAGATAACAAGCCTCGCACTTGTTCCATCTGTAACAAACGGTTTGGCACTTCTCAAAAGTATAAACTACATATTTTAATTCATAATGAGCAATCATAATACGTTTGACTAATTTTTATTAATCCTTTTTATAATTTGTTTATATTATCATGCATTACTTCAAATCGTTATGTCATTTACCATAAATTATCACACTTCTACTTAATTGTAAAATATAACTTAATATGTCTAATTAAACTTCGTGAAAATATTAATTATGTTCCTTATACAATAAATAAACAATAATTTTATAAAAAAAATCAAAATTTGGTCACTTTCTTGCATAATTTCTTTCAACACACGCGTAATACTATTTAATTAAATTAAAATTATATTAGTTTATATTTTAGTATTTAAATTTCAAACTAATGTTTTTTGAATTTGGCAATATTCCAATAATTTGGAATGAAAATAGTATTATTATTATTCCGGCTGTAAAATATCGAAAAAACAGTACTTTACCAACTAAAACTGATATTATTTTTAAATTGTATCATTATACCAATATAAAAGGAAAAGAAATCTGATGAATATTTGCTATACGACAAATGTGCAGCACGAATAAAATAAAGTTTTTATGTAAAATTTTCAGTTCATATCCAATATTATGTTATTCATAATAGTTTTTAATTATCTTTAAAATAAGTTTTCCCATAAAAAAAATTGAATTTTTGTAAAATCAAATTCATTTCAAATCATTTATTTTAATAAAATTTTCGTTGAAGTGAATATATATTAAGATAGTATAGATGAACTTTATTAGTATATAATATACGTGTAAGGATTAATATCAAATTACATATAATATTTATTATACGATTAAATTTTTTAAATAATTAAAATTATGGATTAATGACCTTATAACAAATTATAGGTAATCTTCGACTGAAAAAATTTTTTAAATTTTATTGTTCAATCAAAAAATTGTTTTAAGCAATTGTTAAAAATTTAAATTTTTTAGTTACAAAACGAAGAGGGCATAAAAAAATCTTTTATCAAATAGTCTTAAGTCATATGATAACTGTTATCTCATGAATACGTAAAAATTTAAATATGTTTTAATATTTGATAAATTATCTGATAAAACAAGCACATATATACTTGTAAAAAACTTGGTATCCATGACTTGCTTCGCTTTTATTATGCATTTATTCCTTCTAATAGGACGAAAATAAAAAATTTCAAGAATATCATTCGAAATACGGAGACTTAAGTCATAAATGTGTATTTTATATACCATAGTATTCCAGGATGAGTACATTTATGATTTTTTAAGAAGTATACTTCACTTTTATATGCAATGGTTTTTTAATTCAGTGACAAATCACTAAGATGAGGAAAAAAAATTATTTTATCATACACGCAATACATCATATAAAAGCTGTTTAATTGTTTAAAAGCTATTGGGTTTCTTTTATATATTATAAACAGTAACTACTGATAAATGTAAAATATTTTCACATATAAATTAGATATTGAATGATAGTTACTAATATTGCGATATTATAATTTTACTTCGAATTTTATAAAAAATCGTTTAGTATTTATGGAATTGTGTAAATAAAATCTTAATATGATAAACTACTGTAATTCTTCAAAGTCAAATTTCACGTCTTTACATAAATTGTGAAAGCGATTTAATTAAATGAACTATACTACAAGATCAAATTTCGATAATAATTGCCTCATTGAAAGAATCTTAAAATATTACAATTTGTATAATCGAATGAAAGATAATAGGGTCGTAGCGGTGAAGATTTTCTAAGAGCGTATTCAAATTAATTGACCTATCTGAATAATACAAATATTTTTTTTACCAACTGAAATAACTATATTAATGAGAGGACACAAGCAATACTAATTATCTCTAGTAATTAATACGATGATAATACATACAAAAATATAAGAACGGCGGTTTCTTAAATTTACAAAAAGATAATTATACAACAATTGTGCCCGTGCGCGTTTAAGCAACTTCATCTGGCATTCCAATCCAATAATAGATATCAACAAATAGTAATGCTGAAGAACTAAGTCTCCATACAAGAACAACTTCGACCAATTGTTAAATATCTGTTTACACTCTCCATTGCGTACATTTTTTGATCTATAACGAAAAAATAAATGCAAAGATTCCGAAAATATTTTTGATATTCTCATATTCGAGAAGTATGTATTTATTTAATATGTATAAATTTTGTTTTAATTTTTATTTTAGTACCTATAATATATCCTTAGAAGAATTATCGCTATCGACTAATAACTTATTGGCATTCAAAACTCTAGCAGAACGTCTAATAGAGTGTACTTTGGACAACTTATTTTCAGAATTTAATTCATTTACGTCAACTGATAACATAGACTGTGTATGACTTTCAAACTTTGGAGGACGTTTGTTTAACAACTGCTGAGTGCCGGTATTATTCGAGTCGATTTTTTTCAGGTGTTGATTATGTTTTGTTTGATTTATTTTCATCGCTTCCACCAAAGCCAGTGTTTCGTTTTCATTCATTGTGATTAATTTAGGATTCATCTTTATCCATTCACTGTTTAATATTTTATCCGTAGTCCAACGTTTTTTAGCTTCTGGTTGCAGCATATTATAAACACAAGTTTTTGCTTCCTGACTAATCATTTGCTCTACACTGGATCGATAATGCCATTCACGCTTAACCTTAAATTGCACATACTAGAAGAATGGCATGCCAGTCAAAATGGAGAATAAAAATAAAGTTACTTGTTGTTTGTACATTAGTTTCACATTCGAATCGTTAAATGGCATTTTTTTATTTATCATTACGTAAAGTACAACCCCTAAAGACCAAATGTCTGAAGCTTTCCCATCGTACGGTCGTGTGTTTAACACTTCTGGCGGAGCGTATGCGATGGAACAACAATAAGTATTGCAATTTAACCTTTTTGACCTGTTTACAAATCTCGAAAAACCAAAATCAGCTAATTTCATAGTAAAATTATTTGTTATGAGAATATTTTCACATTTGATATCCCTATGCACAATGTCCATTGTATGTAAATATTGCAGCGCCAGTACCAATTGTCGGAACCATACTCTAGCTCGATTTTCTTTTAAAGGCCCTTCTTTAATTACGTACTGCAAAAGCTCACCTTTGAAAACAACATAGATGTCAATTATAGTGGACATTGAAAATAATTTATACCTACACCTATTAGTACCTTTTCCTGCATAGGCCATAAAAATAAAAAGCACCGCTTTTCTCTGCAATATACTGTGTGTGTATATAATATATGGATGATTAATTTTTCGTAGTATATCTAGTTCACGCGGTAAAAATTTTGTAACATAATCTTTACTCGTCTGGTGTGTATCAATTATTTTCACAACTAAATCTTGCTCAGAATTTTCAGTTATATATTTAGAATGACGAACTTCTCCATAACTCCCATTTGATATGTGATCTAAAATAATATAACCCTCTCGTCTTAAAGCATTAGTTGTGGACGTTTTATAACCTGTTTCTAAAGTTTTGTTGTAAAATAAAAATACCATCGACTATATTTTTATGTGTTTACAAAAGGAAAAAGTATTCAGTATTTATTTGTATCGGTAACTCAGTGAATAGATTTTCCCTGGGTTATGTAATTTCAAAAAAAAGTTTAATTTTAACTATAGTTTTATTTAAATTACTTTTGGCCAATAACTATTATTTTTAAACCTTTGATATTACATATTATAACATCAAAAATACGAGGATAATAATAGGATCACTATAACAGTTACTTTATACTAAGTCGCCATTACTCAATCCAGGAGGTTTTGAATAATATAAGTACACTGACACTAACGTAAATGTAGCATCCAACACTCATTTTAATTCATATTTCAAAGTTAAACATTAAGTAAAAAATTCATACTTAGTTTTAAAAAACCAGCACAGTGGGGCGCGGCATAGTAGGGACGTTGCATAGTTGAGTCCAGTATAGATTTAATCTGTCATATGTCTTATGAACCTTATTTTATGTTGATTAAATTATATAATACTCATGAAAGACAGTGTATTCTCCTTGTAAGATATTTTAAAATAAAATAAATAAAACCCAGAATTTTAACACAAAAATAGCATACTTTTGAATATGGTAGCCATTTGCGCATAAAAGATAGGTCGCCATCGGGACAAATTTTTTTCTTTAATTATATAGTACATGACATAAGTGTTAGATTTTCAAAAAAAAAATAATATCAAATGAAAGGAAATTACCTATGCTTTCATTATAAAAAAATATTATTTTGATTTGTTAATATTTGAAAAAGTTATGGCAGTTTTAAGTACAAAAAACATGCCGATACAAGGTGATTTTTATCGCACACATTACATTTTTTTTTAAATTTAGACAGCGATTTGCACATAGAAGATAAGGTGTCGGGACAATTTTTTTTTTTCATTTTATAGTATATAACATAACCTTTAATTTTATATATGTTTAAAGGACGCAGTATTTCCGGAATACTTACAAAAGTTAAGTTGATAAAGTTCTATTTTTTTTTAGAATGTTTCAAGTTTTGAACGCCCCCTATATATGAGAAAATTGTCAAATGTTAAAAAAAAGTATGTCAAATGAAAGATGTACTTACAATGTATTTAGAAAAAAAAATGTGTGCTGATAATTACATTTTTCGAAAAGTTATAGCACTTATAAGTTGAAAATTTAAAATCGAAAATTTTAACACAAAATTAGCGTTTTTTTAACTACGGCAGCTGTTTAAATGTAGAAGATAAAGTGTCGGGACAAATTTTTTTTTTCATTTTATAGTATATAAAATAAGCTTTAATTTGATATATGTTTAAAGGACACAGTATTTCCAGAACATTTTTAAAAATTAAGTTGAAAAAGTTAGTTTTTATAAAAAGTTGCTATTTTAAATCCTCCCCAATGAACAGGCTATGTGTTAGATTTTCAAAAAAACCCAGCACAGGGGGGTCGCAGCTCAGTTGTGACGTGGCATAGATGGGTCAAGTATAATGATATCTGACAGTGATTAAAATCACTATCAAAAAGAAACGCTTCGATGCAAATCTTTAGATAGTGTTTAATTTTAAAAAATTGGTGTATTATTCCAAAAGCTACATGATCTGCTAGTTCCTTATTAATATCTTGATTCAGATAAAGTACGTCGAACAAAAAAGAGATTATTAAAAAATATTATTTCTCATAAAAAAATTGTATTGATCCATACACTTTTCAATAAGTTATAGCATTATAATATTAAAAATGTAAAAAATAAAATCGAGAATTTTCACACAATAATAGCATTCGATAGCCATTTTCACCGTGAAGACCAAATAAAGTCCGAAATTTTTTTTTTACATAATAAAGTAGATTACATTAGCTTTAATTTAAGATATATATAAAAGTGTCAGACCTTCCGGAACACTATCAAAATTTAAGTTGAAAAAGTTGTAATTTTGAATCCCCTCTGTAGGTAGGTAAAAAGTCAGATCTATAAAAAAAATATGTCAAATAATAGGTAAAAACATCAAGCATTTAAAAAAAAAAATTATATTGATTTGATTATTTTTAAAAAAGTTATGGTAGTTTTAAATCAAAAATATTGAAAAAATTTCGAAAATTAGCGATTTTTTAATTTGTAATTTTTTTGTTGATTTCCCCCATTTACGGGTAACGAGGGAAATTGTTTCTATTTTTGAGGGTAATGTCTTCTACTAGATACAATTTGCGATCTTTTGACGTATTGTTGAAAGAAATCGGTCCAATGAGAGCTGAGAAAAAGTGGTAACAGACACAAAAAAAACTAACAACTGTTTTGGTCGTTAGTTACCATAATCGAATCTTTGTTCGTTAACTAGCCATTAACGAATTGTACATATTTCTATGGTGTTATTTGGTCATATTTAAATGTGGTGTTAATAGTAAACGCCTGAAAAGACTAAAATGACAGTTCGATTGTTATTCTCCATTTAATTTATAAAACAAACATTTTGAGACTAATTTTCGTGGTTGTGGTTGGAAAAAGATACGAATATAAATTACGAATTAATTATCACTCTAATCAATAGCAATTCTAATCGTCAAGTTTAATAAATTAAGTTCAATAAAATAAAACACCGATATTTGAAAACTATGTTTATTAAGATTAATTCTAAATAACACACATGTTATCCAGATATTATACTTGTCGGTAATCTTGTCAATCACAGACTGACGGTGAAACTTCGACCGTGTTATTGTTCAATCTAAACCTAATTGTTTTCCCTAAATATTTAAAAAATTTTTTGATCCCATAAAATCACTTCACTAATAAAACCATTGGTTTGAAAATTGATAAAATACTAGTTACGCCCTCTCTTGGCTCATAGTGTTTCTCTCACTTCTCTGGTTGGGATACTTGTAGGCGCCACTGCTTCTCGATTTATTATATATCCTTCTAAAAGATATCAAATTGACTCAAATATTATAATATCAATATTATATATTATTACAAATTTATTATTACAAATTCATATCTATTACTATAACAAATACAGAATGATCTATTTATCATAACCTCAACTATTTACAATATAAAATAACCCGCTAAGTGAAGACGTGACATAATTGGGACAAGTATAGATGATATCTAACAGTGATTAACATCACTATAATAAAAACGGTTCAATGCGAATCTGTTAAATTTCTGTTTAAGAATGGCAATTTATACAAACTAACTTTTTAATTGATATAGTAACGAACTATGTAGACGTTCTGGAACATTTTCTATAAATTGAAATGAAAAAAATTGATATGCAAAGGTCATATATAATACAGAATGATCGGTTTATCTAATCCACTTGATTACTCTCAAAATAAATACAATATTAAAAAAAAATATGTATGTTGTCCAAGAAATAAATTAAGTTGACGTCCTTACAAAGCATTAGGTATGAACCGAAAAAGTACTTCATTCATAAATCAAAAAACATATTATTACAACTCAGTAAAATTTTTATGATCATACAAAAAAATTTTAACATTATATTTGATAGGCAAAGTCAACAATATTCAGTTTTAAGTATTATTCTTACACAATATTAAGTTTACTTAGTTGTTACAAGTTATTTTTACTTAAACTTAAGTATTAAATGAAACAATTCTTTAATAATATATACACTTTTAGTTTAAAATATATAGTATGCTAACTGATTTAAATAGTTCCAGCTTAATTTTAAATTCCAGATACGTGTCAACTATGTATTGGTTATTCAACATATTCACATTAATACTGGTAATAATATACAAAAATAAAATTATGAAATTATTACAACCATTAATTACAATATTACAATTATATTTCTAATTTAAATTTTTGATTGATTACAAAGTATGAGAAGTTTATTAATTTTTTTTTAATAATATTTTTCCTTATATTAGTCAAATAATTTCTTAATTTTAGCTTCGATGCGAAGCGGAGAAGGTATTAATTTTACTATGATGTGTTTTTTTTTTTTTTTTATGTCTGTTGCCACTTTTTCTCAGCTCTCACTGGACCGATTTCTTTCAAAAATACGTCAAAAGATCACAAATCGTATCTAGTTGAAGACATTACCCTTAAAAATTGAAAAAAATTCCCTCGTTCCCCGCAAATGGGGGAAATATCCAAAAAAATTACAAATTTAAAAATCGCTAATTTTCGAAATTTTTTCACTTTTTTTTCTTAAAACTTCCATAACTTTTTGAAAAATCAACAAATCAACATAATTTTTTTTTATACTAAAACCTTAGATATTTACCTTTCATTTGATATCATTTTTTTGAAAATCTATCACTTAACCTGCTCATTGGGGGGGATTTAAAATGGCAACTTTTTTACAAAAATTAATTTTTTCAACTTAATTTTTGAAAATGTTCCGGAAAGACTGCGTCCTTTAAACATATATCAAATTAAAGCTTATTTTATGTACTACAAAATGAAAAAAAAAAATTTGTCCCGACACTTTTTTTTCTACATTTAAACGGCTGCCGTAGTTAAAAAAACACTATTTTTGTGTTAAAATTTTCGATTTTCGATTTTAAATTTTCAACTTAAAAATGCTATAACTTTTTGAAAAATGTATATATCAGCACAAATTTTTTTTTTCTAAATACATTATAAGTACATCTTTCATTTGACATACTTTTTATTAAAATTGGACAATTTCCCCTTATATAGGGGGAGGATTTAAAATGGTAACTTTTTTACAAAAATTAATTTTTTCAACTTAATTTTTGAAAATGTTCCGGAAATACTGCGTCCTTCAAACATATATCAAATTAAAGCTTATTTTATGTACTACAAAATGAAAAAAAAAAATTTGTCCCGACACTTTTTTTTCTACATTTAAACGGCTGCCGTAGTTAAAAAAACACTATTTTTGTGTTAAAATTTTCGATTTTCGATTTTAAATTTTCAACTTAAAAATGCTATAACTTTTTGAAAAATGTATATATCAGCACAAATTTTTTTTTTCTAAATACATTATAAGTACATCTTTCATTTGACATACTTTTTATTAAAATTGGACAATTTCCCCTTATATAGGGGGCGTTCAAAACTTAAAATATTGTAAAAAACATAGATCTTTTTCAACTGAACTTTTGAAAATGTTCCGGAAATACTGCGTCCTTCAAACATATATCAAATTAAATCTCATTTTATGTACTATAAAATTAAAAAAAAAAATTTGTCCCGACACTTTTTTTTCTACATTTAAACGGCTGCCGTAGTTAAAAAAACACTATTTTTGTGTTAAAATTTTCGATTTTCGATTTTAAATTTTCAACTTAAAAATGCTATAACTTTTTGAAAAATGTATATATCAGCACAAATTTTTTTTTTCTAAATACATTATAAGTACATCTTTCATTTGACATACTTTTTATTAAAATTGGACAATTTCCCCTTATATAGGGGGCGTTAAAAACTTGAAATATTGTAAAAAACATAGATCTTTTTCAACTTAACTTTTGAAAATGTTCCGGGAATACTGTGTCCTTTAGACATATATCAAATCAAAGGTTATGTTATATACTATCAAATGAAAAAAAAAAATTTGTCCCGACATCTTATCTTCTATGTGCAAATGGCTGTAGAAAATTTAAAAAAAAAATGTAATGTTTGCGATAAAAATTACCTTTTATCGGGATGTTTTTTGTACTTAAAACTGCCATAACTTTTTCAAAAATGAACAAATAAAAATAATATTTTTTTGTATTGAAACCTTAGATATTTCCCTTTCATTTGATATAATTTTTTTTGAAAATCTAACACTTATTCTGCTCACTGGGAGGATTTAAAATAGTAACTTTTTTACAAAAAATAACTTTTTCAACTTAATTTTTGAAAATGTTCCGGAAATACTGCGTCCTTTAAACATATATAAAATTAAAGCTTATTTTATGTACTATAAAATGAAAAAAAAAAATTTGTCCCGACGATCTATCTTCTATACGCAAATGGCTACCATATTGAAAAATATACTATTTTTGTATGATAATTATGGGTTTTGTATTTTATTTTAATAGAAGTTGATGTTGCTTTTGCAATTATCCATCAATTTTTTAAAATTAAACACTATCTACAGATTTGCATCGAAGCGTTTCTTATGATAGTGATTTTAATCACTGTCAGATTAAATCTATACTGTGTCCAACTATGCCGCGACCCCACTGTGCTACCGTTTTTTTTATTATATTAAATGACCTTCATTGGTGAGGTTATTGGCCAAATGAATTAATATTTACATTAGTTACGTATAATTAATTAATACAAATCATTTATTTATAAATAGTACCATAAAATTATAAATATTTAAAGTAAAATTAAACAAAACAGTACATTTCTACACTATCGAAAAAATTAATAAATATTTATTTCTTTATTCTTATATAGAAACTATAATTCTAAGGCATTAATAAATTTATGATAATGTTTAAAATTGTAATAAGTATAATGGAAAATAGTTTGCATTTCATAATAAGATTTGAAATTTAAATTATTCAAATCCAATCGTGCATAACGTTCTCTCTAAAAGCTACTGCTTGTGCCAGAAAGGACGGGAAAACTTACATAGGCTAGCTCATTGAAATTGATAAAACTCTACGAAAGGCACGACGTGGTACTAATCTAGGAAAGCCGTCATTGTAAATTTAAACATTCTAAAAATTTTCAGATTATTCAAACATATGCTGATGATAACAACGAAAATTGTACTTTAAAACAATCAAAATTGGCATTACAAAAGTGCATGGTGTTGTATGATATTTCAATTGAAAATGAAAATAGTAATTGTATACATAATTTTATGTTTAATAATAGAATAAATATCCAATTACAATATTTTATATATTAATAAAATACCATCTATTGCTTTTTTACTTAAAAACTATTGTAATAGTATTACTCATGGTGCGTATTAGGATTTATATTCAATTGGTAATAAATTTAATTTTACAATTTTGTAGTATTAGAAGCTAAATTGGAAAAATTATCATGCTTACTTCTTAAAATGAAGAACAAAAAAGAAGCTATAAAATTAACAAGATTAGAAATAATCAAAGTTGCCTGTAAAAATAGACTTAGTAACATTAATTATGAAAAATGCACATCTTTGATGAATGAATGTAGTCACAGATTTTTTGATATAATAATAAATTATGCTAATTATGACTACGATGAAATATTATTGAATACAATTGGTAATATAACAAATAAAGAAGGCAAATTATTACAGATATGTGAAAAAAAAGTAATTATTAAATATGTTTTATTATGGATTTTGAACCCCATGCTTTTGATTCAAAATGTTAATTTCACAAAAGGTTAAAAAAAATAATAAAAAATAATTCTGAATGAGATTAGAGTTAAATTAATACTTCCAAATATTCAGAAAATGAATGAATTGGCACAAATATTATTGAGAAAAATTATAAAACATATTTTCCAAAATATAAATATTAAACATGAGTGTCAAAATTTCTATTAATAATAATTTTAAAGTTTTTGTCATTTCAATTTTCAACATTTTCATTTTCTATATGTCTACTAGGTTTTTTTCAATAATTTAAATAATAATTTTTAAATATTTTTATTAATATTTTAACACAAAAATCAATTGTAATACCAGTATTTCAATAAAAACGACCCAAACTCATGATGACAACTATTTTTGACTATACAATTTCATAATACTTGAAAGTATTAAATGCAAACTTCTAATTATTTACATATATATATATATATATATGTAATTAAAAAATCTTTATAAATACTTTTATGTTTAAATTACTTAGACTTATTTATATAAAACTATTATTATTATTATTCTTTTAGAAATTATAAATGATTTTATTTTTTCTTCTGATATTTTAATATTTCGATGTTATTTAAAAAGACAGTACTCGAGAATATTACATTTTAATTCATAAATTTAAAAACATTTTAAATATGGTACTTATATTTTTTATGAATGAATAAACGTTAATCATAACTATAATTTGGAAATAACTCTTTGAGAAACCTGATTCATACATATTTTATAATAATGTTGTAATTTAGGTTGATCTAACTAAAGAGGAAATGGATATTGATACATTATTTGATAAACGTTCAAAGCTAAGTAAATGTTTGTACGAAAATTTTCATTTGCGATCATACGATGTATATGAAGGTAAAGTAATATTAATAATAATATTTTATTAGGTTCCAAATGAATAACCAATTCCAGTAAACCTCAATATTTTTTAAAAATTACACTAACAATGACGTAACCAGAGATTATAACACATAAATTAAATATATTGAAGTAAAAAATTTTGCATGGCATAGTATTTACTAGAGATGTGCAACGATACCGATAATTCAATACGATATTAATATTGTAATTATATATATACATATCGTGATTTCTAAATTAATATTTTAAGAAATATATTTAATTAGATCAATCTTAGCTATAGTAAATTTTATTGTGTGTGCTGTGTAATGGTAGCTCAGCTGATAACGTTTGGTGCACGTTAATGGGAAAATGTACATTTGTATAACACCTATCTTAAAGTTATTTTTAAACATTGTATTTTTTTTAATATAAATTTAGATAAATTAATACGAGTTTTTTTTGTATTCAATATTTTTGATTAATATTATTATTGCCTGAATTTAGATTTGATTCAAGATATTTCAAATTATATATGTTTAATATTAAAATTAAAAAACAAAAAACAAGCCAAACAGGATGTACAAAAGGGAATATTTAATATTATATTTCAAATAAAACAATTGAAAGAAAACGTTAAAGGCAATGACCTTATCAGTTGTAAAATGCAAATAGAAAAATGTGTCAAGCTTTTTAGGAAGGATTTATTGGGTATTCATAAATTTTATTCTCGACCTATGAATTATTTTGTAGATGAACTAGGTGATATCATTAACTCACGAGAAGAAAAAGTTTTGATCTGCCATCAATAAAAACTTTAAATAAAAAATTAACAGGGATCTTATTAATTTACCGTAAATAAATTATAACTTTTAAAACCAGAAAAATTTTTTTTTTTTTTTAAGGGAATTCTATAAAATACTATTGAATGTAAATGTTGTACACTAATACATATTAAGATGAAACGATTTAAAATTCTACGTCGCAATAGGTTAGAAAAATTGTGTTACTGTAAAAATGTACAGATATGAATCTGTAGATATTGTTTAATTTTTAAAAGGAATTGTTGGATTATTCAAAAAACATCATCAACTTCTATTTCCTTATATACTGAACCTCTGCAAAAGTGTATATATGTATAAGTGTATAACTTTACTAAATGATTATAACGTTTTACATCGCATTCTTTTATACTATAATTACAATCTTTTTAATTATAGACATGAGTATGTGTTGAAGAAAAATGAATTTAAAAATGAATCTATACGTTTTAAGTTCTTTTCGACTTGTTACGTAATTGTGATTTTATAAAAGCTTTCTTTTTTTACATTATTTTATTTATAGCTCTTTTTAGAAAAAAATGTAATGGGTCATTAACGATTTTAGGATAAGTAACGATTAATTTACAAATATTTTATTGCATACATATATGCTGTATTAAAATTTTTGTATCTCAATAAATTTTTTTTGTTGGAAAATCTCGCATAAATTATTTTTAAAAATTTATGGTAAAATTTTAATTGTATCAAAAGTTGGGAGTTAGCAGTAGGGATTGTTCCCCTCTTTATATCATGTATACAAGAATTTATTTTGAAAATAAATTGGTGATAATAAAAAAGTCTTAATATATTAGAAATGACATGAGTTATGTTTAAATTTCATTATATTTAGAGTAAATATTCACAAGAAGCAATGCTTTTAATCTAATACCTAAATAAGTTATAGTAATACAGACTACAAACTATATTGATCCATACATCTTTCAAAAAGTTATAGCATTATAAAGTTAAAAATATAAAAAAGAATTTTTTTACAAAAATCGTATTTTTTTTATAAACTTTGATGTCTGTTTTCATCATGAAGATAAAATAAAATCTTAGTAAAACCAATACCTTCTCAGCTTCGCATCGAAGCTAAAAGTGAANATCTTAGTAAAACCAATACCTTCTCAGCTTCGCATCGAAGCTAAAAGTGAAAAAAATGACAAAATTTAGCGATTTTTAAATTTGTATTTTTTTTGGATATTTCCCCCATTTGCGGGGAACGAGGGAATTTTTTTCAATTTTTAAGG
>NW_026099573.1:38319712-38349170 GCF_025091365.1 Daktulosphaira vitifoliae | reverse complement strand
ACTGTCATTGAACTTATTTTTAGAATTTTTATTTAATCTAGTATTTCTACACAATTAATGCAATTATTTAGCTTCATGCTAAAAAGGCATTAATTTTCCTGTGATGTGTTTTTGATGACACTTATCCTCAGCTCACAGCAAATCTATTCCTTTTAAAGATACGTCAGAAGATCACAAATCGTATCTAGTTGAATAGATTGCTCTTAAAGATTGAAAAAATGTTATAATAAATAGTAAATATCACAAGATAAAAATACAATTTCAACATTTTTCCTGAAAATTTACATCTTTTCTTTTGATAATCACTTTTAACTCAAGAATTTATTCTCAAATTATTTAGCTTTGATGTGGATCTGAGAAGGTATTCATTTACCATGATATGTTTACATATAAATATTTTTTTTTGTGACTACCACTACTATTTCTCAACTCTTACCGAACAAATTTCTTTCAAAAACACATTTCTCTCAAAATTTAAAAACAATAGCTTGTTTTTTTATAAATGAAAGAAATTTTTCAAAAAATTATAAATTTTAAAATATAAATTTCAATATTTTTAAAGATTTTATTTTAATTGTCATAACTTTTTGAATAATAAACGAATTAAAATAAATTTTTTTTGTACAAACACCTTAGATGATTTCCTTTTATTTGATAAGTTTTATTTGAAAATTTGACCTTTAGCCTGTTCACAAGAAGAAGATTTAAAATAACAACTTTTGCAAAAATGTTAAGTTTTCAAGTTAAGTTTTGAAAATTTTCTATAAATGCTACGTTATTTAAACACATGTTAAACTTAAATTTATATTACGTACTATAATTAAAAAAAAATTGTCCCAACGACTTTTCTTCTATGTGCAAATTGCTGTCAAATTAAAAAAACATGTAATTTTTGTGTTAAAATTCTAGATTTTAAATTTCAAATATAAATTACTATAACTTTTTGAAAATATATGGAATCAATACAGGGTTTTTATAAATACTTTATACATATAAATTATATATATATATAAAGTATAAGTTTTTCATCTTAATTGTAAAATATTAATTTAGATGTTCCAGAAATACTGCGTCCTATATTTGCTAAATATATTAGCTTTTAATAAATACTTTAAGTATTTCTCTTTCATTTCGTATAAACATCTGACTCTTAACTTGCTCACTGGGAAAAAATTTAGCTACTAAATTAAAGTATCGTAATATAGAGTGATTTTTTTAATAGCCGCTCGATAGCTATTTTTACCAACTGGATTTCTCTTTAAATAATAATGTCATATATTTCTTGATTTATTAATTATAATAATTTTTTTTTATTTATCCTATATACCTTATACGGGTGTCAACTTTATTCTTTTTAATAGCAACATAGCCATAACATTGTAAAAAATTACAAGTTGATGACAACGTTTGACTAATTATTTCAGAAGTTATAGATATTTTAAAATATAGAATGGTGGGTTATCTTATTTTAATCATTACGCATTACTCTGTCACGCTCTTTCTCCTCTCTATGTTTGTTACTAATTTCTGAAGTGCTATTTCAAACATTGTTTTTGATCAGTCATTTTCATAATTAAATCATTTTCAAGGTGGTTAAATAGCTTAATCATCCTATAGGATGATTCTATCATTTGACGTAATATATAGACAAATTAATTGAAAAAAAAATTAAAACTAACCGAAGTATGGTGATTTTTTATACCAAAATAATATTTTTTGTTTAATTTCGGAGGTTGTTTCGATATAGAAGACAAACTGCATTTTAATTAAGTGTGATAATTAATAGAGAAATTAAACTGTATCCATTCAAGATATATTAATGCGTTAAATAATTAAATATAACTACTTGTCATTTACATGTGTGTAATATACAAAAAAATTGGTATGCAAATTATTTTGTTGCTTATTATGTAATTTTCAAATTATATTTCATATATGGTATAATAGTTTAACTTTTCACTTAATAATCCAAAAAAATGTGAGCAGTCAAGTGCAAATCATCACGATGGTTAAATTATGTTTTACAGTTATCCTAACTGCACTATAAAATGGTATTGTATTACAAATAATACTGTAACATGAATTTAATAAATAGATATTTTTAATTCCTACATACATTTTGTTGAAAAAACTGTATAAGACAAAGTTTCTAATAATGAAAATTAAAAATATATGCAAATGATAAATATGCTTAAATTTTGAAACAATAATTTCAATTTTATGACACTGGATGTCTAAAATTTTTCTTTATTGATTTATATATAATCTGTTCCTAAATTGAAACAATAAAAATACTAGCTTAAGTAAATAAAATATATTATGATTATCTGGTAAAAAATTAACAAGATTTATTATCATAATATGACTTAAATTTAAATAATCTATCATTTTTATTTAAATAAATAAATAAAAATTTTTTAATATATTTTCAATTTTATAAAAGAGCAATCTATTCATGTAGACTTGAAAATTTTGCTTATAAACAAAATTCATCATCTCAAATAAAAAAATTGAATTTTTTAGAAAAATAACAATAACTGATATTTTAATAACTAAAATATTGACAAGATAAATAACACAAATAATATTATAAGCAATAACAGTTAAAATATAAAGTAATATAAACTCAAAGGCGTGTCTATCATTTACTATCAAATTTATAGTAAGGGGTAAAACGAGAATGTCCCCATTTCACCTCAAAGTAGAGTACCCTAATTCACCCCAATGAGCGTACTTACTTTCGAACGTTGTTATAATTATAAATCGAATTTTAGTAATAAATTTGTGTCGGTATCTTTGTGAATTAATTGTATTAAAATAACCGTGTATGCTATAAAAGCTTTACGCGTTGTCTAACTCGCTTAAGAAAAAAAAAACATTCATATGTTATTTAATAATTTTATGACATATGTTATTGCTATGACTTATTATTTTAATAACTGAAAAGTATAATTGTTAAAAAAACTATTTTTTTAGATTAAATCGTGTATGAATAATTACCAGAAGTTATTATTCTTATAAACTACACTTACACGTACTATTAGTAAAATATACAAGTTGAGCAATTTTTGAGTAATTTCGAGTGTTACCGGAATACTGATGTGCATGGATTACTATTATATGTTCAAAAACTAAGAAGCTTCTAATTAATATATAGTAATATGTATCATAAAAAATTTAAGTTTTTGAGTTTTTCTAAAAAATTAGCATTGAAAGTAAAAAATAAAACTTTATAATATAAAACTTTTTTATAGACTGAAATTTAAATTTACCATGTTATTAGAAATATTTACATTTTAACCAGTATAACATTTTTTTTAACTTAGAATTAACGAAATATTTCTATTAAATTTCAAATTATACAATTTTTTTACATCAGTATGATAGTTATAATCTATAGAATATCAAATTTTTACTTTATTAGGTTAATAAATAATAGTATTTTACTATTGTTTAATGATTACATGCACATTGATAAAAATTAACAATCTGCGGAATTAAAATGAATGATTGAACGAAAGATTAACTAACGAAATATTGTTCAAAATACTTATGGTATTTATATGAGACTTTTTTTTTTTAATGTTTATACCTTTATATTCATATTAACTGTTTTAATAATTAATCCCGGTTAACTAACGGTTACTCTATTAAAATTTTGAGTCATAAACACAAAATAAGCATTTATTCAGTCAACTTGAACGCTTAATGCGAACCATAACAAGCGTAACTAATATTTGTATACGATGTTAAAAGTTTACAAATTATTCAATT
This sequence comes from Daktulosphaira vitifoliae, assembly GCF_025091365.1. NCBI lineage: Eukaryota > Metazoa > Arthropoda > Insecta > Hemiptera > Phylloxeridae > Daktulosphaira > Daktulosphaira vitifoliae. The sequence goes on along the minus strand of NW_026099573.1, from coordinate 38,345,396 downwards.
TATATATGATTGCATAACTCAAATTATTATTATTTTTACCATAGTAAATATATTTATGTAGTTATCTAGTCATCTGATTTTGAAAGATTTTTTCTAATATTATGATAGCAATTGTAGATATAAATATTGTAAGTAAATTGTAAAATTAAAAAATACTGTGTGTTATTGTGGAAGTATTTCATACAGCTATATTGTCTAATTGCATTAACTCAAATATATTTAGTAGTTCTTTATAATGAATAAATAAAACAACCTGATTTTAATCTATTTCTACTTATTATCGTCAAAAATTAGAAAAAACACCTAAGCTTTAAAAATAAAAAAAAAATGTAACAAAATTGTTCTACCGTAAATAATTGCATTTTAAAAATATTTTTTTTTACATTTTTAAAATGCTATGTTTTAATAAATTGAATAATATAGAATTGGAAAAAAGTTAAATTTATTAATAATAGATTTTATTTTGTTGTGTTTATAAGTTTGTTTATTAAAAATGTCAATTTTTTATTGTTTTAGATTTGCGTTAAAAAATATATTGACTTCTTATGCCAGTTGGTTAGCGAATCCTTTAAAAAGACGTAGATTCATTATGCTTGGATTAATAGGTTGTATATTGCTATTTGTGCTTTGTCTTCAACACAATACTTCCGATGGAACTGAAAACTCAAATGGTTTACTTATGTCAAATTTTGAACAAGCAGAACTTCCTCGAGCAGCTGCAGTTTCAAGTGTTGTTAGAAAAATAAATGATGACGTTCAATTTGTTGAAGAACAGCCAGCACAAATTAGAATACAACAGCCTCAAATTAACGTTGTTTCTCAACAATTCCAACCTTATGTTCCGTCACATAGACTTATTCATTTGGATCTAAAAGGTGCACCTCCAAAGATATTATATTTACAAAAATTATTCCCGTTAATAAAAAAAATGGGGGGTACTGGCCTTTTAATTGAATGGGAAGATATGTTTCCTTGGAGTGGGGAATTATCCCAAATAGCTGCTGGAAATGCATATACTAGAGCAGAAGTTAAGGAAATTTTAAGGTTGGCTAAATTAAATAATTTGGACGTGATACCATTAATTCAAACTTTTGGTCATGTGGAATTTGCTTTAAAAACACCAGATTTTACCCACTTACGAGAGGTTCCAGAATCTCCTCAAGCGTTATGTCCATCATACAATGCATCAATAAAATTTGTAGAACAAATTATAGATCAAGTATTTATGAAACAACTTAAATAATTAATTTATTTATTAAACTTATCAACAATTTTTAGGTTATGGAGTTACACGGGAATATAAAATACTTGCATATTGGTTGCGATGAAGTGTTCCAAATAGGTGAATGTTTTAGGTGTAAATCAATAGCTAAGGAAGATTTATTTCTTTCACATGTTGTTAAAGTAGCAACCTATGTACGTACAAGATATCCGAGTACTATACCAATCATTTGGGATGATATGTTAAGACATTTATCAGTAAATTCAATGCAAATGTATAACATTGGAAAACTAGTTGAACCAATGGTAAAGCTTTTTATAATAAATATATGTTTTTTTTTAATTGTAAATTAAATTAATTTTTATTTTTTCAGATATGGGTTTACGCGGAAGATGTGTATAGATTTGTAATGCAAACCGTTTGGGAAAAATATCAGGCTGTATTTCCTCATGCATGGACATCTAGCGCATTTAAAGGAGCATTCGGAGAAACGCTATATGTTCCTAATGTCAAGCGACATTTGGAAAATAATTTAAATTGGTTACAGTTAATGAGTAATGAAGAAAGTCGATTCACTGGAGGATTTAAAGGAATTGTAATAACTGGATGGCAGAGGTATAAAAAAATGAGCCATAAACTATTAAAAATTTAAAAATGATTATTTTATTTAATAATTTAGATACGACCATTTTGCTGTATTATGTGAAACTCTTCCAGCATCAATACCATCTATGATTGTAAATTTAATGGCAGTATCTCATGGTTATATGAATCAATCTCTACAAGCGAAATTGAATGATGGTTTAAGTTGTGGTATATTTGGCAGCTCAAATGAATATGATGAAGATTTTTTAAGTTTAAAAATAGATCCTTACCTCTGGGAACAATTTTCTAGATGTTCTTTCCCTGGGTATCAGTTCTTTAGGTAACTAATATAATTAAAATTAAAACTTATGATTTTAATAATATATATATTTATTAATTATTTGACTAGGTTAACATATAGACTTCACTTAATTGAGGGAGAATACAATAAATTTATCGATGTAACAAAAAAAAAGCGAGGTTGGATGACTAATTATAATGTAGAGCGTGAATTTTCCACACCAATACGTGTTGACGAGCTCATGGAGGAATACGCTCACATTTATAGACCTTTATTGTCATTAGTTAAACCTATCCAAGAATCACTAACAGGTATTTTTGACAAATTCACGATATCTGAGTGGATCGAACAAAAAATTTATCCTATGGTAAAAGAACTTGAAAAAATACAAAAAGAGGCCCATGACCTAAAATTAAAAAAAACTTGGCCTAAAAGACCACTGCCAGTGTTAAAAGAATTAGCAAGAATTGGATTTTCTGACCATGATTCTCCTACAATTACATTAGATAAAATACGATAGTATAACTTTATATGATTTATTAAATTAAATTATGCATTACATTATCAAAAATTTAGATTTATAATGAGTTTGCAAACAGAAAATTAAGTAAAATTAAATTATAAATAAATAGAAGAACACACGGTAATAGTCGGAAAAGTTTCAGGGTTCTTGTTAAAATAAAATTTTTAAAAGGGTATTGAAACAAAAAAAAAAGTGATTGCTTATAGAATATGTTATTTTATGTCAAGTTCCAACTTTGTAAATATGTGCAATCTAGTAAATTAATTTTAATTTGTAAATATGTGATGACCAATTCATTAATTTGTATACTATTTGCGTTATATTTTTAAATTATTTATTATTTATGACATATTAACACTGTGGCATTGTAAAAATAAATCTTTTTAATAAATTTTACTATTATAGGTTGTATTTTATGTTGTGTATACATATAATAAATAATTTTTGAAATTTTTAATTATTAATTGTTGTACAATTATTGTGTGTTAAGGTACAATAATTAAAAATACAATTTTTTTTATTGTTTGAACTATTTATAAGTATCTACTATTTTTTGTTACCTTTCAGTTATATATTCTTGTGGATTTCTGTTTTAATTGTTTTCTTATTATTTATTTTAATTTAATGCTATGTAAATAGAAAGTCGTATTTATATATTATATTTTGTTACCTTTTCTCAGTTTTATTTTATAGTATTTACGAGTATTTCTTTGGAAAATTTCTCATGATTTCAATAATAATCTGTAAACTTTAAGTAACTAAAAATTTTTTTGTATTTTTAATGAATTATTTTGAAGATAAGATAAAATATTTTATCAACATTGAGAGTGTATCTTTATCATTACATATCCGTAATAATAAAGTACCAAAAAATATAAAAAACTTTGTTATTTTCCTATTATATTAACATGAAAAAAAATGTTTATTTTGGCGCCATTTCATTTAATTGTTTGTTTGATAATTTAATTAATATTGAGTTAATTAATAAAAATATCAAAATAATTATACATAACTAGATTAAGTATGATTTGTTATTCAAAAATTTTTTTATAAAAAAAAGTTTATACAAATGATTTAGTTGAATAAAATACAAATATTTTAGAAGTCAATTTTGTACTTAAAATTTTATTTTAGAATTAGTTTAAAGTTTTATTTGTATAATTTTTGCTTTACATCAGCTACATAGTAAACTTAATTGTTATTGATTCTTGATATTTTATATTCTTACAAATCACACCAAAGGTTAATTTGTACATCAAGTTATAATATGCAATAGTTTTAATACATAAATTATCTTTTTGAAATAAAAATACTCCCATTATTTTTCAAAGTAATATTTGTATGTATACCACAAAATATATTGTTGTATTATATTATGAATTTAATATATTGATGGCTTAATTTCAAACAGAGTGAAGTGCTTTGATAGCCTTTTTTCAATATTTTTAACACAATCTAGTGACTAACATTGAGTTTTTACATTTCAAATTTATACACAATAAATTTTACTTTAGAGTTAATGCAATTATAAAAATAACTAAAGTTCAACAAAAAGAAAATAACTCTTTTTTGCACTAAGCCATTAATATCATTATTCTATGTGATATTATGAATTATTTTAGTGAATTGTTTTAACTATTGTATATTAATTACACAAGTTTGAAGTTTTTTCTTGTAAATATATATAAAAATTTGTTATTTCAATTACATTTTATTTGTTAAGTGATGTGAATTTATTTTTTATTATTTTCTTACGTTGTGTAAATAAAATAATGTTTTTGGAATTAAAAAAATTATCGATGATACCTTTTTGATAGTTTATTTTTTAACCAATAGACAATATTTGATATAATCTTTATAGTCAATTTTTTCAATATAATTAAAGAAGCGAAATAATCAGAGTACAGTGATTGTCAAATAANTTAAAGAAGCGAAATAATCAGAATACAGTGATTGTCAAATAATTTTGCCATGGCAGGAGAAGAAAAACCTTTGTGATAAATATCATCATGGAAGATGTGCCCCCATACCACGAACTTTAATTTGCATTACTTCTTCTTCTTCTTCTTCTTTTTCTTTTTTCTTGTCTTAATTCCCTCTTCCCTCCACTTTAATTCGTATTACTATACCTGGATAAATTTATTTACGTATAAATAATAATCAAGACTTGAAAAAAATTCAAAGACTTAAAATTTAATTGTTGGATTAATAATTTTTTCATATCTGTTATTCTCGATAGCTTTTAAATTGAATCATATATAAAATTTTCAAAATAAAAAATATATTTGGTTAAAATGTTACAAAAATGAAAAAAATAATAATTTTCATTAAAAAATTTTTACAATTTAAACCTATTCTTAATATAAAAAACCCCGAACAGTTGGGTCGTTGCATAGGTTGGTTCAGTATAGATGCTATCTGACAATGATTAAAATCATTATCATAAAAATAGATTCGATTCAAATCTTTAGATAATGTTTAATTTTAAAAAATGGTGGATTATTTTAAAAGCAATATGATCCTGTTTATATCTCGATTACAAATTTTATATTTTACAAGTGTAATATATGTATAAATATTTATTATAGCAATGAAATATAGTATGTTATTNCAAAATAAAAAATATATTTGGTTAAAATGTTACAAAAATGAAAAAAATAATAATTTTCATTAAAAAAATTTTACAATTTTAACCTATTCTTAATATAAAAAAACCCCGAACAGTTGGGTCGTGGCATAGGTTGGTCCAGTATAGATGCTATCTGACAATGATTAAAATCATTATCATAAAAATAGATTCGATTCAAATCTGTAGATAATGTTTAATTTTAAAAAATGGTGGATTATTTTAAAAGCAAGATGATCTTGTTTATATCCTGATTACAAATTTTATATTTTACAAGTGTAATATATGTATAAATATTTATTATAGCACTGAAATATAGTATGTTATTGGTATTAAATAATTTAGTATTGTAATTTTTTCGAAAAAATAGTTATTACTTTCAAGACAAACTTATATAAAACATTTTTATTTTTATTTTATTTTTAACCATTTTATAATATTTTAGTATAATAATAATTGAACAAAAATTTAACAAAATATATTCAATAAAAAAATGTTGTTAAATTTGTTCAAATATTGTGGACCACTCTGTAAGACACTTTATACTGGTTGGAACAGATATAATTGTTATAACTTAACACAACATATGAATTACATAATATTTAAAAATTTTCTTTTTTAATCAATTTTTACAATGTATATTTAAAATATGTTGAAGTTATTTTACGCAATTACATGAAATATTAAAAATTTAATTTTTCATTAAAATTATTTTTAAGATTTGAAGATAGATAAGTTATACAGAAACATTTTTAACCAGAAGCTCTTATTTTAATTCAGTAGTTACATTTTTACAGCATTTTGAAGTTTGTTAAATTTTGATTTTTTTTAATCATGTACTGTTGCTAGTATTGCCAAATAAATAAAATAAAAATAAATATAGTTAGGATAATTGAAAAGTTTTCATACTTGTCTCAATCTATATCTTAGATATAGATATTAAAAATATCGGCAGTAATTATTTAGTTGTATAAAATAGAATAAATATATAGAATAAAAAGAGAAATAATGTGCAATCAAATATGACAATGAAATAATATTTGAGTTGATAGCTATAGTTATAACTATCTATTAAAATCCCAATTCATAAGAGTTGTTAGTAAAATCTAGATTATCCTACACATACATATGTAAGAGAAAGCGAGAGTAATTTGAATGCGATATACATTTATATTAAACTTACAATAGCTTTTTGATTTAGTCAAAATCTTTGATAAACAGCAATAATAGGCTATTAAATTTCATACTATATTGTTTTTAAAATAGAATAAAAATACTAATAATACAATGTTTTTTTTTCTTAATAAGGTAGAATGTTTAAAATATATATATATTTTCGAGGTTATGAGTATATCCATTTTATTAGTGAACAGTAGAGGATCCTGGGTGGTCTTAAGTGTCATGACCCCAATCAAAATACATGATAACTTATTTATTAGTATCTTCATAATTAAAAAAATTGCAAACTTTTTTATCTTCGATGCGAAGCTGAGAATGTATTGGTTTAATTCTCTTTTTTTTTTTTGTCTGTTACTACTTTTTTTCAGCTCTCACCGAACCGATTTCTTTAAACGATACGTCAAAAGATCACAAATCGTATCTAGTCGAATGCATTACCCTCAAAAATTGCAAAAATATCCCTCGTTCTACTTAAATGACGGAAATCTTTAAAAAAATTACAAATTTAAAAATTGCTAATTTTTGACATTTTTTCAATTTTTTTTCTAAAAACAGCCATTTTTTAAAAAATTACCAAATAAATATAATTTTTTTTATAGATGCATAAGGGATTTTTGATTACCTATCATTTGATATACTTTTTTTATAAATCTGATCTTTTACTTGTCCACAGAAAGGGATTCAAAATGACAACTTTTTCACAAAATATTAACTTTTTTAACTTAACTTTTGAAAGTGTTTCCGAAAACACTGACACATTTATATATATCTTAAATTAAAGCTAATGTAATATACTTGGTCATGGAAAAAAAAAATTTCGGACTTTATTTTGTCTTCACGGTCAAAATGGCTACCGAATGCTATTTTTGTATGAAAATTCTCGATTTTGTATTTTACATTTTTAACTTTATTATGCTATTAATTATACTTTATTATTGAAAAATGTATGGATCAATACAATTTTTTCATGAGAAGTAGTATTTATATACGTCTTTCATTCGACATACTTTAATCAGGATATAAATAAGAAAATATCAGATCATGTAGCTTTTGTAATAATCCATCAATTTTTTAAAATTAAACACTATCTAAAGATTTGCATTGAAGCATTTTTTTTTATGGTGATTTTAATCACTGTCATACTTACAAACTGTTATATTTGACCCAACTATGCCACGTTATCACTGTGCGTCGCGGCAGGAAAAAAACCCCTGTGCTGGGTTTTTCTTAGATACTCTTATTTTGAAATTCTAGTTTATGAAAAAAAAAATTGCGTCTTATGGTCAAATTAGACAACCACCATATAAACCGTATAAAAATTTTGTATAATCCTCATTTGTATATTAAAAGTTTTAATGTGAGAATTTATTCAATATATCTTTCTAAGAATTCAACTTAATTACATTAGTAAAAAAATTAATGTATATAATTTTAGATGATAAAATTAAGATATATATAAGTGTCAGATTTTCCGGAATAATTTCAAAAGTTCTATATGCATTTTTTAGATTTTAACGCCCTCTGTATTAATGAAAATGGTCCTACTAAAAAAAAAACTATGTCGAATAAAAGAATAATATAAATAGTACTTATTTAAAACAAATTATAATGATCCATAAGTTTTTCAAAAAGTTACAGCATAATAAAGTTAAAAATATTAATACATTCTCAACTTCGCATCGAAGCTAAAATAATAATTTATACTTCCTTTTAGTTTTGGATCTAAAATTTTACTTAATATTAATTAAATTAAATAAATAGTAGATAACTAAAAAAAAATTAAACAAACATTTTTTTTTTTCAATAATTTAATAATTTTATCAAATTTTATTATGTAATTATTAAATGTATTGTTAATAAATTGTAAACAAATGTTTTAAATGTTTAAAAATACTAAGTAGGTAAATTTGATAAAAAAGTTTTCTATAATAGTGATCAGTGGTTAAAATTGAATCAATTGAAGATTTCATAATAGAAAATTGATAAATGTGTTGTGCGTCATTAAGAAGTTCAGTTAATTAAACCAACAAAAATTTTATAACGGATATAAAGTGTATAGTGGATTCTCCCCTCTAACTTATGGTATAGGTATAGGTGATGTAAAACAGAATATTTAATCGTCTTTAGTGTAAATCACTTGTTTTAAATGTTTTATATTTATATAAATTTCAAGGTAGTGCAACGTTTCTTATCGTTGAACGATTATTTCTTTGCTTATTTGTTGATGTGGCTGGCTACGGATGTTTTCCGGATAGAAATTAAATTAATTTTTAAGATAAGTATTAGACAAAAATATTTTACAATGAATATTTATAATTTTTTAGTTTTCTTTATATTTCTTATTAATACCGTAATTTCTCAATCAAATAATGAAAATGGTAAGTTTTTTTATTATACATTCAATTAATTATACTTGATAAAATTTGTTTAATAACAACTACTTAAAATGTTTCTTTTACTTTGATGTAATGTACAAATACATGTTTGGTCTACTTACGGAAACTGTAATAGTTTGATAATAGTCGAATAGATAATAAAAAAAATTATTTTAAAAATCCACTTATAGTGTAAACTTTGAAATTAAAAAAAATTAGTATTTGACAAATATAATTAATATTCATATTTACTTGTTTGTACCTTAATTCCTTTTATACCGTCATAATACAAACATTTATATATAGCTGAAAATTTTTCAATGATTTTGAGACAATAATACTTAAAATATTTTCATATGGACTCATACAAAACATATTTCAATTATGATTATGAATTTTTATAAATGTAACATAATATTTATGTTATTTATATTTATAATATTAATATTGTACACCTTTGATATTTATTTCTTCAATTATTTTTTGCACAATTGATTAGATAACAAAACTTTTTTTTTTAAATATCTATAAAATGTGATTTTACACTTTTTCATTAAAAATTGAAATTATTGTAAAAACATAGTATTTAAAGTGTAATAAAATATTATAAATACATTATTTCTTGAGTCAATTGGTTCTCCCATCATTTTGAAACATATAGTTATATGTGGTAAGAATTCAATATTACAATAAATAATTTAAATTTATAGTTATGAACTCATGGTTAACCAATAGCAAATATTGGAAAGTTTTTATGTTTTTTTAGTCGTTAAAAATCATAGGGATAAAATTGAATATAATGTATGTTATTTAGATTATACAAATTTGTCATACTTTAATGTTATAATTCACTCTTTGAAAGTACTATTTTAAGTTAATAAAAAAATTTTTTGTGATTTAAATTTTTCCTTGAACGAACACAGAATATTTTTTTAATAAATTTTAATTAATTGTATAATTTTATTTTCACACACAACTTTTGATATGAATTTAAAGAAAAAAATTGATTTAGGGTATAAGTTCAAAGTAGGTCTAAAAAACAATTTTTTATTTATTTTAATATAAATGAGGTTTATACATTATATAGTTGGTTTTAAATAATTAATCTAATATTTTTTACTCCAATTTTTTTGTAGTTGTTTTATTTATTAAAAAACATTTTTTGAAAAAAAAAAATTAACTCTTAATCTATAGATCTTTTTTTACTCATTATAATTATACGTTATGATATTGAATTGGAAAAATACTAAATTTAACAAACATTATCATGTTATTTATTCATTAATTTGATTGTTGAAACTTACTACTTACTACTAACTGGATTTTTATCACATCAACATAGTATGAGTACGCTTTTATTTTTTATTTTATCTCAGTTTCTCTCATTACTCATTAAATAAGGTTCAAATCCCACTTGTAATACTTAATAGTATTTTTAATCATTTCGTTAGCTAAAACAAAATAAAAATTGTGTATAACTGTTTTATACTACAAATTATATACGATCGAAAAAATGTGCATTTTCACACCAAGTTACTATGTAATATTTTAAGAAAATATGCTATTGTATTTTAATTATAAGTACATTTTATTTCATGCACATGAAGAATGTATGACCCCATCTAACGAAAAAGGACATTGCGTCAATATTAAAAGTTGCCCTATACTTGAAAAATTATTAGTGTACCATAGAAAAAATATTTTAGTAAGAAATTTTCTTCGAAAATCAAATTGTGGCTATGAAAATAAAGTCCCTAAGGTTTGCTGTTCCTTAAAAAAAGATTCATCAAATTTTAATGATGATATTAGTTTAATAATTGGTCACCATAAAAATCATGTTGGTGGAAATACAACAACTATACAAACGGGAATCGAAGATATATTACTGAATCCATTGACTTGTGGACAAAGTAACGTTACACACGCTAAAGTTACAGCTGGAAGTGTACCTGCCAGTATAGGTAAAAAATTATGTTAATTAATTTATATTTTTAAGGTACAAAGGATGTGATTTATATTTTTCTAGGTGGTTGGCCATGGATAGTGGCACTTGGATATCATAGAACTAATGTAAAAACAAATCACCTAACAGAGTGGTTGTGCAGTGGTACTTTAATATCAAACTCATACGTGATAACTACTGCCAGATGTGTTACAAATATAGACGTTAGTTTGTACGTGTCCTGAAATTAAATTTCTTATCGAAGACTATATAAAACAAATAAAACAAAATTTCAATAGTAAAAATATGTAACAATTGTGGTTCGTACAGAAATTTACTTGATTTCATTGATTTTTAAACACGTGATGATGAAAATAAACTTATTTTCATTATTAATCCTTTTAAATTGATCGCAGTGTTTGATGATATTTTTTTTAAACTTAATTATTATATTTTTTATGATTCTTATATTTCTTGAAGGTTTGGACATTGTATATAATATAGAATCTTTTGGTTTTCATACCTAGTTTTGATCTTATTCTGCTTTTTTTCATGTATCATGATGTCTTTTTCAATTATTATATTAATAAGCTTTTATTTTAAAATATACGTTTGAATATTCTACTTTATCTGTATTAAATACATTTTTCTCTAATCAAATCTAATACCTCGTCATTTATCACTTACTCGATTTAAGTTTTCTGTATGTTTACCTGAAGTAGCCCATTTAAAAAGTTTAGCCTATTCTATTGAGTGAAATTTGATTTTTACACCGCTAGAATACCGCACTCTCTTTATGATTTTGGACTTGACTATTTACTACTACGGAGATTTTAAAATCTCGTAATTGTTAGTTTGAAAGATTGTTTTATGCGTGTATTAACATACAGGTTACCTAGTTTCGTTGTTGTATTCTCTATTATAAAATTTTTAAATCTTTGAAACGTTTTATTTGTTTAATTTAATTACTTAATTGAGCTAAGATAATTTTATGCATTTTTAAAATTAAGACATGAGGTACGTCTCGGAGACCTTAATTTAGATCCTAAAGTACCTGATGAGGCAGAAACAGTTACAGTTCATGTTGCAACGATAGCATATCATGACCAATACGACTCTAAAAAACGCACTGATGACATTGCAATTGTAAAATTGAAGACACCCGTTCATTATTCCAGTAAGTGATGAAAAATACAAAAAAAATTTATCATGTTATTTTCTATAATAGGGTGGTCTAGAATTATCATTTTAATTTTATTATTTGGCTGTGTTTCAATAGTAGCTTTTTAAAGAAGCTACAATTATAGAAACTTAATTGAAAAAATAACCTATTTTTACTTATACTATACCTATAACTATACCACTTGACCTAAAATAAATAATTAAAAAAAACCAGCATAGTGGAGTGGCGGCACAGTGGGGTCGTGGCATAGTTGGGTCCAGTATAATTTCTTTTTTTTTAATTGAACAATGATCGAAGCTCGAAGTATATTTCGAACTCACATTACTCTTTAATTAGAAATGTTCTTGTTTCATCACATGAATTTGAAAAATTCTTGATGATATGACTGAATTTAGGTTATCATATAATATCATCATATTCCATGTCCTAGATAGTAATTTAAAAAATAATTCTATAAAAATGTTTTTTAACATTTAGCCATTTAAGGAAAAAAAACTACATACTTTTAATAGTGGGAATCACACACCTTTAGTTATATTATTAAACAAAAAAAAAAAAACATTTTCAAAAATAATAAAACCATTCATTTTAGTTTGTAATAAAGTATCTGGAAATTGAGAAATACTATATTTTGAGTAATTTATTCTATATAGTTATATAAGCATTTACAGGTGGCCCAGCATTCAATAACAACTTAAATAACTTTTGTTCTAGTTAATTTTTTTTGCAAATTTTTTTTTTAATAGTTAATATACTCGAGGGATATAATAATAATTTAATTAATATCATTTTTATAATTAAATTTAAAAAAAATTAATTTTAAAAATTTACGAAAAATGTTTAAAAACTTTTTAAAATAGCCATTTTTTAGAATAGATTAAAAAAAATAATTTGGTGAAAAAATTCTCATTAATATTTGGTTTTCAATAATTTTTTGTAACATTTTAAATTTCGCAAAAATTTGAATTTTTCTGTATTTATTCTACGGTATTAACCATTGACTATGTTATATAAAAAAGGACAGAAGTAAACACCACCTTTTCACACTAAATATGATATGAGTATGAATATTATTAACATTCCAATGACTGGCTTTAGTTCAACTAAAAAAAACGAACAATACCTATTATTTAATAAGTAGTTATAACTACTTTAGTTTATAGTGATTAATCACAGATTAGAAAGATTTATTGCATTATTCTAAAAGCAACATGAACCTTATTTCCTCTTTTATATCCTAAATATAAGTTTTATAATTTATAAGTATAATACATGAAAAATATTTGTTATGTTATTAAATTAAGTATCAAACTTATATTTAATAACTGTGCACTGTATTTTTACGGAAAATTATAAAAAAATAAGTTGTTATAGTTTCCGTAAAAAAAAATTTTTCCTTAAATCCTACCATTTATGCACAACCATCCTCCATAGTTAAAATACATGCTTTTTGTATAAAAAATCCATCTCTCATGTTTTCTTTTTACAGTCATAAAGAATTTTTGCAATTTTCAATTTTAATCCTATATGTATATTAAATGAATAGGCTTTCAAAAAAATTGTTTTAACTATCAATGGCTTATGATACATTGAAGTAATGAAATACAGAGTGATTTTATTAATAGTAGCTACTCAAATATTCTTAAAAATATTCTCAAAGGGGAAACAAATTATTTAAAAAATAAAGTAATGAAATATGGGTAATTTTTTTGATTTTAAAAATAGACAAATTTTTGGAGATATCATTTACTAAGAACAAAGGAAAAAAATTTCAATTTGTGATCTTTTGACGTATCGTTGAAAGAAATAGATTCGATGATAGCTGAGGACTTTTGGTGTCAAACAAAAAAAAATAAAAAGAAACACATAGTAAAATAATTTTTTTAGTTTCGCACCAAAGTTAAAATAATTTTATTAGTTTTGTAGCAATACTAGATTAAATAATGATTCTAAAAATAAGCTCAATTATAGTACCAAGTATTCTATATAAATAAGAAATTATTAAATTAATTTTAGTACTTATTTTTACTATTCCTGTATAATTTTTTAACTACGCCTGTCAATTTAAATACGCGTCAGACATATCAATATTTATTGTCAATGTAACTTAAAATGGAACACAATTATCATAGTTATAAAAGTTTTTATCGTAAAAAAAAATCGGTCCAGTGAGTATTGAAAAAAAGTAGTGACAGACACACACAAAAAAAAAATTATAATCATGGTAAACTTAATACCTTCTCGGCTTCAAATCGAAGCTAAAAAAACATATAAATAAAGAGTTGTAAATCTTAACTTTTCTTTTTATAATGTATCTATAGTGTTTTTATAACTATAAGAAGCTACTAGAGCAACATGGTCAATATATAGAATGAAAATTCTGTAACGTTGAATGTAATACAGTGTGATTTATTTAAAACACTATCCCTAATTTTAGTCTAATGGAGAATTTTATAGAATAATGCACAATTTTATCAAATATAATTTATTTCTTAGAACCATAGTAAATATCAAGTTTATACTAATAAAAAAGTTGTCTCAGATTATATTTTTGGTGTAACTAATGGCCTATTTATAATTTTGCATTCAATAAATATAAATATAAATGTATATATATTATATACATTTCGTTGTTATGTAAAACGCGCTATTAATTTACCTAATTTGAACAAAAAAATTAGGTATTTGTCTTTTTTCGCCTATTTGTACTATTATTGCTTTTATTAGTCCATTAGGGGCCATAGCGTGCTCTCCCTAGGAGGAGGTTTTCTTAATCATTTATACTCCGGGACGGGTGGTTAGTCTGTCGCCGGAGAGTGGGATGGCGACTCCAATTACCGAACTGATCTCTCGTTCGGCAAATGAAGCCCCCCGTGACCGAGTTTCGAACCCGAGGCAGTGCGCGTCAAGCACTGCCGCATTACTGACTCGGCTACACCGTCCCATTTGTGCTTTTATATGAGTAAAAATGGTCTATAAACTGACAAAATGCTTTAAAATAAAAAATTTGAAAAAATGCAAAATTAAAGTTTTATTATTGAATTCTTCTTTACATAAATTGAATTTTGTGGTTAGAGAGCATCATCTAAGACAAACCTAAAAAATATTATATGAACTAAAATTGGGACTAATAGAAACAGTTTCTATGCTTCAAAAAAAAAAATTATATTTATATCGGTACATTTTTATGGATAATTCATTATTTGATGAAAAATGTTTGGTAGTATCCATAAATATGAATATTAATAAATCATACTGTAGATATTAAATGCTTATTAATTAAAAAATTTAATCTTTTTTAGAATACATTCAACCTATATGTTTACCTTCTTCAACAACTTTAAAAGCGAATTCATTTGATAAAACCTTGCAATATGTTGCCGGTTGGGGTGCTACATTACTTGGTATGATTTATCTAATAAATATTTGATACTCTTTAAATTTTTAAGAAAGTAACATATAACAAAATGAATAATATTCATAATTTTCTTA
The DNA here is from genome assembly GCF_025091365.1 of Daktulosphaira vitifoliae. Lineage (NCBI taxonomy): Eukaryota > Metazoa > Arthropoda > Insecta > Hemiptera > Phylloxeridae > Daktulosphaira > Daktulosphaira vitifoliae. Next base: position 38,329,968 of record NW_026099573.1, on the reverse strand, counting down.
TTTAATCTTTATAATCTTCTGTGGAAGATTATAAAGCTTCCATGGGTATGTGAAGGACATATTAGTTTTAAACTACTTCTAGTAGTAAAAATTGGCGTAATAATTACTTAAGTAATATTATAAATAGGGAAAATGAGTAGGGTAGGACAGTTTATAATACAATAAGGATTTATTAATAAATACTTTTCTACTTAGAATATGTAGTAAATAATAAAAAAAAATACTGATTGAAATAATAATTAAAACATTTACGAAATACATAATATGTACTTCATAACATATAATACAAATCAAATTATTTTGTTAGATGGACCAAAGAATAATGCCTTAACAGAGGCTGAAGTTTCAGTGGTTAGTAATGAAGAGTGCAAACGTATATTTGCTAATAATTTAACTATCCAAGAAGTACATATTTGCGCAGGGAATTTAAAAGGAGCAAAACATACATGTTCGGTAAAGATAAAATATTAGATAATGCGTTATTTAGTTTTAAAATTCATAGTAACTCAAAAAAAGAAATATAAAATCTAATTAATGATAAAAAATTATTTAATTTATTAAAATTAGTTATATTTTGTTGGTCTTGTATGAGCATGATAATAATTGAGTTACTATAATATTTATTGAATAAAATGATATAATATAATTTTTTTTCGGGATATGAGTATGAGGGTTTTACGAGAAGTTATAAAATATAGAAAAGCAAAGTGATGTTTGAACATTTGTTAATATAATAATAATTTGATACAGAAATTATTATGATTAATTATCATACATAGATTATCAACAACGCCACTCATACCAGTAGTTATCTAGGCTTGTGCTAACTGTGAGTCGTGTCAATAAATATCTCAAGTAGTATAGGAACCACAAGTGGGTTCTCTATCTACACAAGAGAGTCTTTATTAGTATTGACGTATGGTCAATTAAGGTAACCCACTCAAAGATTGGACTAGGCTGGCTAACTTCATATAAACGTTATTGATTCACTTTAATTATTTAAACATTATTTTTTTCTAGAGATCACTTTATTTTTTTGGTTTCCTACTTAATTTATATTCTCATTACTTTTGACTTCAAACTTTATAAATATTTGGTGAAATATGAATTTACCTTACTATATTAAGAGTAAGGTTGAAAAAAAGAATATACTTTAATTTTCTATATAAATTCGTATTTTGTCAAGCTACTTTTTGCATTCGTTGAAAGTTCATAAAGGTGAAGTAGTAGTGAGAGAGATTGGCAGTTTTTATTGCCTTTTATATTAAATTTAATTCATCTATATATGCAAGAAGTTTCACGACCTTTTACTATTATCTGTTTATAGCTCAAATGTGTCACTTATTACATATTATTTTACTTAAATAATGTAAAGACCATTTTTACATATATTTTATCAAATTTGAAGGGTAATAATAAGGAATTTCTACAAAAAATATTTTATCATCAACTACTAAAGATTTTAACTAAACTAGAAAACTATTTCTTTTCCTATTAACAGATTTATTTATATAAAAATAAACAAAACGTGTTTATTATAATTAATTTTAGAGGGATGCCGGAGGACCATTAACATGGAAAAAAGACAACCAATATTATTTAACCGGTATTCAATCGTTTGGAGATAAATGTGGAGAATCTGGATTTCCAGCTGTTTATACTAGAATGACAAAATATTTGAATTGGATTATTTCTAAAATTAATTATAACTAGCTTATTTTACTTTTAATTTAATATGAACTTTTGTACTTTTTTAATATGTAGTTGTGATGATATAATTTTAATAAAACAAAACAATACAGTTTAACCCACTCAAGTTTGTATCGAAGCTAAAAAGGGCTCCAAGTAATTATAAATTGAAATTAGTTTGCTAGCTTTCATTTAAGTCCATTATTTTTTAGCTTCCACCAATGTCAAAAACTTAATTTTTATTTTCTAAAGACATAGTTTCATAGATAAAGTTTCTAAATAGTGTTGTGTTCAACCCAATTTACCTTACCATGATTTTTTAGTTAACATTATGAAATCGACTTTTCTTTTCAATATAACTAAAAATTGTAGTCTTGCATTAAAAATAATTTTGTTTTCTTCTATCTTCAAAGATATAATAGCTGCAAACTTTATAAAATTAAAAATAACATTGTTATCTTAAATAAAATTGATGTGATAAGGTATAGGTTAAATGCTAAAAATACTTCAAAAGGTTTAATGTTCTAAAATTTAAAAGAATCTTATTAACTTATTTATGTAATTATTTTATAAAATCATCAATTAATACAAACTAAATTTAAATTTTTTTTTTAAAAAAAGAAAAATTTTTAAAGTTTAATAAGGTAAGACAATACATCTTTCACAGTTATTAACTATATATATTAATTAACAATAATTAGATTTCTTTTCTTCGAAATCGGGATTTTCAAATTTTTTTAAAAATTTTTGAACCAATCATATAAATGATTATAAAAAAAAAATCCATTTTCGAGAAACGAGGGAATTTTTTTCAATTTTTAGGGTAATGTCTCCAACTATATACTATTTGTGATCTTTTGACGTATTTTTGAAAGAAATCGGNTCAACTAGATACGATTTGTGATCTTTTGACGTATTTTTGAAAGAAATCGGTCCAGTGAGAGCTGAGAAAAAGTGGCAACAAACATAAAAAAAAAACACATCATAGTAAAATTAATACCTTCTCAACTACGCATCGAAGCTAATAATGACTACTGTATTTAATACAGTAAAATGACAATAGAAATTTGGTCTAAAATCACTTAACTTTAACAAGCTGTAACGGACGAACGGTTAATCGGATAAAAAAAATTATAAGAACAAAATTGTTTGTAATTTTTTTAGCTTCCATGGGAAGCTAAGAAGGTATTAATTTTATGTATCTATTGCCACTTTTTCTCAGCTCTCACTGGACCGATTTCTTTCAATAGTACGTCAAAAGATCACAAATCGTATCTAGTTGGAGACATTACCCTTAAAAATCGCTAATTTTCGAAATTTTTTCACTTTTTTTTCTTAAAACTTCCATAACTTTTTCAAAAACCAACAAATCAACATAATTTTTTTTTATATTAAAACATTAGATGTTTCCCTTTCATTTGATATAATTTTTTTGAAAATCTAACACTTATCCTGCTCATTGGGGANATATCATTTTTTTTTGAAAATCTAACACTTATTCTGCTCACGGGGGGCATTTAAAATAGCAACTTTTTTACAAAAACTAACTTTTTCAACTTAATTTTTGAAAATGTTCCGGAAATACTGCGTCCTTTAAACATATAACAAATTAAAGCTTATTTTATGTACTATAAAATGAAAAAAAAAAATTTGTCCCGACGACCTATCTTCTATGCGCAAAAGACTACCGTATTCAAAAATATGCTTTTTTAACAAATTTTTTTTTTATAAATTAAACACTATCTACAGATTTGCATCGAAGCGTTTTTTATGATAGTGATTTTAATCACTGTTAGATATCATCTATACTGGACCCAACTATGCCACGACCCCACTGTGCCGCCACCCCACTGTGCTGGACTATTTCTCTATCATATTATAAAGTTAAAAATAAGAGTTCCCATTTAAGAAAATTATAAATAAGGATTTTTATCCTTGAAGGGACGAACAAAATAATGGTTTGACTACATATTATTGTAGAGTTTTTTGAACTTAATATTTTTTCTCTATAATAAAATTTAAAATTTTCAATATTTTCTGAGAAAATGAGTGTCTTACCAGATTTAAGTTACCCTGTATAATACTCATGATACGCCCGCATGTACGGGTACAAAAATAAAAAATTATACAGGAAAATAGTGTTGTTGGCGAGAGGTGAGCGGGGCGGGGTGATTGCGTCACTACAGTCTAGTCTCAAGGCCATAAACGACGGGATACGCGAGAAAATAACACGTGGCGAGTGATGAGTTACAAACAACACACAACAAACAAACAACATACATGTGAAACTAATATAAGCGTGTTAAAAATGTCGAAAATTAGCGATTTTTATATTTGTAATCTTTTTGGAGATTTCCCTCATTTACGGAGAACGAGAGAAATGTTTTCAATTTTTGAGGGTAATTTCTTCGACTAGATACGATCTTTTTACGTATCGTTGAAAGAAATCGGTTCGGTGATGCTGAAAAAAAGTGGTAACAGACACAAAAAAAACACACATAATAAATTTAATATCTTTCAACTTCACATCGAAACTAAAAACATTCAGATCAATTTGCGTTTCAAGAAAATAATCAAAAGTAAGAATAGGCAAATATAATAATTTGAGATTATCAGAAATAATAAGCATCTACAATAACTAAATATTGAGCATAGATCGTTTGTAAAAATAATGAATAATAGAGGTGATAAGTGATCCCCAACGCAAATAATGAATCTGTCGAGTATATATATACAGTAAACTTTTTTAGAAATTAATCAGGACCGACAGTACTACTAAAGTCTCTAATTGTAAGATACCTCTAATTACATAAGCTACATCTGTAGATGATAAAAGTGAAAAATCATTACTTAAATTGCTGTCATATAAATATATTTACACCAAAAAAGATGCAAACATATTAGTAATAAAGGTTATATCAGATGAAAAATTATCAAATTTTAATAAACTAGACAAAAGATTAACATTTTTGCAATTCTTATATACTTCCAAAAATATTTTAGATTACTCAACAAATTATTTTGCGATTTAATTAAATACTTATTATAACAGCGTCTGGACAAATTCTTACTGGCTAATATTATATTTGAAAACTCACTATAAGACTCCTGTGTGTTAATCAACGTAAATTATTAATGGAGTGTCTTCTTTTAGCTTCGATGCGAAGCTGAGAAGGTATTGGTTTTACTATGATGTGTTTTTTTAGCTTCGATGCGAAGCTGAGAAGGTATTGGTTTTACTAAGATTTTTTTTTTTTTTGTGTCTGTTACCACTTTTTCTCAGCTCTCACCGAACCGATTTCTTTCAATGATACGTCAAAAGATCACAAATCGTATCTAGTCGAAGACATTACCCTTAAAAATTGAAAAAAATTCCCTCGTTCCCCGTAAAAGGGGGAAACCTCCAAAAAAATTACAAATTTAAAAATCGCTAATTTTCGAAATTTTTTCAATTTTTTTTACTTAAAAGTGCCATAACTTTTTCAAAAATAAACATATCAATATAATTCTTTTTTATATAGATGCATAATATCATTACCTTTCATTTGGTATATTTTTTTCATAAATTTAACCCTTAACCTGCCCACAAGGGGGGATTTAAAATGACAACTTTTTCACAAAAAATTAATTTTTTTAACTTAAATTTTGAAAATGTTCCGGAAGGTCTGACACTTTTATATATATCTTAAATTAAAGCTAATGTAATATGCTTTATCATGAAAAAAAAAAATTTCGGACTTTATCTTATCTTCATGGTGAAAATGGCTACCGAATGCTATTTTTGTGTGAAAATTTTCGATTTTGTATTTTCCATTTTTAACTTTATTATGCTATAACTTTTTGAAAAATGTATGAATCATTACAATTTTTTTATGAGAAGTAGTATTTATATAGATCTTTCATTCGACATACTGTTTTTTTAAATCGGACCATTTCCCTAAATACAGGGGGGATTCAAAACATAAAAATGCATATAGAAAGTAGAACTTTTTCAACGTAACTTTTGAAAGTGTTCCGGAAGGTCTGACACTTTTATATATATCTTAAATTAAAGCTAATGTAATATACTTTATAATGGTAAAAAAAAATTTCGGACTTTATTTTATCTTCATGGTGAAAACAGACATTAAACTTAATAAAAAAAATACGATTTTTGTAAAAAAATTCTTTTTTATATTTTTAACTTTATAATGCTATAACTTCTCGAAAGATGTATGGATCAATATAATTCTTTTTTTTGTAGATGCATGATGTCTTTACCTATCATTTGGTATATTTTTTTTATAAATCTGACTTTTTACCTGCCTACAGGGGGGGATTCAAAATGACAACTTTTTCACAAAAAATTGACTTTTTCAACTTAAATTTTGAAAGTGTTCCGGAAAGTCTGACACTTTTATATATATCTTAAATTAAAGCTAATGTAATATACTTTATCATGGAAAAAAAAAATTTCGGACTTTATTTTATCTTCACGGTGAAAATGGCTACCAAATGCTATTATTGTGTGAAAATTCTCAATTTTATTTTTTACATTTTTAACTTTATAATGCTATAACTTATTGAAAAGTGTATTGATCAATATAATTTTTTTATGGGAAATACTATTTTTTAATAATCCCTTTTTCATTCGACATACTTTATCTTAATCAGGATATTAATAAGGAACTAGCAGTTTATGAAGCTTTTGGAATAATCCACCAATTTTTTAAAATTAAACACTATCTAAAGATTTGCATCGAAGCGTTTTTTTTTGATAGTGATTTTAATCACTGTCAGATATCATTATACTTGATCCAACTATGCCACGTCACCACTGTGCCGCGACCCCCCTGTGCTGGGTTTTTATTAAGTAGGCGTTTAATTTCATTAGAAAATCAAATAGGAAAGTTGGATTTACGTAGAAAACATCTTGGAAAAACTATATTAGTAATACTAAAAACCAATTTATAAAACAGATCATTTGGTCATCTTTAGAGGTGACTAACAACTAGAGGTATTAACACTTTGGTGATAACACTTAGGTGGGTAAACCGAATCAAGACAATTCGGTATGAGGTGCGCACAATGAACCAACAGGTCTGAGTGCATGGGCATTATGTCCACCTCAATAATAACTAAAACTATAAAACAGATCCATTGCGAAATAAATGTCAATATAAGTATATAAGCCAGACCAATCAATATTATTCAATAAACTTGATAATTCAGTTAAATCAACATAATTAAAATTATATAACCATTCATTGTGTTATTTATTGGTTATTTATTTTAGAAAATAAATCAGCATCATTAAATAATGCTGGATGGTACTGGTCTAAAGGAGTCTCATTAGCTTGAATTATCGCAATAACATTATTATTTGTAAAAAACCGATCCAATCAATAATCATTTATATTTACATTTAAGTTCATTTGTTATCAAATGTATCAGGCTTAGTATTATAAGACATTATTGTCAGACAACAAATATACAAGCTACGATTGAAAAATTAAAAATAATAAAATAAAAAATATTTATAAAAAACCGATTATGGAATGAACGTATTTTTTCTATAATAGTTGAAACTATAATGATTAAGTTAATGACTAATACTAGTACTTATAATTAAGCGTAATTTCAAGGGTCAAATAGTACTTAATCAAAAAGAATTTATAGTACAGCTCTAAAAATATTATAAAAATCTGGTAACATTAACTTTTTTACAAAAAGATCGAAAAGTTAATATTAAATTAATAATAATTAACCCTTAAACAGTCGTGTGGGGGTCTAGCACACCCTCACATAAATAAAAACGGATGTATTATATTGCATAAATGGTGTACATAGATATAAATTTTGAAGATGGTTTTTATAGTAATATTGAATTGATTTTCATAAATAAATACCTTCGAAAAAAAATGTATGACTTAAAATATCCATCAAAGTTGTAATGGGTCATATTGACCCCCACGCGACTTGCAACGTTATAATTTTTTTTTTGAACTTGTATTTTTTTCAAAATATCGTTTTATCGTAAATGCAATGTTATAATCGATATAATATTGTGGAATCGAGATTATGTGGATCTGCCACCGCCTGTGCAATTAAGTTTTAAAAATAAATAATCTATTGAGAATTTCCACTACTCGGTGATACCGAACAAATAAGAACAAAACATTTAATAAATACATCTAGTATATTAAACAGTATGCAAAGATTGTTGGGGGAAAAATCAATGTTCAACAGATTCAGAATAATTGTATATACTCGTATCATAATAATTAAATGTATTATAATATTAATAATGAAAAAATTCAATTCAGAAAAATGATTATACAGGGTGATTTTTTTATCATAACCCACTCAATTACTTACAGAATTATAATAATTTAAATATTTTTTTTTATTATTATCTTTAGTTACACATTATTCTTGAATTATTAACTATGTAATACTTTTTAAGTTCATCCCTTATGCCTGGTAAGGGGGTCAACTTTGTTTTTTTAAATGGTAACACATATTTTGAATTTAATAAAATGTTTGAGTTTATAATTTAATAACAAATGTCATTTGAATTTTTAATATAACCTTATTCATTTATTAGATATAAACATTTAAAGTTTCAAAATTTTGAGTTAATATAGATGTATAATACACATGGGATTGTAAATACAGGTAGTTAATTCGATTTTTATGACATTGCTGCCTCAGTCACGGATTGTTTATTATCAATTATGATTATCAATAGATATACTTTCTGTATTGTCAGTTAGTGTATTTATAAACTCACAACAATGTGTCTTACTGCCATTGATAATAACAATGCTTTGTACTTGCTAATATCGATGCCATAAAAAACCAATTAGCTACCTGTAATTTTAATCCCTAGTGTATTATACATGTATATTAACTCAAAAAATTGAAACTTTAAATGTTTATATCTAATAAACAAATTAAGTTTCATTCAAAATTCAAATGCCATTTACTATTGAATTAAAAACTCAAACATTTTATTAAATTAAATTATGTGTTACCATTTAAAAAAACAAAGTTTACACCCTTACCAGGCATAAGGGATGAACTTGAAAAGTATTACATAGTTAATAATTCAAGAATAACGTGTAACTAAAGATAGTAATAAAAAAAAATGTTTAAATTACTATTATTCTGTAAGTAATTGAGTGGGTTATGATAAAAAAACCACCCTGTATAAATGTAAATACACATAAAACTAATAAATATAAGCCGTGTTTGAGTTCAAAGAAATACAAGAAAAATAATTAAAATACATTTTGTAATAGTAAAAGCTTTTGTTTACCATCTTAAAAATAAGATTTTGCAGTTAAAATAATTTTTTAATAAAATTTTGAAAATTAAGTTTTTTTTTTTTTCGTATTATAATTTTTAGTAATGCACATAATTTTGTAATTTATTTATTTTTTATTTTTATTTTTGAATTTTTATCTATATTTACTTATCATATGGTAACAAATAATGTCTTTGAATTAAAAAAAATGAACTTTTTTATGCATATTTTATATTTTTTTAGAAATGAAGTCTGATAGACCCCCACGCGACTATGAACGTTAAAAATAGGCACGCGCCTGCTAAAGGATTAAATTAAAAATATTAATTAATAGTAGCTTTCGTAGTCAAATTAACGACTGACACGGCCCGCGTCGCTTCGTTATACACGATGCCCCGCGACTCGTGCCACCTTTATCAGCCGTCGCCCTACTATGAGTATTTGACTGACCAACACCGCGTGTTATACGCTACGGTGCAAAGTCCAGCAAATGCCGCACGGCCGACGACGACCCGCCGAAAATGGTGCGAGAGTCTTCCTACCGTTGTGAAAGCGACAACGTCGACAGCCGAACCGCACCCGCGCACCGTCGCCTACAACGCTGCTAACCATTTTGCCGTCCAAGGATTACGCCGAACATCGCGTCGTCGACGCCAGCGAAAGTGCCGCGATATTATGCGAAGATTATTATTACTGTGTTTATCTTTTCGGTTTGTTTTATTTTTGTTAACATAACCTGTTGTCGCTCATTTAATAAACGGCCCACGGGTCTCTACCCTCAAAACCAGTGTCGACCACATTTTTGCGACGTAAGTCGTGTCACGACATAATAAGTTCAAACACAAGAACAATTAAGATGAAGCTAAGGTATCACAATTAAAAAAATGGACAGAATTCAGACAACGAGGAATTGGATAATATGGTAGATAAGTTATACCAAATCTTATACTTGGGTTTCTTTAATTATTATAATGGATCGAGGTCAAGGGACAAAATTTATTTAATTACGATAAAAATCAAATTGTTGGACCAAAATTACGATTAAATATTCATGTGTTAAGAGTTGTAGTCGTTTATTAGCAGTCGTTGAATACACGGGTATTTTTAAGCTCCGTCTTTCTGTTTTTTTTTTCTTTCTTCCGTTATAGTGGTATACTAATCTAATATAGTTTATTGTAAAAATGTAACAGTCTTGTCCTACAAATTGTCTATTCTATGGATTGCATACATAAAACGTAAACGTATGTTAAAAAAAAAAAAAATCAAAAAAAAAAAAACT
>NW_026099573.1:38303423-38319656 GCF_025091365.1 Daktulosphaira vitifoliae | reverse complement strand
AAAAAAAAAAAAAAAAAACTATTATATTAAACAGCAAACGTAAAGCAGTGCCGTGTCGGTTATCCACACGTCATTGCCTGTGGTACTTATCTTATTGGGCTGTCGCACGACGGCCTCTTATCTAAATTACCGCCGCCGTCATGTCTATAACTACTAACAAAGTTGATAATCACGTTAATCGTAATAATAACACAAATAATCAGCTCTCGCCGATTGTGTTGAATAATACTGCCGATGGCTGGAAAAAGATTCCCAATAAAAGGCAACATTCTTCTTCTTCAAACTCAAATACTGGTTCACCTCCCTCAATCACTTCTAGCAAAAAAAGTATTAAACTATTCCACTCTTCAAACCGCTATGAAATACTTAATGATGAAAATGATGTTGAAATCACACATATTCAGGTTCTCCCTGAAAATAATTCGGACCAATCAAAATCCCTNTCCCTGAAAATAATTCGGAACAACCAATCAAAATCCCTCCCCCTATTTTCATAAAAGGTGTGGAAAACTTCACTGATCTTTGCACTGCTCTTATTGAATTGATTGGAGTGGACAATTTCATATGTAAATCAACAGTAGATCGTCTTAAAATACAAACAAAAAATCCAGATTCGTATAGAACACTGGTACGGTTTTTAAAAAAACAAAAAGCAGAATTTCACACCTACCAGTTAAAAGAAGACAAGCCTTTACGCATAGTGATCCGCAATTTACATCCTACTACTTCGGTGGATACAATAAAAAATGAACTTGAAATTAGACTTTTTGTAGTTAGGCAAGTAACTAACGTTATTCATAAAATTAGTAAAAATCCCTTACCACTCTTCTTTGTTGACTTGGAACCAAATGATAAATCTAAAGAAATATATGACTTATCCTCCTTATTACATACAAAGATTAAAGTTGAAGAGCCGTATAAACCCAAAACTATAAGTCAATGCACAAATTGTCAAGATTATGGTCACACAAAAGCCTACTGTGGTTACCCGCCGAGATGTGTGCGCTGTGGAGCTAATCATATGTCGTCTAACTGCTCAAAGCCTCGTGAACAACCTCCAAAATGTGCACTGTGCTCAAGTAGCCACCCAGCCAATTACAAAGGATGTTCAGTTTACAGAGATCTGCAACAACGAAAAAAATCTACACATAAAAGTAATTTTTTATATGATAATTTTAAAAATAAGAATTTTAATGTACAACAAGACAACCACTCATTAAAAGATTTCCCTAATATTAACCACACATCTCCAAAACAAACATATGCTCAAATTACTTCCAATAATACTAATAATCAAATTTCTCCACCTTCGTTAGATATAAATAAAGTCATGTCAACTTTCCTTGAAGACCTTAAGTCTCTAATCAATCCCCTTATATCTCTCCTAACAAAAGTTATCTCCAATTTGCTCGATAAGAAAAATGACTAGTCATTCCTTTACACACAATTCATTACTAATCCTTCAGTTTAATGCTAATGGCTTAAAAAACCACATTAATGAACTACAAACTGTCCTTCATACTAAACGGATAGACATTGCAATTATAACAGAAACTCATTTTACAGAATACTCAAATTTTTTCATCCCTGGTTATAAATTATTAAAATGCAACCATCCAGACAATACTGCTCATGGAGGGGTAGCTATATTTATTAAATTTTCTATTCCATTCATACCTCNTTTATTAAATCTTCTATTCCATTCATACCTCTTCCCAATTACTCCCAAGACTATATACAATCCTGTTCCATATCCTTAAAACTTAATAACAATTCATTTACTATTGCTGCATTATACTCTCCTCCCAAACATAAGGTCACGAACATGTTGTTCAACAATTATTTTAACACTTTGAAAGGTAATTTCATTGTCGGTGGCGACTTCAATGCCAAACACCAAATTTGGGGCTGTCGCTCAAATAACCCCCGTGGTCTTGTTCTACATGATTTTGAATCATTCAAAAAATTGAATATTCTTGCTCCTACTGGTCCAACATATTGGCCTTTGTCCATTCGTAAAAATCCAGACATACTTGATATTTTTGTAGCTAAAATACCGAATACTTTAAATTACACTATAGACAATATCCTTGAGCTTAACTCTGATCATTCATCAGTCCTACTTACTATTAATTCAACTCCACAAACTCATCTAAGTCATCCCAAGTTATTTCAAGTAAACACAGATCGATATATGTTTCATAATCTTGTTAATCAAAAAATTAAACTAAGTTCAAAACTTAAAAATACTGAGGACATAGATAAGGTTGTAAAAAATCTCACTAATATCATACAAATAGCTGCCTGGACAGCTACTGAAGATAAAACTCCTTGTCAAAACAAAACAGTTGTTTTACCAGAGCTAATAAGAAAACTAATTTCTGATAAACGTAGAGCTAGAGCTTTGTTCCAACGCACCAGACTTCCGTCGCATAAACACTTATATAATAAGTTAGCAAATAAACTCAAAAAAATGCTTGCTCAACACAAAACCAACTCCTATAAAAATTACTTATGTATTACTTATATAAGGATGGTAGCCTGTGGAGAGCTACCAAACAAGCTCTTAGATATAAAACAACTAATCTTCCAATTAAAAGAACTAACGGCAGTCTAGCTATCTCTGACTTANGGAAGTCTAGCTATCTCTGACTTGGAAAAGGCAGAGTTATTCAAAGAACATCTAGCTGACACTTTCAAACCTCATCCGAATATACATTCACCTGAAATGACTAGTTCTGTTATGACATACCTTGATGCACCTTTACCACTCTATCTTCCAGTTAAATGTTTTACTCCAAATGACGTAAAATTCACTATTGCTAGATACTCTTCAAACAAATCCCCTGGTTTTGACCTTATAACGGCTGAAGTTGCAAATGCCTTCCAAAAAAGCTATTATACATTTAACCCATATATTTAATGCAATTATTAGACTGTCTTATTTCCCTCTATTATGGAAATTCTCGACTATAATATTAGTTCCTAAACGCAATAAACCCCCTGACCTACCAACATCGTTTAGACCAATAAGTCTGTTACCGTTCTTTGCAAAAATGTTTGAAAAATTATTACTTAAAAGAATACTTTGCTGTCTCTCTGTCAATAATATATTGCCTAATTCCCAATTTGGTTTTAGGGCTTCTCACTCAACTATACATCAAATCCATAGAGTAGTAGATGTAATATCGTACTCGCTTGAAAAAAAATTATATTGCACAAGTGCGTTTCTTAACATCTCACAGGCCTTTGATAGANTTTCTTGACATCTCACAGGCCTTTGATAGGGTATGGCATGACGGCCTCTTATATAAATTAAAAAAATGTTTGCATCCCTCTTACTACCTGTTTTTTAAATCCTATTTAACTGATCGTTTTTTCCAAATCCGTCTTGGTTCTTCAGTATCTGATATAGCCTCTATAAATGCGGAGTCCCACAATNTGACATAGCCTCTATAAATGCGGGAGTCCCACAAGGAGGTATCCTATCCCCAATCCTTTTTAATATCTATACCTCAGACCAACCCACAACTCCTAACACCATTGTTGCAGATTATGCTGATGACAAAGCTATCTTATCCTATAACTCTGACCCACAGATTGCATCCGTCAATTTGCAAAATCACCTACACCTAATGGAAGAATGGTACACTAAATGGCGATTTAAAATTAATCAATCAAAATCAGTTCATACTACCTTTACTTTAAGACTTCTCCCTTGTCCTGGTGTCTCCCTATATGGAGTACAAATCCCCTCCTATTCCTCTGTCAAGTATCTCGGACTTACACTAGATAATCGGCTCACGTGGGCTCAGCACATTAAAAATAAACGCTCGTCTTTAAATAGCCGTCTGCGGTTACTCAAATCATTAATCACAAACAATAAATTTACAAACATTAATATTAAACTTTTAATTTNCAATAAATTTACAAACTTTAATGTTAAACTTTTAATTTATAAATCCCTTTTAAAACCCATATGGACTTACGGCCTTCAGTTATGGGGCAATGCTAAAAAATCCAATACCAATAAAATTCAATGCTTTCAGAATATTGTCTTAAGAAAACTAATCAATGCACCTCCTTATATCTCTAATTATACACTTCATAACGATCTCAACTTAAAAACAGTTCATGAAGAAGCCATTTCCTACTATAAAAGATTCCACAGTAAATTACTCTCCCACTCTAATCCCCTAATAAAAAACCTCTCAACCTTGTTCATACCTGGAGACCCACCCAGACGTTTAAAACGTAAGTGGTGCCGTGATCTTCTATCTACTAATATCAATTAATAATAATATAATTAAGTCATTGGAAATATAAAATAAAAATTCTAAGAAAATAAAAAATTAAAAAAATCATGGGAAGTGTCACTAATGAGTGGTTTCTTCCATCAAAATGTATTCATGTAAATTTTTCTACTCTTATCCTATATGCTTATTGTGCTCATTGTACAGATTGTATATTTCTAATAAAAAAAAAAAAAAAAATTTAATTTAAATGTGTTAAGAGTTCTTTTTTACAACATAAAAAAAGTAAAATTAAACTTGAGAACTAGTGCTTATTTGGTTATTAAAGAAGTTGAAGTGTTCAAGGAAAAAGCTAGAATTCTAGTAAGAAAATTTGAAAGGAGCATAGAAAAATTAGAGTTACTATATTTAGAATAGAAAAATTGGAACAAAAGTTCTATAACGAGCCATCAGAATAATGAAAAAGTTTTTATTGAAAAATTCAATGATTTATTCGACATATCACATGCAAACGCAATAGAAATTATGACAATTGAGGAAAATAAATTATTTTTAACATTTTAGCGAGATAAATTAATTAATTGCTACATTCTAATCCATTTATACATAATATTTATTTATTTTTAGTTTTATATTATATTTACGTTAGTAGATACAGAATTGTATAAAAAAGGAAAAATTGGGAAAATACAGAGTATTTATATGTTTTATTAATTATCTTATGAAATATGCAATTAAGAGTAAAAAGTCAAAAAATTTTTTATTATAAAATTAATTTTTAAATAAATTTTGTTTTATAAATTATTGTGATAAAAGTAAAATTTACGAAATTAAATACTAATATTCATTCCCATTTATGAAAATATAACCCCCTCTCTACGGCACGGGAAATAATTATTTGATCACAAAACTTATTTTTATAACACATAGAACAATTATAAGAGCTTCCTGGTAATAAAAATAACATTAAAAATTTAGGACCACCCTATTACACATGTTGGGAATAGCTCTTCAACTATGCATCAAAGCTAAAATAAATATTAAAAAAGTTATGCAGAAGATGATTTTTTATATTGTCTTAAACTATGGCGAATAGCTCTCTCTATATAATTGCAATCGAACTAGAATTTTAAGATATTATTTTTATTAATAGATTGAGACACTTTAGTGACATTCTATTGATCTAAGATTTGACAACCCACGCTAATTTATAATGATTTTACAAAATTATGTAGTATAGTTAAAGTAATAAAAATATTTCTAAAATAATAATTTTGCAAATCTCTTTAAGTTTACTATTGAATAACTAAAATAAATTTTAATCACAAAAAATTTAGAAAAATAAATAAATTCTTTTACTTTTTTCACATTGTTTAATGATCTAGAATTGAATTCGAAATAAAAATCTTGTTAGAAGATGTCTTTGAATAGCTTTAAAATCTTTTTGAATTTATTTATTTAGAGTCAAAATTGGCTGAAATAGAATTATAATATACATTATAATGGAAAAAGTATGTATTTTTAATTTATGTGTAACTCCGAAATGTCTAGATTTCGTTGTGTTACCATTTGCGGCAAATTCGTAAAATTAGTCTATCAATATTTCTTTAAAATATAGGATGGACAAGTTAGTACAATTTTTCTAACTTGTGGTGTTATGTTAGAAAAAAAATTATATTTTGTGAGTACGACTACGATGAACAACTCGTGTTCGCCAATGTGGCTACTTATAATTCTTCCAGTCACGAGTTAGAAGATAACTAAATAAATTACAGGCAAAACAATCATTGAGGCTACCCTGTGCTCTCTCGTATATTTTTTATTTTCGATTTAATGTATAAAACCTATTTTAATTTTAGATTTATTTTAAAAAAAAAATGTACTGTATTCATATTAATCAATATAACAAAAAACATTGATCTTTAACAATACCTATAAAAGATTGGGTTGTACATGTAAACCATTTATTTTTTTTTATTACATACTCATTTATTTATTATTTAACATTTATATAAGTTTTAATATGATACAAAAAATGTACAATTTTATTTTTATAATTTTTTTTTATGCGATCAACCGTTTGTTTAATTAATCTGTTTCAAGATTTGGATTCAAATTAGAAATTCATCACTAATTTAGTTTTCATAATATCGAGGCAACAGTAATCTATTTATTAGAAAAAAAATATTTGATTTCTATAACTACTTATAATTCTTAATTTATTAATTAATAATTACTTTTTAAAATTATTCTTCATAATATATAGGAATGTCAACATTATTTAACTAATAACATACATATATAATTAACTCATAAATAAGAAAATTATTTTTTCTTTCTTCTTCTTATTCCTCTCTTTAATCCCATCTACTTGGGGTCGACTACCCTTATCCTAAACTTCCACTTGACACGATCTCCCACATCATCTACGCTCACATCAGCTGTCCTCATATCGCATTCAATAGCATCTTACCATCTCTTTTTTAGTCTTCTTCTACCTCTTCTTCCTTCAACATTCATTTCTATAACTGTTCTTACACCTTCCGATTCTTCTCTCCTCATAACATGACCAAATCATCTAAGTCTATTTTCTGTCATCTTATCCACGATTGACGCTTCACCTATACTCCCTCGTATATGCTTATTCCTTGTATCTTTTCTATTCACTCCATTCATCCATCTAAGCATTCTCATCTCAGCTACACTCATTCTCTGCTCTACTTTTTTATCAACCGCCCAACACTCTGAACCATATAGCCTCATTGCAGTCTTTACCTTTTAGCCTCATTGGAATTCTTTTATCACATAAGACGCCCAACACTTCTCTCCACTTCAACTACCCGCACTTAATTCTGTGTCTTACATCCTCATCAATACCACCACTCCTTTGCACAACTGACTCTTAATACTTAAAACTCTTCAATCACATCCTTGTCTATTGTCACTGACCTCCTCGCTTCACCTACCTCGTGTTCTCCTTTGTCAAACTCGTACTCTATATACTGTGTCTTACTTCTACTTATTCTTAAACCCTTTTCTTCAAGACCTGATCTCCACACCTCTAGCCTTTGATTCATTTCCAAATTAAATTAAATTTCCTTTGATAATTTAAATAAGAAAATTATCTGATTAAGAAAATGACTAGTCGATAACAACATTTTTGGGCCAGTACTTTGTATCTTATTATTATTTTTATAATAAGATTGGGCAAAGAGCACGCCCTGGAAATAACTAGTGATAATAATAGCAGCAGCACCTACTCCTACCCACCATTCATTGCTTTAAATTGTAAAAAACTTCTGAAATAATGGTCTCATTATATCTTTAGTGACAATAGTATAAGAAAATTATTAATAATAAATTTAATTAATTTTAATTGAAAATTAAGTTTTTAGGTATATTTTTTTATTTTATTCCAATACACGTCTAATATTCTATCAGTTGAATAACTTAGAAAGAAGTTTTACTCTTAACATGCACTGATTTTTTTGATTTTAAATTCCCAACAGTGATGTACATGTTAAAAAACCGTGAGTTTTTTTTTTTAATTAATTTTTTTTTTTGGTAAAAAAAAAACAAAAACATCATACGCGTATTTTATTATAATATATTGAGCGATGTACATTATTGTGACAATTTAATAGTGACGTAGTGTATTTTATTTATTTTATTGCATTTAATGTCTTGCAGAACATTTATAAGGTTTAATGTTAAGTATAATGAGTACATAAATTAAATAAAGAATCAGAAAAATTTAGTGATCACTAGAATAAAATATTGTTTTAACGCTAGGGATTGACGGCCGGTTAATGTAAGTGTACCGGAAATTGGGTGAAAAAGAGAGACCGGTACGGGATTTGAACCTGCGACCCCAAGCGATATTCCTTACTACTAAGCCACCGCGCACTTGTGATAACAAAACGGTTTTTTGATTGGAGAAGTGAAATCAGTGCAACCATATGTATGAGCGCAAAAATTCTTTTAATAATTAATAAATTATTTATTTCATTATTAAATCTGCTGTAGCATAAATATTATGAAATTCCGTATATAAACATAATTATTGACATAAATTATTTTAATACATCATTAAATTAAGGTATTAAACCCATAATCCCTTATTTATGACTCAAAATCCCTAAATTAGTCATGAAAATTAAATAATTATCAGTTTTTATAATGTAAATTATTAACTACTTAAATTTGACTTGAGCAGTAACAATTGTTATTGTTAATGTTATCAATGATAACATGTATCTTATTTCGTGTTATATTTGGTGCTTTCTTTCAAAATATCTCACTACCTCACCAGTATGCGATGCTCAGTAAAGTTTTGTCCAGGTACATATTCCTTCAAGGATAAAAGCTTTTTTTCTTATCCTAAAGAAAATGATCGTTTGAAACTATGGATGAATAATTGTCAAACTAATCATTTGGCAGAGACTTTATCCAAAAAAAAATAATCTAGTAGTTTGCGCGGATCATTTTGACGATAAAATGTTTTTGAAAAAGACTACAAAAAATCGGCTGGTCATGATGCAGTACCTACAATATTTAGTGGTCAGTATTTTTTATCTTCGATGCAAAGCTGAGAAGGTATTAATTTTACTATGATGTGTGTTTCTTTAATTTATTTATTTTTTGTGTGTCTGTTACCTTGTTTTTTTCAGCTCTCACCGAACCGATTTCTTTCAATGATACGTCAAAAGATCACAAATCGTATCTAGTCGAAGACATTACCCTCAAAAATTGAAAAATTTTCCTTCATTCCTCATAAGTGGGAGATATCTCCAAAATAATTACAATTTTAAAAATCAGTAATTTTTGACATTTTTTTCTTAACACTACCATAACTTTTTCAAAAATGAAAATTTTATATAGATATTTGATGTCTTTACCTATTATTTGGTATATTTTTTTTATAAATTTAACCCTTTACCAGCCCACAGTGGGGAATTCAAAATGACAACTTTTTCACAAAAAATTAACTTTTTCAACTTAACTTTTGAAAGTGTTCCGGAAATACTGACGCTTTTATATATATATTAAATTAAAGCTAATGTAATATACTTTATTTTGGGGAAAAAAAATTTCGGACTTTATTTTGTCTTCACGGTGAAAATGGCTACAATTTGGCCAAAAATGGCTAACAATAATAATAATAATAAAAATATAAAATTTATTATATAATTTATATTATTATTTATTATATCTAAAATAATTCAAATTTTATAAAAAATATAATACTATTAACAGTTTTACCAAAAATTACAGCTTCATATATTATAGGTAAAACTAACTAAACGTTGACAAAAAATTTATGAAATAATAAACTACACAAAATGTCAACTTTTATACAAATTAAACACAATATTCATAATGTCAGACAATATTAAAAAAAAAAACATTTTTATTAAGACTAAACGTTATTTAAACAAAATAAATATGCGAACAGTTATAATTAATTATCGTTCAAGTATTTAAAATGCAATAGTGTCACTAATTCCAATATCATTGATAATTTTTGTAACTGATAGAGGAATTGTACAATATTATTGTAAAATATTTGCACAATAATATGAAATTGTACAACAGTCTCTACTGCTTTGTCTTCTGCCCAATCAGAGAGCTTGATTTTTTTTTCTATTGTTCTCGGCTAAGTGAACTATCTGTTTTCATATAGTCTGTGCTATTAATATGACAATCGGTTGTCATCGGTTGTCTCCCCGCCCTTGTCACCGAGATAAGGCCGCTGCCGAATATGGATTACCGATATTGCGTTCTGTTCCGTTTTTCGACGTACACCGTAACTGGTTAGAGTTTTTGGAGTGTACCTTTTTCGCCGTTTTTTTAAGTTTGTGTTTGGGTGCGACTTGGAAAAATCGCAGTTTACCTGTGCCTTATATAACTATGGAAATTGTTTAAAATAAAACAAAACAACCGATTACGACAATTGTAATTGACTCGCGTAATATTGAATTAATTTGTTCGCGTTGTTGCGAGTGGTCTTCTCGTTATAGTTATTGTAAAACTATACTTATAATATTAGATATATATATAGTGCTAGTGCGTGCTATTGGATACGTATTAGAATAAAGTATCGATACTTTTCTTTCGATACAAGTACTTTTTGTATCGATACAATTCTTTCGATACTTTATTCATATCGATAAAAAAGTATTGGTACCGAATAAATAGTATCGAATCATTTACCGCCATAACGGTTTAAAAGTACTCGTATCGAACAATCTATTTTGAACCACCGACCACAGTCCACAAATTACAATACAATAGATTTCCTAATCGGTGTAATTAAATGCCCGTTTACTGAGAAGGCAAGAAATATCAAACATTCTGTATAGCCGTATAGGCACAGTCGCACAGACTATATACATATATTTTCATATAGTCTGTGATATAGACAGGTACTATGAAATCGGGGACATACACGAATGCTCTAAATAACATTAATAAGTTATTATTAAAATTATTAACCTTGTACGTTATTAATTTTCGATTGATTTGCACGTGTGCGACCGCTCCTTTTTTTTTACATTTTTTAAATATTTTGTTTATTAAATTATTTTTCAAAAAATTATGTCTCCTCCAAAGAGCAAAGTTTGGATATATTTTAAAAAAGTTGACGCTGTTCTTGCATTATGCAAACATTGTTCACAAGAAGTACGCTATTGTGGCAATGCTTCAAATTTATCCAAACATATAAAAAACATTCAAATTTGACTAATACTAAATCGTCCATAGTCAAACAGTCAAAATTGACTATCACTCAAAAGTAAATAACTTATTAAATTGTTTATTTATTTTTTATTGAAATTGAATCGGTAATTTCAAAAACAACATGTCATTATTTTATAAATGTAATTAAAAATACACTATTTAAAACCATAAATAATGAATATCACAGACTCGCAAAATAAATTTATATATAAGTAAATATACAAACAAATGTAAATTTATGAAGTTATTATTAAGTTATTTATAATTTGTGTAAAATTTCAATTTTATGACTTATGTTGTTTTTAAAATAACTGATTCAATTATAAGTAATGTTACTCTATCAAACACTGATGTTTATATATTTTTTGTAGTTCTGTATCGCCATTGCCTACATTGCCAGAAACTTGCTCATCGAAAACTCAGTCGCGACAACTAACGCTTTGTATGGAAGACTCTGAGCCAGAGGTAATAATTATTAATTATTATATATGTTGTATAATTATATATATAGTGTGTTTGTGTATTTGTATTTATATAATAGGCATCTAATTTTCTGTGGTACGGCAATAACTTAAAAAATATAAAATAATTGTTATCATCGGACTGGTTTATCGATACTTTGATAAGCAATGAATACATAACTATTTTTACAAAATTAAATAATCACATGATTATTCTTAGATTTGTATCTAATAATTAATTTGTTTTTAGGAATGTGTAGACGATCCACCACAGGCTCTACAACGGCTAAAACACCCTATTGTTGAAGCTTTTCAAAAAATTAACTCATATGCAGGTATGTTTATCATCATAATTTATTGTTGTTTACGTTATTAATATCAATACTTTATTTTTATATTTCAGAAGGTGGTCATCATTTTCGTAAAATAACTATTACTTTACTTTATTTGTAAATATTACCGTCCATTTTCTGTAGTAGAAGGAAAAGGATTTAGACGGTTCATTAAAGAAATGCACCATCATACAAAATTCCCTCTATTAAAATTATAAAAAATGCCCTTGATAATAAATATGAGGTTATTATAGCTGCATTAAAATTGCGTTTGTCAAATTCACCTCATGTATCTCTGAAATTCGATACATGGACAGAGACAATGTCAGAAAAAAGTTTTTTGGTATCACCGTACATTTCTTAGAAGACATTTCTCTGAAATCATTTTGTTTGACAGTTACTGAGTTAAAAGAGCGGCATACTGGTCAATATATTAGTGAACAGTTAGAAAAAATTTTATCAGATTGGGAAACAAATCAAGAAAAAATTGTAAGTATTGTGACTGACAATGGTGCAAATGTTGTTTCTGCTGTTCACAAAACTTTTGGTAAACACCGACACATTCCTTGTTTTGCTCATACCATCAATTTAGTTGCAATACATATAGTAGGGCAAAAAAATATTAAACCTATTATTTCTAAAGTTCGAAATATCGTAAAGTGGGTGAAAAATAGCGTGAGAGTTAGTGATCTTTTAAGAAAGAAGCAGTTGGAAAACGGAGTTCCAGAAGGGTCAATGAAAAAATTAATATTAGATGTTCCAACACGATGGAACTCTGATCAACTGCTTGCAAAAACAATTAACATAAATTAAACCATATTTTGAGGTAATTTGTGAAATTAAAGACTTATTACATGCTGAACTGACTCGAAGATTTGGAATGATTGAACAAGTCAAACCAATTGCAATTGCTACATTTCTGGACCCAAGATTTAAAAATTTACATTTTAATGATCTAGTAGCCTGTTCAAGTGCGATAGCAGATTTAACAAAGTTGTCAAAATTGGACACCATTTCTTCTAGTGAGTCAGAAGGAGAACATTCTAAAACAGACAACTTCGATTTTTGGGCACATCATAAATATTTGGTTCATGGCCAAAAAAAGAAAAAGACCACAACTTTTATGAACGATGAGTTATCGTTATACTTATCAAATCCAGTATCAACCCTGAAGTCTGATCCTCTTGAAATATCGGAGGATATGAAACACGTATTTCCTATTTTGTATAAACAAGCGAGTTTGCATTTCACCATGGTTGCAACATCTGTTCCTTGCGAACGACTTTTTTCAAATGCTGGAGCAACATTAACCAAATCTAGAAATCGTTTAACTAGTTCTCGCCTTCAAAAAATATTATTGTTATCTCTTATCCCAGAGGAAGATTGGTTTTAATTATATTTTTTATATATTATTTTTTTTATGTACCTATGTGAAGACTGGCTAATAATGACCAATTATAAATTATAATATTATTAGTATTTTGTATAAATTAATCTATAATAAATAATAAAAGACAATTTATATTTAAAATTAATTACGTATATTTAGGCTTTTATTTATATAATTGCAAATATTTGGTTTTTACTAGTGGATAGAAATAGAAATAACAGAGTAATGACTATAGTCATTGCCCATTGGTACTAATTATACAAATATTTTTAACATTCATTAGTATCGATATCAGTAGGAATCGAATCCTAAAATTACAATATTTCATAATTCCATACAGTATAATTTGATACTGTGAAATATAGGTTTATAAAATGATTCGATACTTACTGATATCGATACATTTGTTTCGATATTTTACTGATATCAATATTTGTATTTGATACTAGTTTCAATACTAAGTATCGATACTTTCTTTCGATATCCTATCCCTAAGTAATACTAATTACTATCAAATATCTATGTAAGATATATCTGATAGCAATACTAATTACTATCAGATATCTATGTACGATATATCTCATATATTTGAATCCAATATGCAAGATCATCACAATGATAGGTTCTGACTTTATTTGGTTTTTTATGAGCTGGCCTTATTAAAAATGTTAAATAACAAAATAAATGTTTATTTATTATATAAATAATTATTATATCATTGAAATAAACTAATTGTTATAAACCTATGACTACAAATTGTTCAATTTAATATATTAAATATATTTTACTGCTTCAATTTTTAATAATCTTTTGATTAGTATTGACGTTTTTTATTACTCTCTTTTGATATTTAAAGAACTTAGAGAAATGGATAGTGAAAATTGCATGAGTGACGACGTATTTACAGGTAAAGATATTCAATAAATAATATATGATTAATACTTTAAGTCATTAATATTATTTTATTAACAAGATACGTTAATTTCAAGTGAAAAATTCATACTTCGTTATTAATACATAAAAGCCTGACATAATTGTATCTATTTATATTACAACCTATTATACTTGCTTGAAACACTAAGAGTCTTAACTTTTATTTTTATTTGCCTAGAGATTAATCATAAACTATTTATATAATCCATTTTTTAATCTTGAATATGGTCTAAAAAGGCCAATTTACAAAAAAAAAAATATTCTGTTAATTAAATTACTATTGTAGAGAAATCAAATATTTTGACAGCATGATTTATGTTAATCTTACATTTTAAGGAAACTGAAATTTTGTTTCAAATTATTTTGTATTTCTTTAATGATTTATTTAAAAATTAAAAAGTATAAATTCCATTTTTGTAAATTAGCTGATAAATTTATTTGAGTAAAGATTATAATAAATTTAAAAATTATTTTAGACTCCAATTTTTTGGTAAGAATGGAATGCAAACAAATTATGGATGAAGATTATAATAATTTTTTGATAAAAAAGAGTCAAAAGTACGTATTAAAATTATACATAGGGTCAAGTGGGGTAAATAGAAATTAAATTTACATGTTTTACAACGTTTATTAGATTCATATAGTAATAATTTTTTTAAATTTTGGTTTAGATAAAAACTATTTAACTATATACAATATGTGTCTAACATTTCAATCAAACGTTAAAATATTTGATTATTTTAAGAGAAAAAAATATATAAAATTGCATAAAAAATTTACATTTGCTCCATACTTCTGGGGTAAATGAAAAAACTATTTCCAACAGCAAGTGTTATACTAAACAAACATAATGGGCAAATGAAATTGTTCTGTTACAGCTATCATTATATTATTTCATATATTCGATACCTACAAATTTCCATTTGCCCCAAATAGTATATTGTGTATGGGATATGAGAAAATTAAAGTATAGTTGATAATGTTATAAGTCTGGGGCAAATGAAAATTTGTTTGAATTACATAAATTACAATTAAATTAGTCAAATAATTATGTAATCTTTATTATTTTAACATAATTTAGTACAATTTAATGCTTACTTACTATTTCATAAACTTTCAAAATATATTAAATGTCTTTTGTTTACATATAATAGTGATAATAATAATTTAACATAAAAAATAATGTAAAATAAAAATTATAAACAGAATAACAAACTAACAGCATTTTTAGTTTTAAAATATATCACATAAATTAATGTATGAATAAGTAGGTAACATAGTGCCTAAACTGATTATTTTTCATTGACATTTATGTATCGTGTATATCGTTTTTCTGTTCTTCTTATGTTCAGTTGGTATTGGTAATATTGCAAGAATCATCTCTACTGTAATATCTGACAAGTCATTTTCAACAATATAAAAATCAGTTCCAATTTCATTATTTTTTTTTTAATCCTTGGACTAAAATATCCCCATCATCTTCATCTACACGTTTAACTAAACAAACATACTTAAAATGTTGTTTCTTACGGTTCCCTCCAATAAAATCTATTAAAAGAAATACTCCAGGTTTTATTTGAGACCAAATTGGTGTATTGTATAAAACTCCTTCAATACTTAAATTTAATGAATTGTCATTACAATCATCTTCTGATGAATGATAAACTACGTCATCAATATTATCAACTGATTGTTCCAACACAATATTTTGTGCATTTTTATAGCCTTCTTAGGTCTCCCACGTTTACTAGGATATTTGATTAGCTTTTTCTTTAAGGTTGCTTCCTCCAATTATTTTAACACAACTTTATTTGTTAAAACTTCACCATACTTTGTTGCTCTAAGACGAGGAACTCTGTCTTTTGTAACACAAATTGTATTGTTAGTTTTATATTGTATTAATTGAATTGAAATAATAGATATTATATCTTTTGGGCTATTGATATATTATTACTTGATGTTGGAAAAATTTGGTCCATAAAAGTGTTTGACGTTGAAGGTTCTAATGAAATTTGATTTTCTACAACTGTCAATATGTTTTTAGTTTCGATGCGAAGCTGAAAAGGTATTGGTTTTACTATGATGTGTTTTTTTTTTTTTTTTTTTTTTTTTTTTTTTTTTTTTCC
>NW_026099573.1:38186950-38303206 GCF_025091365.1 Daktulosphaira vitifoliae | reverse complement strand
AAAAAATTACAAATTTAAAAATCGCTAATTTTCGAAATTTTTTCAATTTTTTTTACTAAAAACTGCCGTAACTTTTTCAAAAATGAACATATGAATATAAATTTTTTTTTTATAGATGCTTGATATCTTTATCTATCATTTGCTATATTTTTTTTGTAAATTTGACCTTTTTTCTGCCCACAGGGGGGGATTTAAAATGACAACTTTTTCACAAAAAATTAACTTTTTCAACTTAACTTTTGAAAATGTTCCGGAAGGTCTGACACTTTTATATATATCTTAAATTAAAGCTAATGTAATGTACTTTAATTTGAAAAAAAAAAAATTTGACCTCTGGACTTGTCTTCATGGTGAAAACAGCTACCGAATGCTATTTTTGTGTGAAAATGTTCGATTTTATTATTTATATTATATTTAACTTTATAATGCTATAACTTATTGAAAAGTTTATGGATCCACACAATTTTTTTATGAGAAATAATATTTTTTAATAAACCCTTTTCATTCGACATACTTTATCTTAATCGAGATATTAATAAGGAACCAGCAGATCAAGAAGCTTTTGGAATAAAACACCAATTTTTTTTTAAATTAAACACTATCTAAAGATTTGCATCGAAGCGTTTATTTTTTATAGTGATTTTAATCACTGTCAGATATCATTATACTTGATCCAACTATACCACGGCATCACTGTGCTGCGACCCCCCTGTGCTGGGTTTTTTTTGATATAATTATGCACTCTGAAGTTGAAAAAAAAAATTATAAAGACCGTAATATTTCAAATTATATTTGTTATTAATATTTCCATTTACCCCGATTGATTTTTATTTTGTATTTTACAAAAAATAAATAATTCCATAGAAAAAGTGATATTAAACTAGTTTTAGGGCCGTATAGTAAATAAGTAAATATGAAATGACAATTTAGTTCAAACTGTACTGTTCTACTTATATTTTTGATGAAGTTGCCCTTCTCAAAAGCTGTTGAGCAGAAAATATAATCTAAAATAATCATAAACACTTTTTCGAGTGATAACCATTTGTACATATTCTCAAACTTTCCATATTTTTTTCATTGCACACTATTATACCTTATGTGTACTGTGGTTACAATGATACCGAATTCTATAATCTCTAATAATTTATTTTAAATAATATTTTTTTTCCTTTTGTCCCAATTTCCATTTACCCCACTTGACCCTATTATTAATAATAATTAGTTAATAGTCATACTATATAATTATATAACATATTTTTTATTATATTATATCATTAATTATAATATAGGTTAATGCCACTAATTCTGGCATATTTTTAAGGTTAATATATTTTTTCTAAGAATCTGAAAAATTTATTGCTTCCTTAAAAAAAGTATTTAAAATTTAAATAAATTACATACCAAATACGTTTGCTAATAACTGATTGATGACTCAATAGTGATATCGTTAACTTTTATCGTGAATTGATGTCATTCTAATAAAATATCTAAATATTACTTTAATAGTTTTACAATCAAAATGAAAACTTAAAATTTTTTAAATCAAAAAATTTGTTTTATTATACTGTTACTAATCTTATGTTTCAGAAGTCTTTCAAAATCGAAAAAAAGTACACACACTTCTAAGAGAACTCGTACTAATTCATACAGTTCATTAGAACCTAAATGGAAACGCATACGACATTCTGATTCATTTAATAATGAAAAAAACGTGGATGAAATGATCAGTGAACCTGAACAAGAATTATCAGGAGTGAATTTTCGGACCAGTCACGTTTATTATCTTCGAAAACTCAGGAGTACTGAGAGGCAGAATTCAATTACATCAGATATTAGATACCTTCCACGTACAAGATCTTTAACAGTTAATCCGAGAATCTCAGAATATGAAAATATTGGCAAACTTGCATGTCGATATTGTGATAAAATATTTGATAGTATAAACATTTTAAATAGTCATGAGTTTTCGCATATGAAAAATACAGTTTTCGAATGTGTTGAGTGTGATAAAATATTCACAGAAGAGTCCAAACTAGACATTCATAAATTATGGCACAGAACTAATAAAAAAAGTTATAAAAAGTACAAAAAAACAAAATACATGTGAGTTTTGTGTCAAGTTTTTTTTTAAACGCAAAATATTTTAAGACTCATTTGAAAGTTAAAGTTTATTAAGCCATGGTTATTTTCCTGACTATTTACAAAATATACTTCAATTTCATTAAGAAATTATATTTTCTGTATATTACCATTTTTTTTTTCATACTGTTTAAAATGTATGTTATTCATTCTATTTTTTTTTTTTTAATTTTTGTATTAAAATAAAAAAATAATATAATGTTCTTTTTTACAACAAATAATCTATATATATTTTATGAATTTTTTTTCTAAACATTTATAAAACATAAAATAAATATTTGGCTTTATTACAATTTTCATTGAAATATTTTCTATACTGTACAAAAAATTATTTATTAAGTATTAACGGCTAATTAGTCCCTAAAACTGATTGAATTAGTTAACTAATACAAATACAATTCTAATATTTACAGAAATAGATGATATTATAAATTTACTCTTATAGCAGTTAAAAAATTAAATAGTTTAAAATTTTCTTAGTGATATATACTAGGGTAAGATTTTTGTGTTCAAAAATTTCATTGTGAATATTTTGAGCAAGTAAATGAAACTTACTTAGTAATTTCTGTTTATTATATTAACTTGCACGGTTTTTAATTACATATTTTTAAAATTAATGAAACGAGCACGATCAAACACGGCAACAGAGAATAAACATCAGTTTTGCTGAAATGTCATCGAATACACTGTAATCGCGTGATCTTTTACAATTTGACTTTACATCAAGTCATAAATAATATCCATTAATTTAATAATATTAATTAGAATTCAACATGCTGACATTTTAAATCACCGTATTAGTTGACGGAATATTTCGAAACACGTAAAATAAATCAGATCCTTAATGTTTTAAAAATTAAAATCTTATTTATGTGAATATGTTGAAACTATAGCTTAATAAATATTTGTATATTGGACACATGTATAACACATTAATAATTATTTTTTTAGTGTCTTAATTTAATTGATATCAAAATTTTAAATTTTTATTCTTGTAAGATACTAAATTATTAACACTTATAAATGCATAAACAAAGATTAAAATAAAAAGATTCTAGAACAATTTTTTTTATTAATCTCTACAAAAATAAAAAAATACCGATTTATTCGTATAAATAAAATAATATATGTATTATATTATACATACACTATATAATAATAATTAGAAGAGAACACTAAAAATTATAAACACAAATTAAATATAATTACATTTCCTGTTTTGCGGCACTGAATTCTCCGAATGAATTAAGTCTTTTACCAGAAAAAAATTTGAACACAACACTGCATTGATAATAAAGCGAACAATTATTTATATATAAGGCGTCAAATTGTTTGAATGATTTTATGATTGCAAACCATTTGTAGTGAGTAAATAGTTGAATTTTTGTTTGGCTTGTAGTAATATTATTGAGAATAAGGAGAATGACCTCCGTAGAGATTTAATTGAGGTATATATTATTAATACCTCAAGATTTTTGCTCTAGTTTTGCTACTGAGTTATACTTGTACATGAAAGATATGTTGTTATTTTATTATAAAATAACAAAAATTTACAGTCATTAATTACAACAAATTTTATTATGATATGTAAAAATTAATTAAAAATCGGTATTTTTTTTTTTATCTATTTTTAATTTACTATATAGATTCATATTATGCATCAATTTACATGTTAAATATACTGGCTGGAAACTAATTATCTCGTTACTTTTTATTAAAATGATATATAATAATAAATGTTAGGAAAATTACATTTCTTTGTTTAAGATCAAATTTTGGCTGATGTTAAAAGTCCATCAGAGGTAAGTGTAAAATACACTTTTTTTATTAATTATGATTGTTATAAAAAATATTTGTTTTAAAATAATTGTTATAATAATGGTTTAGAAATTTTCAATTTAGAAAATTTTAAATTAGAAATTTCTATCAAAAATGAATAATAAATACATATTTAAAATTGTTTTTATAAAAACAACAGTTTATTATAAATAATACGTCGTATTTTCGATAGGTTATGACTGTTACGAACTTATGTACATCTAAAAAGCTTAATTATAAGTATTTAATGTTAAAAATTCATTGAAAATATGCATTAAAATATTTTGATAAAATTAATAAAACATGCAAAAAATATTTTACTAATGATACATTATGGAATTATATGCAAAAAAGTTACTTGAAATAGTAATCACTGACAAAATTAGAGCTACCTATTAACTTTGCTTGAAATGTTTACGTGCAATCAACACATTCATACCTATGAACTCCTTTATATTTAGAGAGAATTATAATTCCCTATATTTAATTCACCATGATAGTACTATACTTATTAGAGTTAATAGAAAATATATTCTAAATAAGGAAATCATATTTTATTATATTTTGTGTTAATTTTTTATGAAATAAAAAATAACTAAATAATGTTTTAATGTATTTTTATATTGCAAGGTTATTCGTTTATTCCAACTTATTTAATTAATTACGACTTGAGAGGAATATCGGAAATTTTTTTTCTTTTTATAACTTTACTTATAGTTTATAAGAGTCAACTGTTTTTTTTAATAACAACATACATATTTGACTAACTTGTAAACTTTTAAACCAGCAAGTTATATCCATTTTAAAGTATACTGTTTATGAGATACGGGTTATGGCTGTTATTAAGTTAATAAATGTCTAATGATATATATTTGAAAGTTATTCGCAGTTATTTTAAATTAAATTTAGAGTTTATTAACTAATAAAGAAATAAGTTAAAAGCACTTGAGTTAAAATTTCCGGAACTTTTACAATACTAATACTAAGAATACTACTGCTACTAAACACTAATATTCTACTTTTTAATAGTATCCAAAATATCGGATTGTTACTCAGTCAGTACCAATCGTTGGTCAGTCACCAACGATCACTAATTGAAAAAATACAAAAATGTTATTTTTCTTCAAAAAAATCAATAGTAATGACTATTTTTCAACCAAGAAAGCCTAGTTTGATCAATCCCAAAAAACTTACAAAAGTTAAAATTAATCCTTCAATATTTAAACCCAGAGCCACACATAAATTTCAAAATTTTACAAATATGACCGTGTTATATAAACCGTTGCTTGAAAATTCAAAATCAACAAGTGAAAAATCAAAAATTAAGAATACAACTCCCTTAGATGATTTTCAAACACCAATTGCTCCTTCAACAAGTACTATTAAAACTTCATCACAAAATATCAATTCAACAACAACTATTAAAACTGATAACATCAAAATGACCAAACCCGTTCCATTAAAGACACAATCTAAGTATATGAATCCTACCACACTAAAAAATGTTCAAAAAAACGTCATTAAATCAAGCTCAACAACTAAAGTAAAAAATATGACACCAAAACTTTTTGAAAAAATAAATTATTACAATAAAAATCTGAAGCTTGTTACTTCAACAACAGATTTTACAACAACAAAAATGAAAAAAAATGTTTTAAAAAAAGTTGAATTCCCAAAAAATCAGTCAAAGTCTGAGTATCTAAATTATTCTATTGATCTTATAGATACATCTTATGGTACAAGTTCTGATAACAATGTAAAAACACCTAAACTTCCTTCAAAAGACCCAACTTTTATTAAAAATATCGAAGGACACGTTGAAAATCAACCAAATAAATATGTTAAAATATATGAACCTAAATCGTCCACCAATTCTATAAAATCGAATTCTAAGAATCTTAATCAAAATACAAATAGTGGGGAACAAAAATTCGTAAAAGAAATTGAAGAGGAAAAAAAAAAAAAAGTTAATATTGCAAAGATGATAAGCGAAGAGGAAATAAATTACATCATTAAACCAGAATTACACCCCTTTGATAGTGGTGCAATTAAAATAGAGGTGAAAAATATAAATTTCTGTAGACTTAAATATTCGTAATCAGGTGGTCACAAATTTAATAGACAAGGCTTGTAATTTTTGATCCAATTATCCTTTTATAAAAAAATTAAATACATATTTTTTATTTGAGATACATTATAGAAAATATGTAGTAAATGTATTTATATTTTATTTATTTTTAGGATAGTATTAATAATTATGACCTTTTAATAAAAGAATCATTATATCGGTTGGAAGATGAAATTAAAAGACGAAATGATATAATGCAATCTCTATTAGACAAATTATTAGAAGACATGTATTTAGTCAAACAGCCTCCAACAGTAGAAATTAAAACTATGGATTTGAGTAAAAAAAACGAAGAACCAGAAGATAAGTAATTCTAAACAGTATCGAAAGCACATGAATAACATAGGAACATTTTTTAAATATTTATTTCAAGACTACATTTTTTTACTAATACCAATAAAATAAAAACCTTAGAAATTAGAAAAAATTAAACGATATAAAAAAAAAAAATTATTATATTATTTTACCGTTAAGATTAAGAATGTGATATAGACCCTATAAGTAAAACATAATAAGGTTTAATTTCTACTGAAAGTTTAATTCTACGTTCTATCTATTGTTAATGGAACAAAAATAAATACGAGTTCATTAATATTTTTGATAATAACAAATATGACTAAACTGTTTATAATGTCACGAATCAAACAGCCAATAAGTTTGCAAAGAGAAAATTGGTTGACTAGGAGAAGCGAGACATAGAAGTAATAGGTAATAATAGTGGATTGTCGTTTAGAGTTAAAACTTTGTAATGACTTGGGACAAAATGTCGACATAACTTTTAACCGAAAAATTGCCGTCACGAAACATCAATTAAACCGCAGTCGGTAGTTCTTTTCTACTGTTACTATAGGTAAAACTATTATTGCTATCATCAAGTTTTGGTGCGCATATGCATGCGGTTAAGTACTGAACAGAGTTCCGACAATAGAACTTTCCCGCGCTAGTCACTTGTGGTGACTTTTTCACAACTGTTTGATTTTAAAAATTAAACCTAAATTATTAAAGATGTACTAAAAGAAACAAATATCAAGCTCATTTGGTAAATCATTAACATTTGTCAAGGTAAGATTAATCCTTTAAAATAATTAATTTTAATTAATTACATAAGATTATGTTAATAATTTTCTTATTTACAAGAGTTATAAATTCAAAAATAATTAAAAATTATAGCAATTAAAAAATTATCATTAAATTATTCTTCATTTATGATGATTACATTAATAAAAGTATAAATGATATCCGACAGTAATTTACAACACTATCATAAAAATGCTTCGATTCAAATTTGTTAAATTTCACATTAATTCATGTATATATAGTTGTATAATCTATGATTAAAATGTCTATCAAATATTACTTGTTAAATTATTTACTGAATTAATAATAAAGAATATTTGTCTAAAAATTGTAAATAGGCGTAAATGGTCTCTTTCAAACTTTCCCTGTACTTAGCATTTCCATTTCTCTTAAATAACATACTACAGGCAATTTAATTATTTTTAGTTTATTTTGTTAAAATTTAATTAGCGTCAGTGTATTTAAAAACATGTAATAAAAGTTTTTGAATGCAGAAAAATATTTTTAAAATAAAATGTCATATTTTATAGTACTTTTAAGATACATTTTAGAACTTGTAAAAGTGAGGGAATTTTTTCTAATTTTTGACTTATAATTTCAACTACATTAAAATCAAATTCTTTTAATGCATTAATTATCAAAATCAGACCTTTAAAATCTAAGAATTTTCATGGACAAACATAAAAATAAACTTGCATGATAAAACCAAGAACTCTGCGTCGAAGCTAAAAGTAAATAGTAAAATAAAATGATTAAAGTGACAGTATTCGTAAAGTGACAAGAGATAGAGTTATAACTAATCCTATATCTATCAAAAACAAATCTATGAGGACATAATAAATTATTAGGATTTCTAAAAAGAATTAATAATATCTTTCAGAGCTCTGTATGATAAATATTGAATGTTTTAAAAACCATAAAAATCATCAAATAATGTTACACTAAAATAATAATAAAATCATAACATATAGGATTAAATTTTAATTAGTTAGAAAAGTGATATGTTAAATGGTATATGGTTAAAGTAAATAGAGTAGCAATTCTGTTATTAATTAAAAAATGGTTCGTGTTTA
Source organism: Daktulosphaira vitifoliae (assembly GCF_025091365.1). Classification (NCBI taxonomy): domain Eukaryota; kingdom Metazoa; phylum Arthropoda; class Insecta; order Hemiptera; family Phylloxeridae; genus Daktulosphaira; species Daktulosphaira vitifoliae. The sequence goes on along the minus strand of NW_026099573.1, from coordinate 38,294,971 downwards.
TTTATATTAAAATAAAAAACACTTATGTAACGCTATCAAACTACTGTAAATATGCCACAATAATTGTAGTAACATTACTAGGTATAATACAAGAAATATAACCTACAATATCGTCGTTGCTAATAAAGATGTGAATGTTAAATGAAATGAAAATTTTTAATTTATTTATTATATATATTAGTTTCTTTATTTAAAATTTAGAGTAGGCGTAGGAAAAGTGGTGACGCTCCCACCGCCCAATGCACTCTGAATACATTGCAGTAGACCTACACTCCATTGGTTGGAGTAGACTGCTCCTCTAGATTGGGGGTTAAGAGCAGGGCTAACAACTCTGCATTGTCAAAAAATCATATGTTCAGGATTCACACACCAAACTTTGGAATAGAGATAATGGAAAAAGAACTGGAAATCAGAAAATAGACTTGCTTTGGGGTACATAGAACGTAAGGACCATGCAGAAACATGGTGCGGATTTGGAATTAATGAGGAAAGTGGAGAAATATAGAATGAAGTGTGTAACTTTGAATGAAGTGAGATGGATAGATGTCATGACAACTAAGATATCACAAAGATCCATATTTAATGGTAACTGTGAGCATGGCCACAGTTTAGGAACGGGCTTTGCTGTACATAAGTGAATTATACATGCAGTAAAAATCTTCAAAGATATCAACTCAAGACTTTCAACATTAACATAAAAACAGAGAATGCTGATATTGTATTTATTAATGTACATGAACCAAATGAAGAGGAGGATGAAGAGGATTCATCGGAGAGAAGTTTTAGAATAGTTCTGGGAAATTTAAATGCAAAATTCAGTCAAGAGGCCGGATACAAGAATAATATTAGATCTCAGGTTATGTAATTTTGTCAATTTTAATTAATCGCTTGAGTTTCATTTTTATCCATATACCAAGTAATAGATGGTCAGAGCCTATATCCGCACCACGTAAGGTTCTTATATTTACCATGCTACTTTTAAATCTATTTGAGACTAACTCATGGTCAATTTGGTTCTATGTTTTCCGTTCAGAGAGAACCACGTGTACTTCTGTATATTTTTTCTCGGAAATATGGTACTTTTTATTATTAGCCTTTTTCCTACAGCAAAGTCAATTAATTTTGTTCCGTCATCATTAGCAATTGCGTGTAAGTTCTGAGATCTAATATTATTCTTGTATCTTAAGAAAATAGTATCAAGGAGAAAAAATGATCGATGGCATATAAATAAATTATAAGAAGAAAAGGCAAATGATGAGTTTAAATAACTTACAAACAATATAAATATAAATGAGAGAACCGATATAAACTATAGGTGGGGTATTATAAAGAGCACGGTGACAGAAGCAGCATCAAAGACTCTAAAAGAAAATAAAACGACAGTACCTAGAATGGATAATAACAGAGAAAGCAAGTATGATAGAAGAAAGAAGAAAGCAGCGGAAATACAGAGAACTAAGAAATCTTGTAATACGAAAGTCAAAAGACGCAAAGGAAACAATTTTAGAGGAAAAATGCAAAGAAATAGAGGTACAAATGAGGAGTGGTAGCAAAAATGCAGCTTAAATAAATAAAAATAAATAAATCAGTTTAAAATTTCTTTAACGATTATAAACCAAAAAGGGGTCAATAGAGATTAACAACGGAGTAATTATTTACGAGGACAAACATAGAGGGAACATATGGAAGAAATATCTAGAACAGCTATATGAGAGGCTAGAACTCACGGGACAAGAAATAGAGCATGAAGAAGTAATGGATAATAGCTCAAATTATAGTGTACTGAGAGAAAAATTCGATAAAGCACTTAAAGATCTGAAAAAGAAGAAGACTGCAGGGATTGACGAATCCAAGCAGAAATTTGGAAAGAATCTGGCGAAATCATGCACAGTCAGCTTTTGAAACTCATGGAGGAGATATTTAACTCAGGAGAACTTCCTCTAGACTTTACTAAGTGTATGATTATTCCTATCCCGAAAAAAGCAACCGAAAACTAATGTGATCAAGATATAAGTGTTCGACAATGTCAACTGAGCAATAATGTTCCAGATGCTTAAAAAAGCGGGTATAAAATACACTGAAAGGAGACTACTCTTTAAACTATACCAGAAAAAACAGCTGTTATACGATTTGGCGAAACTGAGGAAGAAGCACATATAAGAAAAGAAGTAAGGCAGGGTTGTACTTTCTCAGCTAGCATATTCAATGCATACATCCAGGAGGCAATTGGCATAATAAAAGAGAAAATACATTTGGATATAAAGATAAATGGCAGGAAAATCGATATGCTACGATTCGCAGACGATGTAGCAGTCACAGCTGAAAATGAAGAAGAATTGCAAAGGATGCTGAGGTGTATGGAAGAAACTCTGCTCAATGAACTGAGTATGAAAATAAATACGAAAAAGACCAAAGTTCTCGTATCCAGCAGGAGCCATAATATTACGACAAGAATTCATCTGCAAAATAACCAAGAAATAAAGCAAGTAGAAGAGTTCGCATACTTGGGAAGCATAGTAAGTAATGATGGCAGAAGTAAAAAAGAAATAGTAATGCGAATATGCCAAGCTAATAAAGCTTTTAACAATAAAATAGGCCTTTTTACTTCAAAAAATATTAGCAAACACGTCAGAATAAATCTCCTGAAGACATTCGTATGGAGTATAATGCTGTAATTGAAAAAATTTATCTCGTTTCCCGTAAATGGGGGAAATCTCCAAAAAAATTACAAATTTAAAAATCGCTAATCTTTGACATTTTTTCAATTTTTTTTACTTAAAACTACTATAACTTTTTAAAAAAATATATAATCAATATAATTTTTTTTTATAGAAGCATGATGTCTTTACCTATCATTTGGTATATTTTTTTATAAATGTGACCCTTTATTTGCCCACAGGGGCGATTCAAAATGACAATTTTCAAACTTAACTCATGAAAATGTTCCGGACACTTTTATATATATCTTAAATTAAAGATAATGTAATATAGTTTATCATAGAGAAAAAAAAAGTTCTGACTTTATTTTATCTTCACGGTGAACATGGCTACCGAATGCTATTATTGTCCGAAAATTGTCTTTTTCAATTTTTTAGGGTAATGTCTTCAACTAGATACGATTGTGATCTTTTGACGTATCGTTGAAAAAAATCGATTCGGTGAGAGCTGAGAAAAAGTGGTAACAGACACAAAAAAAAAAACACATCATAGTAAAACTAAACCTTCTCAACTTCGCATTGAAGCTAAAAAAAATTCCATATCAAATACATAAGACTGATACTTAGTCATTAATTTAGTGTAATACTTATTTTTTCATATCAAAGATGATCTAAAGGATTAGTAAATTTATTTAATTATTAATTAATAATTAATGCTAATATGTGAGTATTTGAAATGTTTTGAGTTTTTTTTTATTAAGACTAATAAATTTTTGTTATTTTTGGTGAAATATTATATACATTTTTTTTTCTAAATCAATGAATATTTTTTTACACAAATTTAATTTATAGTAGCTTTGATATATATATATATATATAAATTTCAATTTAATCTAATATTTTTTTCTATGTGCATGTTTATTGATTTAAATTTTATTTTATTTTTGGCATTAGTTTAAATTTTTTTGTAAGTAGTTATTTATAAAAGCTAATGTTATTTTAATATAAAAAAAATTTATCATTATGGATTGCAATAATAAACCAAATAAAAGACTTTGTTTTTGTGATGAGGATAATATGGAAGGAGGTGTAATAAAATGTTCAAATGTAAAATGTCCAGTTGTACATTTCCATGGAAAATGTATAAAGGTCTTCAGAAAGTTAAAGACCATTTGGTAATGTCTAATATACAGACAAAATTTAAAAAATTCATCTAAATCACTACCTCAAGTAACGATAAATAAAAATTATGCCAAATTGTCAGAGTATATTATAAATTATGGTATGAGTAATGGGAAAAGAGCATTAAGGAAAGGTTGTTAGAATAAACCACCTGAAGAAATTCATGGTACAGACTCTGTTATTGAAGATGATGACATTGAGAAATGTGAAGAAAGTCACAATAATGAAGAAAACAACTCTAAAAACATAGAATAAGAAGAGTTAACACTAAAACATCTATATAATTTTATGAAACAACAGATGACAACAAAGCAACAAGTAGAAGACACAAATAAAAGAATTTATGAATTTAAAAATTTAAAAATGAAGTTAATAAAACAATTAATATACAAAATGAAAAATTAGACGCAATGAGTAGTCACATGGCAAAAATAAGCGATAGATTTAGCAAAGTTGAACCATTTGATAGTAGGATAACTAATGAAAGAATCGAAACAATTGAAAAAAATACAATTTTAGAAGAAAAAAAATAGAAAACTTAGAACGAGCTGTAGCAAAAATAGAACATATCTTATACGACAGTAAGGTGATCAGATGCATTTCCACTTTGGATTTAACAGCATCATCGTTTTGGAAAATTCCGTTACAAAAGAATAGTAGACAATACATAGCTTTTGCTTTTCAAAACATTGTTTACCAGTACAAAGTAGTACCATTTTAATTGAAAAACAGTTTAGCTGCGTTAGTCAAACTATTACACCAAATTTTGCCACAAAAACATAATAGATATGCTTATACGTCGGATGATATTAGTCAGATCTGATAATATCAAGAAAATTTAGCACATCTAAAACATGTATTTCAAACATAAAGAGTAAATGGTGTTTTACAGTAAATTTAAAGAAATCAAAACTATTCCCTCCATCTATTTTTTGGTCTACTGACAGCTTCCGGATTACTACTCTCTCCTCAAACCACCTAAGTCCATTTTCTCTCATTTTATCCACCATTGACGCTACATCCATATTTTCTCTTATATGATCGTTCCTTATCCTATCTTCTTTAGTCACTCAACCCATCCATCTAAGTATTCTCATCTTTAATACACTCATTTTCTGCTCTATTCTCTTGTCAACTGCCCAATACTCATAATAGAATATGAAAAAATATGGAAGACTACTTAGCGTGCTCCGATTTTGAAAATTTTTTTTTCAAAAAAGGTATTTAAGAGTAGTAACGAGACTCCAAGAAAATTATTGGCGAAAAATTTTTAGGACCGCCTGCATTCGTTTTAAAATTTTGAACATATTCGAAAAAACGCTAGCTGACGTCAACGTTTAACATCTTAAAATTGAAAATATTTATCAGACCCACGCAAAGACATAAAATAATTAATTCAATCCATTCATTTTTTACCGTTTTACTAGTATTTTTCATTTTTATGTTCACGCGCATGTTTTAAATAAGAGTATTGTCTCATTTTTTCATATATATTGACTCTGAATAAATAATGAATTCTTATGTCAATTTTTCTATTTAATTCATGTTTAATACATATTATAGTTATCATATATGAATTGAATACTTATTTTTTTCTTATTATTATATCTTTTTGTTTTGATATTCTATTAGTTATTTTTATTTTTTGTTTGGTTTATAAAGTATACAGATACCTTCTGTATGAATCAATATAATTTTATAATACTATTTATATACCTCTTTCATTCGGCATACTTTTTTTTAAATCGGACCATATCCCTTTATATAAGAGGGTTCTAAACTTGAAAATTCATATAAAAAATAGAACTTTTCAACTCAATTTTTGAAAATGTTCCGAAAATACTGACACTTATATATAAGGTAGAACGGATCTAACTGAGAACTCATATAACTTATGATCTACATAACATTTTATATATATTTTTTTTTAATAAATTTTTACAATATAGAACTATATTTAAAATATGTTTTATGTTATTTTTCGCAATTATAAAAAATATTTTAAAAATTAATTTTTTTATTAAAATTTGTTTTAAGATTTTAAGATAGCCATCTTATAGATAAGTTTAAAGAAAAATTTTGATACCAAAAACACTTACTTTAATTCAGTAGTTACGTTTATACAGCATTTTGAAGTTTGTAAAATTTTGATTTTTTTTACAATTTTCCTATGGTATCAAATGTTAGTCCATAATATGTAAAGTACAGAAGTAAACACTAATTACATTATTTACTGGTAACACTACGCGATTTCTTTTCCATGGATAATAATAACATTTAACGGGCTTTATACAGAAATGATTATCTCTAATCTTTATTACAAAAGTTAGAAATATTATCGTATGTCAACTAAGAGTGTTGTATGGTTAGTCAAGTTAAATGTGATATTTTTGATGAAAGTTCCTTGTAGACCTTTGTATTTATTAATACAAAATATTAATATTTATATATTTATTAAATATAAAAAAAAATTGTATAAAGTGTTGCATCGAACTCTTTCATTTATATACATGTTTGTTATTGAAGTGACGAAATATACTACTTTACATTTTTTATTATATTTCCATAAAAATTACAATATTAAATTATTAAATATTAATTTCTTATTATATTTAATTTCTATAATAAGTATTTAAACTTTTAAAACTAAAAAATACTAATCACGATATAATTAAGGAAATAGGAGTTATTGTTGCTTTTGTAAACACTATCTACAGATTTGTATTGAAGCGTTTTTTATGATAGTGATTTTAATCACTGTCAGATATCATCTGTACTTGTACCCAACTATCCCACGTCTATATCGTTCCGCGACACCACTGTACTACCATTTTTTAACGGATTTCATTTTTTATCATCACTTTAATCTTAAGAAAAAAAAAATTTCTTTAGCATGTTTGAAGAATATCCAAAGAGGCTTACGCGCCAAAGGCGCGTGAAGCTTTTACGGCCCAAGGTCTAGCTAGACGAAGCCTAGTATTATTAATTAATAATAAATAAGTCATTTTTTCAATATTTAAATATGAAAAATCACTGTATTACTTTCTACTTCACTTTAACCAAATTATTAGTATATAGCAATACAATAAAATCCATAAATAAAGATACTATACTTAATGATTAAAACTGATAATATGGTCAAAATTGATCCACAAGAATCTAATAAAATAAATCCACTCAATTTTTTTATCTATAGAATGAGTGGGAAAATAAAAAAAAATTCTAAAAAGAAAAAATCAATCCCAACAAACACTGACGATAATTTAAAAGTCTTGTTACAAGATGAAGCATTTGTTTATTGTAAATTCAAAAATTACAGAAAAGCTATTCAACAATATACTTGGGTAAGTAATGAAAATTTTATTAACACTTTAAATTTTTCATACCGACATTTATATTAGCATTCATATAATTCTAGTTATTTCAACTTATTATTTATTTTTACGATTGTTAATAAATAAATATATTTTCATTTTACAATTTTACAATTTTATAAGTTTACAAAATTATATTTTAATCCATAAAAATCGATTTTTTTAAATTTAAAAAAATACTTTTTAGTTCATAAAATTAAACTTTTAATAAAATACAATATCATAAATTTATAGTTATATAAATTGCACTATAAAACCCTATTTAAATAATTTAATAGTTTTAAGGTTATAGTTGAGTTATTGATACTAGATATAAATAACACTAACAGCTCAAATCAAATTACTTTATTTTAAACTAAATTTGTAATTTTTTTAATGGAAATGTACGTATCATAAATTTTAATTAATTATGTATTTTTTAATTATTAAATATCATATTATATGAATGCATGGCCTTTAACTTTATGCAAACATATTTCTGATTTTTTCAATAAATCATTTAAAATTTTTTTAAGTGATTATTGTACAAAATTATTATTAATAAAAACTGGCTATAGCATTTAGAAAAATATATTATTATAATATTTTTTTAATTAATAATATATTGTTTGGCTATATTTCTTCAAAGCATGCCATAAGAAATCAAATACTTGCATACGAAGATAAAATATGCTAGTTAGAGGGCATATTAAATTCTAGTCCGTTAACTTCTTTGTCAAACAATCCTCACGATCTATGTGCTTTAATTCTCCCAATTGTCCACAACGAACTGTGCACATGGACAGGATTGAATAGGTACATCCTGGTCCGGACAATGTAGTACGAGTTGTTACTGTAAAAATATAAAAAGGGGGAGTTTACAAATGGACAGCAATCAAACAAGTCGAATTAACTGTGGGCCAATGATAAGCATATTCCATATCATAAGTCCTTATTTCCTTTAAGGTATACATTTTTTAATTTATCATTGTTTTTTAATACCTACTATTATAATTAATATTATTGGTGTTTATTCATTTAACACGTGTTGTTGAAATTTTATATTGTTATTTATGAGCTTTTCTTTTGTATTTTTTTTTCAACACTGTTCATTCAAATTTGGAATTATAATGGTCGTGTGACATTTTGATGAGAAGTAGTGGGTACAGACGTGGATGCGATTTCATTTAATTTACTATTTACTGTTTAGTGACTAGCGAGTCGCTCGGTCATTTTGACTGCATCCTGTCAGCTAAAGATAATATTTATATTATAAATATACATAATGCAGTAGTATACGTATTTCTCTATTTTTGTCTTTTCATTTACACGGTATTGTTCCATCATCATATTACGGACGTGTTTGTTCGTGTATATACTCTGTTGTCCTACTATTCTTACACACTTTTCTCCATTTCATTTTAGTCCACGCCGTCTTGCCATTCATCGTCATCACCGTTATCAACACTTCACATCAAGTTTTACATGACCGTTCATCCAACGTCCTATCCATCAATTCATCCATCGACTCAATGGGCCCCAACTTAAAGCCATCCATAATATGATGAGTATTCTTTTGACGTTTGTTCGATTTTATATAATTAATTGTATTATTTGCATCATTATTGTATTAACTTAATACTATTAAGTAATAATTGGCTCCGTCCACATTATTTGTGTTCTTCATTTTATAAATTCCTTGTATATTTATAATAAAACGTGCATTACTTCTTTAATCTTTATTAAATACCATATACAGTCTATTCTTCTTGCTTCTTTCGTTTCTATAAACCCTTTTATTACCTCAGATTATATAACAATATTGCTACTACATACTTTCTGTCTAACTTGAATGATAATTCAATAAAATATAGATTTTGCAAATATATATATATATATATATATTTTAACGCTTTATAAGCCCATTAAGGCTTTATAAGCCACCCCCATATGAGGAGGTTTCTAAACCATTGTTACTCCGAGATGGGTGGTTAGCCCTTTACCGGAAAGAAGAATGGCGACTCCAATTACCGAACTGATCTCTAGTTCGGCAAATGAAGCAACCCGTGACCGAGTTTCGATCTAGAGGCAGTGCGCGTCAAGCACTGCCGCGTTATCTACTCGGCCACACCGTTCTTCTGCAAATATATTTTATCAATATTAAATTCTTATTAAGTTAGCATGTATTTCACTGATTGTTTTTTTTTATTGTAAATTTTGAGTTTTTTCTTCAGACAACATGCATGCAATTCTTTTTAAAAATACTTTTCTATTTCATAATATTTGATTGCACTAGTCACTTCATGACTGAACACTTTCAATTTCAGTTAAAGTAACTAAATAAACAGTTAGGGTAATTGTTTTGTCCTTCGATGACATAGTTCCCTCGGAAGCTATGGGTTTGTAAGGTTATCAGTTTGGTTACCATGGTTATACAAAGGTGTTGTATCGAATTCACTCACCTTAAGTGTTACTCGAATCACTTTGGTTGGACTATATCTATTATTCTAATTAAATTAATAATAAAACGGTTACTAATATAATCTGTATTCTTTAAACAAAAAATTAAGTCACATTAACTTTAGTGCACAGTATTCATGATGCTTCTTGAGTTGCCAAATAAGTATATGCTTTTATCAACTCAACATAAAAATGCACGAGTGATATAGTATAAAAATAATTTAAGTCGCACTTTATCTGTACTTGAAAGCAATTTTTAAATCACTTATTAATGAAGAATTCTTAAATTATATTAGACTAATAATGTTATAAATACAAAACAATTAGCTCAAAAAAGGTCAGTACAAAAAAAAATTTTTCATAAAATTTATATTAAGCCTCAAATAATTTAAAGTATAATTTTTACAGCATGTTATAAAATACTATATTTTAATAATGTAGATAAATGCTTTCTAACTTTTATAGAGTGTCTAATCAATTTTTTTTTACGTATGTAATGCTCATAATTTTGATCAAAAAACTTATTTCCTTGGCTAAAAACTAAAAGCTAGATAGATGTTATTTGGATGCACTTGTATAATAACCTTTACTGAAGTACAAAGTATTTTCTTTCGTTTCATCTCTTCTCCAAAATATTTCTTAACTCTAAAATAGACAATCTGTAAGATGGCAGCTTTGGGCGATACATCGGGCGATATACTACCAACCAGTGAACATATCAAAGATATTTTACAAATGACCAGAGACTCGGAGATGATCCAGAGCTATGTTCGGGTTGCTAAAGTCGATGATGACGATGATGACTACGGAAGAGGTGACTTTGAAGAGGTACAGGGGCTTGGTCGAAGCCACAGGAATTCTGGGATAAACGGTACAAATGGACTAAATGGGGAACATAGTGGTCGTATAAAAGCTGGAAGCAGTGACAAAGGGACTAATCGAGGCTACTCAAAAAGACATGGGTGTCAACCGGGGTCGGCAACCACTACATTTAATGAACTAGCAGAAGAATTCAAAACACGAAAATCAACTACAGGAGCTGTTATCGATAAATCTTCTTTAGGAGGTTTATGGACCGGCAAGCGGCATAAGCGAGACTCTCGTTCTCGTTTACTAGAGGAAGTATATACAGACAAAGATAGAGCAGCTGCCGTTAACCTTGGGACTCGTGATATAAAAGCTTCTCTTCGAATGAAACGCCGTCAAGACCGGAACCACACGTTACACATACCGTCCACGGCTGAGTCACCTACTCTTTTAGCTCTAGCTCGTCATTGTATGAATGATGTCAAAGTATCTTTGGACTTTATCGACAAGGTTTGGATCCCATAAGCCAAACTGTTTTTTGTGGTGTATAAATTACATGAAATTTCTCATTCATTAAATTTTGTTTTCTAATGAAATATTAATACCTACAGTATTACTAATATTACTAGTATTACTATGTTTCACACAAATGTTTTATAATTTAATAATGAAAAATGGATTTTATAATTATAGTTAATCAAATAACTGTTTCTCTATTGTAGGCTTTAGAGTTGAGTCCCAATGACAAAGCAGCTTTAGTATCTAGGAGTAAATGTTACTTACTACTTGGCCAACCACATTTAGCATTAAAAGATGCAGAAGTAGCTCTAAAGGAAGATAGTACTTATTTGAAAGGTAAAATTTCAGAGTTACCTATGCAAAATTACATTATGTATTTTGCATTACACATAAATATATATAGAGTGATCGATTAAGGATAAGACACTTATTTTCTTGGAAACTATAGAAACTTTATAATTGACGGTAAAGGAAAAAATTATTTGAAAATTAGTTATTTTAATTTATAAGAAAAAATTGTTTGTAATTTCTTTTTACCACTTTATTAAATTAAAAAAACGGTAGCACAGTGGGGTCGAGGCACAGTGTAGACAAGGCATAGATATGACAAGTATAGATGATATTTGACGGTGATTAAAATCACTATCATAAGAAACGCTTCGATGCAAATCTGTAGATAGTGTTTCATTTAGAGAAATTGGTAGATTATTGCAAAAGCAACATCAACTCTTATTTCTTTGATTATATCCTAATTAGTAATTCTTTGATTTTAAAATATAATATATGAATAAATACTAATTATAATTATTAAATTTAGTATGAAAATAAAAAAGTAAAAAAAATTTAATAAGTTTAATTTCTTATGTCTTATGACCTTTATTCTATGTCAATTAAACTATATAATATTCATGAAAGTCAATATATACTCCTAATAAGATATTTTAAAATAAAATAAAATACAAAACCTAGAATTTTAATAGAAAAATAGCATATTTTTGAATACGGTAGCCATTTGCGCATAGAAGATAGGTCATCGGGACAAATTTTTTTTTTCATTTTATAGTACATAAAATAAGCTTTAATTTGATATATGTTTAAAGGACGCAGTATTTCCGACACACTTTTAAAAGTTAAGTTGAAAAAGTTCTATTTTTTATAGAATGTTTCAAGTTTTGAACGCCCCCTATATATGGGAAAATTGTCAAATGTTAAAAAAAAGTATGTCAAATGAAAGATGTACTTACAATGTATTTAGAAAAAAAAATGTGTGCTGATAATTACATTTTTCGAAAAGTTATAGCACTTATAAGTTGAAAATTTAAAATCGAAAATTTTAACACAAAATTAGCGTTTTTTTAACTACGGCAGCTGTTTAAATGTAGAAGATAAAGTGTCGGGACAAATTTTTTTTTTCATTTTGTAGTACATAAAATAAGCTTTAATTTGATATATGTTTAAAGGACGCAGTATTTCCGGAACATTTTCAAAAACTACGTTGAAAAAGTTAGTTTTTGTAAAAAAGTTGCTATTTTAAATGCCCCCCAATGAGCAGGATAAGTGTTAGATTTTCAAAAAAATTATATTAAATGAAAGGGAAACATCTAATGTTTTAGTATAAAAAAAAATTATGTTGATTTGTTGATTTTTGAAAAAGTTATGGAAGTTTTAAGAAAAAAAAGTGAAAAAAATGACGAAATTTACCGATTTTTNTTAAATTTGTAATTTTTTTGGATATTTCCCCCATTTGCGGGGAACGAGGGAATTTTTTTCAATTTTTAAGGGTAATGTCTCCAACTAGATACGATTTGTGATCTTTTGACGTATTGTTGAAAGAAATCGGTCCAGTGAGAGCTGAGAAAAAGTGGCAACAGACATAAAAAAAAAAAACACCTCATAGTAAAATTAATACCTTCTCAGCTTTGCATCGAAGCTAATAGACATCCCATTAAAGAAAATTAAAGTTAAGTTTTTTAAAGTCTGAAGGAATGAAAAAGAAATATTTAAGTACATATTATTATAGTTTTTCGATACTACTTTTATTTTATAGAAAATATTAAATAATTACTAAGCAAATGAGTGTCTTATTCTGTATCTTAATCATTTACCATGTGTATATGCATTTTATTCAAAAATTAATGTCAACTTTATTTCTATAGCTATTTACCAGAAAGCCGAAGCTCTTTATCATCTAGGTGATTTTGAACATGCTCTTGTATTCTATCATCGTGGATTACACGTAAGACCAGAACTAGAACAGTTTCGACTAGGCGTACAGAAAGCCAGAGAAGCTATCGAAAATGCTATAAGTAATATAACAATGTATATAATTAGTGGTTTATTAAGAAGAGTAATTTTTTCCAGGTAAAATAAGAGAAATAACCAAAAGTAAACCAGGTTTTATAGTAAAATATAACGAAACCAAACAAGAACCCACAATAAGAAGAACAAAAATTTCACCCAAAATTCAATCGAAACTCTTACTTAGAGAATTATGTATAGACAAAAATTACTTAGAACATTTAACAACCGATCCTAGTGAGTTGAATCGTCGTTAAAAATTTAAGACTGTTTTTATAAAATAAGTTTAATACTCATAGAAGGATACAAATTTTGAAATAGCTAAAATCTCGTCTAATCTATAATCTATCATTGCAAAATATGTTTTTATATTAATATTGTATTAATTTGTGATTTAGACTTGGTAAGCGCTAACCAGGAAAACAAAAACCAAATACTAAATGAAATAGAGGATGGCATTAATTTTTTGAATAGCAGAGAAGAATTTTGGAAACAACAAAAAATTGTTGGTTAATCTGTTATTGTGAATTTATTTAATTTATAACCATATTTTATGACAAAAAAATATTTATGCCTTTATCTTGAAAAAATTTCGCATTTATATTTAATAAAAATAAGTCGATATTTTTAAATCTATAACTACGTTTTACAGATCTATTTAATATATTTTACACACTAATAATTATTAATTATAATTAAAACACTTTTTACAAGTCGTTATATTTTTCGTTGATGTTCTTAATAAAAACAACAACTAATAAATCACGAGTTGTAATATAAATAATATGTTTAGTTTAATTGATGTCAAAAACGTAGCAACTTAGTAAATATTTTGAACTAATCAAGTGTTCAATGTGTATGGTTCATTTATTTAATTCTATTTATACGAAATGACGTAATTTAACAAAAAAATAAATAAGTAATCAAACTTAAAAGAATTAAATGTCTTTACTTTAAATATTTAAAAAAAATAATTGAATTAAAATCGTAAAATTCAAGCCGCGCTTTGTAAAATGATGATTTAAATAAAAAATCGAAAGGAAACATATTTTTATTCCCATATTCGAGTTAAAAATGTATTACCATTCATAATTCCTAAAAAAAAATAATTCATTCAAATTTTCAATTATTGAAAAATTGAAATTCATTCCGTGTGCATTCCAAAATAAATTTTTTATGAAAATATTAAATCACCTATATTTTGAAAGGAGTAACTTTAGATAAAAGCACTTTTATACAGGGGTGACATAAAGGGTTTAAATAAAGAGTGAATAGTAATCCCCCTTAAGGTACCCTGACCTAGCAGCGACTGGTCACTGCATGACAGTCGCCGCAACGTCATACAACAAACGAAAAATTACCGCCATTATCAGATATTGTACGTATTTTAAACAATTCATATCAGTGTGCTTTTTGTACTACGACTATTGAGTCTGTAATGTCTTATTTATAGTATTGATCGGTTTGAAAATCAATAACATAAATTAATTATTTTTTGTTGTTATATATTTTTTATGATTTATTATTATTTTAAATAGATATATTAATTTAAATAAAATTATTTTATACAACAGCATGTTTTATACAACTTAAGTTTAAATGTGTGTGAAGTTAGCAGTTCTAATCAGATATAATTAGAATATACACCGCAAGAGGGCGCTACTTAGTTTAAAAAAATGTTATATTATATTGTACTTTTGACAAAGTTCCGAGGGGTGTTCACTTAAAAGTTATGTTCAAAATAAAAGTTTATAAAATTTCCTATCGAATAGCATAAGTAACAAATGGTACTCGAGTGTCCAAGTAACCGTATGAGAGAAATTGCTGGGCAATTTTAATAGTAGTCACACTATTATATAGCTGTGTGATTGCTTTTACTTTCGAGCGGCGCTCGGTTTTTTTATATTTTTGACAAAGTTCCGAGACGAGTCCAGGCAATAATTATACACCAAATAAAAGCTTATAAAATTTCCTATCGAATAGCATAAGTATATCAAGGACACTAACACTGAATTCTCCCATTGTGAAAAGAAATTTTTTATTCATATTAAAATATTTAACGATATATTTTTTTTTGCGTCTCTCATTTATTTTTCTTAGGTCTCACTTTATCAATTTTTTTAAACGTACGTACAATGTTCACAACTTTTGTCTATTTAAAGATATTACCATCATAACTTAAAAATGATTCCCCCCTTATCAAATAATAATTTGCTTAACCAATTTTCTCCATATAAATAATTAATTTCTAATGTGTTTAAAGTATAAAATACTTTAAACACATTATCCATATGAAACCTAATTTGACAATATATTATATTGTCAAATTAAGCTTCATATGGTTAAAAGGTTTCAAGGCCGGATCACTGACGTATATTGACACGCTTAAAAAGATCAGAGCTGAACCCTCCCTCCCTGAGAGAACTGTCAAAGGACATTACTGCAATGCGAAGGACGGAAGCGGGCCATTTGTTGGTCGAAATGAGCAGAGGTTCTGGGGTAGTAGACAGGGTGAACTCGGCGATCAAGCGGGTGGTTGGAGATGAACTCATTGTGGCCACTATGAAAAACAAGAATAGGTATATTTGGATTGGACGAAGTAACTACCCAGAAGGAAATGCTGGAGGTGCTGGACACCATAACGAATTTTCGGGCGGCTGGATTGGATGTTAATGTTACACTAGGAAACACGCCCAGAGGACAAAAAATGGCAATAGTTACTTTGACCTTAGAAGCGGCGAGGAAGTTAATGGAGAAAGGTCGGCTATGTGTCCTGCAGAGTGAGACAATGGGTTGACAGTAAAAGGTGTTTCCGGTGCTTGGCATTTGGCCATGATACCAAAGACTGCACTGGCTCTCACCGTGCGAAGTGCAACCGAGGCTGCGGTCAAGAGGACCACATAGTTAGAGACTGTAAGGGCTCTGACAATCAGCAGAAGGCTTTTGGAGAACAGTTGCGGCTGGAGGAAGCAGCATGACAAGACCGAACAGCCGGCAAGCCAACAGAGGCGAGGAAAGGTCGGGAAATGAATGATGGCGAGTCCTCGGTGACACATCAATGACGTCGAGCACCATGAAATTTCTGCAGGGTAATTTGAACCACTGCAGGGATGCGATGGATATTAAATTAATTTATACTTAACAAAATAGTTTACGGTTATCACACTTCTATCTTGGAATATAGCATTATTTTATATTTTAAATATTCAAGATACTACTGAGTAGTCTAATAAAGTTCATCTCAAAATATACGAATATAATTATAAGAATAAATTAATATGTTATATTCTTAAAACAAAAATTATCTTAATTAACCATTCTCAAACTTTGATTTATTGTTAAACAAAATAATAGATCTTGCTCTGTTCGCATCCATACGATTCGGTACGCATACGTATCCTTTAAATTGTTTGAATAGTCTATTTTGAAAGTGATAACTTTTAAAATAACAACTTTAATATAAAGACTGAAGTTATTTTAATTTCTAAAATTATTAAGATAGCCATTCAAGAGGATAAAATATTTTTAAGTACTTTATAGTATAAAGTTTATACCAGTGTTTCTTGAACTGGTTCCGCGAAACTTAAGTGTTTTTTTCAAAATTTATTTGGTATTATAAAATATTAAAGTATTTTAATTTTACATTTAGTCAATTTTGGTATGAAATGTACGTTTAGTAATAGTATATAGTCAATATTATTTTGAACTAATACAACATAAAAAAAGGTCGAAAAACGACCGTCGATAACGAATTAGATAAAATAAACAGATAAAATTAGTATTTGGTTGCAATACGGCCGTGTCGTGCGTTTTATTTATTTTTAAATGGGCTTTAACGACATCACGAGGACATTACCGATACCGTACTACAGAGTACATCAGTACGTAGTCGTCTGTTGTTCGTTGTTGCGTGTAGTGTTATAACTTATTTAACTAATACTACCACCAATATGAGTAAACAAACAAGGAAAAAAACAAAAATTCGTAAATATGATCCCTCGTACATAGCGTTCGGATTTACATACAGATGGTACCCTCAATGCGTTATCTGCGCGGAAGTTTTAAGTAATAGTGCTATGGCTCCAGTAAAACTTACTAGGCATTTGAAAACAAAACACGAGCAATATAAGAATAAGTTAATAGATTTTTTTAAAAGAAAAGATAGCGAATTGAATGCTGACACGACTNAGTTTTAAGTAATAGTGCTATGGCTCCAGTAAAACTTACTAGGCATTTGAAAACAAAACACGAGCAATATAAGAATAAGTTAAAAGATTTTTTTAAAAGAAAAGATAGCGAATTGAATGCTGACACGACATACGTCACAAAAATGTGGTCGACACTGGTTTTGAGGGTAGAGACCCGTGGGCCGTTTATTAAATGAGCGACAACACATTATTTTAATAAAAATAAAACAAACCGAAAAGATAAACACAGTAATAATAATCTTCGCATAATATCGCGGCACTTTCGCTGGCGTCGACGACGCGATGTCCGGCCTAATCCTTGGACGGCAAATGGTTAGCAGCGTTGTAGGCGACGGTGCGCGGGTGCGGATCGGTTGGTTGACGTTGTCGCTTTCACAACGGGAGGAAGACTCCCGCACCATTTGCGGCGGATCGTCGTCGGATGTACGGCATTTGCCGAACTTTGCATCATAGCGTATAATAACACACAGTGTTGGTCAATCAAATACTCATAGTAGGGCGACGGCTGATAAAGGTGGCACGAGTCGCGGGGCATCATGTATAACGAAGCGACGCGGGCCGTGTCAATGCTCAGAAAACACTAATTCGAAATACAGGAACTGAAAATGAGTTAGCTCTCAAAGCTTCATTTTTTATATCACTTCGCATTGCAAAATCAAAAAAAAATTTCATCATAGGAAAAGACTTAATTATGCCTTGTATGGTGGATGCCAGGCTTACACTTTTGGGAGATAATGCTGCTAGAAAAATCAAAACAATACCTCTTTCTAATGATACCGTTTCAAATCGTATAACTATGATGAGCGATGATATTCATCAACAACTTTTAACAAAAATAAAAATCAAAAATCTATGCTCTTCAATTAGATGATTCGACTGACATTACTGATAAAGCACTGTCAGCTACTTGTTGTATTGGATCCTTTCAATATTCAACATTATCATATTTATTCTTAGCTATGTCAATTATTTTAAATTTTAACTATTATCATCACTTCTCATCTTAACTACATGGGGTAGACTCTGCATGATAATTGGTTTTGACAAGTTTTTACACTGCTTATCGATCTGATGCAACCTCATAATGGCTGAGGAATCCAGTAGGGGGGCAAGGTGTGTGTCGCTTAAAGTTTCCGTATGGTTACCCATCCGGTAACCAACAGCAAACAGCGCAGCTGAACACCAGTGGTAATGTGGCGACGGAATGATCCACTGCGTCACTTCATGTAATTTTAACTAGTGTAATAAAGTAATTTAAAATCATATTCATCCACATAGCAATGAAATATTTCTAGAATATAACCAGTATATTTTGAAATATTGTCAAAATATTTTCACGACATACTCAAACTATATTTCTAAAATATTATTTAAAAACATTGACAATATTTTGCAGGATATTTTATGGAAATAAATAATATATTACTCGATACTTGTATATAATTATTATTTATAGATATCCATACGTGAAACAGTTTAATATGTAGATATTTAATTGCATTGTCACATTCATCATCTATTAAAGGCAATGACTTATCGTTGAAGCTACTCCTCTCTATTTGACGCCAAATTCTTCAGTAAAACAAAAGGTACACAGTTTATTAATTGCAGGATATTTTCAAAATATTGTTTCCTTGGGCGTCCTCTTGGTATCTTCCCAGTTATTTTTCCTTCGAAGATGATTATTAAGTAATTGTGTCGGACGATGTGTCTGATTAAATTTATTTTTCTTCATTCAATCACCTTCATTAGCTGTCTATCTTCTCACACTTACTCATTTCTTTTCTTATCTATCTATTTTGTCTTTGTTATTTTTCTTCATATCCATAACTCTAACAAATAAACATTAATAAAACAAAAAAGTATAAGGGAAATTTTCGTACATTATAACTGTAAAATAAAAATCTGAATCAATATTCAGATAAATAATAAATATAAAAATAGTTTTAAATGCATGGTGATCTTTTTAACACTAGCCACTCAATTTCTCTTGAAATAATAAGTTTTTTGTTAGTTACAAATGGGGCTATAGTCCCATTTTTATATACTTTCATAATTCTGGACAGTAAACAAGGTGAAGAGCTTGCTTTGTAATATCTTCATTTTCCCTTAAAATGCAGTTTATTTGTGAGAACTACAAATGAATTTATGGTAGCTTAAGTCCTCAGCCCTAATGCAAACTGATCTAATGTACATATTGTATATATTTTTTGAATATTCCATTTTATGGAATTATTGTGATTTACCACTAACAAATAAAATGTCTTTTTTTTTTGTAGCTTTGTTTTATTGTAATATAATTTTTGTATTACAGATGTTTAACATAAAACAAGCATTTTTTTTATGGTATGGTGGGTGGTAATGGTAATGATGGAGGAAGACGTGGTCGAGGTGGTGACACCATCAAAGTAGTGAAGCCTTCTTCACATAGTAAGTAAATTTTATTTCTGTGAAATTCTGCAACATTATACAATAGAGAAAATTACTACATAATAATATTATAATCGTACGATACTCAAATTTCACTACACAAAAAATATATTGTTATACACTTTTTTTTAGGATTACATTTAAAATATAGCTCAGTTATGGCTTGTCTATCATTTTATGCTTTCCGTGTATTAAGCTTCCTAAAATTGGGACTGTGAATTGCAACATTTTTAACTGTATATGTTAATCCAGGAGCTTCAATAAATGTAATAAATTTATGGTAACTTCTAGAATAATTAAACAGAGAAAAGTGAAATATTATTGTCCTTAGTCTTTCATTAGAACATTGAAATAAAATAAATGAATAGAAAAATTAAAATGTGTATGTCATACTTCATTCTTATTTGGAGTGGATAATTTTTCTTTATACATCTAAAGGGAAAGATTATGATTATAAAAAGAATATTATTACATCTTCAATTTTACCATAAAATGTTTATTTATTCCATTTTTTTTTCTTTTTTTTAGTTGAATATAATATTTAGATTACTTAATATTAGACATTTTGTCTATTTCCAACATTTTTAAAATGTATTTTAAACAACTAAATTTATATTATGTTTACTTAAATTAAAAATTTGTTTTAGGGCGTTATTTGTGCCATATGAAGGACCATACAATAAATCAATGTCCTCACAAAGGTAATACTTTTATATTTATTTTTGTAACAATTCAATAAACTTGTTATACAGAGTGATTCGTTTATCATGACCACTTAATTATTTGAAAAATAACAATAATTTTTTTTATTGATTTCTTTTATTTAGTTTGGTATTTTTCTATTATAAAATATTTTTAATTTATATCTCTTATATTTTATAAAGCTGTCAACTTGATTTTTTTAAATGGAAACATGTGTAATAAAATTGCTTATTTAATGCATAATGATTTAATTAAGAAAGTGACTGATCTGATCGATAACAACTTTTAGACCAGTATTTTGTAAGTTATTAAAAGTTTAAAGTAATGACTGGAAGTGAAGAGTGGTTGCTGCTATTATTATTATTAGATATTTTTTGTTGTATTCTTCCTCCTTCCTAGATATAAACATGTCAATAACTTCCAAAATACTGGTCCAAAATTGTTATTGGTCAGTCATTTTCTTAATTAGATTTTGATCTATTAAATAAGCGCTTGTTAATTACACATGTTCCATTTGAAAAATTTAAGTTGATAGCTTTATACGATATGAGATGAAAATTAAAAATTTAGAAAAACATAGAACCAAGAATTTAGAATCAAATAAAAGAAATCAATAAAAAAATTATTTTTATTTTTTGAATCACCTGTATATCTGTTTATCTTTTACATCATGTTAAAGTTTAATGATTATTGAACATTGAACAGTGAAATAATAAAATTTTGATTTAAAATCACTTAACTTAAACTTATTGTAACAGATAAATAGTGTTTGAATAAAAAAAATTATAAGAACAAAATTGTAATATTTTTCTACTATATAAACAAATTTAACTACATTCTTAAATAGAGTATTATTTTGAACAAAACAATTTTTCTCTTTATAGAAAATAATTAAAGACTGAAAAAAAGTTTTAATTTTAATTATAGGCACTCATTTTCTCAAGAACTATTGTTAAATTTAAAAAAAAATTTCAATTAGAAAATGTCTTATTTGACTACAGTCATTTTTTTTTTTTGACACACGGAAACTATTATTTTAACTTTTAATACATTTGAATTAAAA
Source organism: Daktulosphaira vitifoliae (assembly GCF_025091365.1). Lineage (NCBI taxonomy): Eukaryota > Metazoa > Arthropoda > Insecta > Hemiptera > Phylloxeridae > Daktulosphaira > Daktulosphaira vitifoliae. Next base: position 38,273,292 of record NW_026099573.1, on the reverse strand, counting down.
TAACATTTTGAATAAAAATTTACTTTTCAACTAAATGTTGTAATATTAGATAATCAATGATAAGATATCCAATTTTTATTTATTTTTAAAAAAGTGACTTGATTCAAAATAGTGTATTTATTCAGATCTAATATTCATATTTAACCAGACTCTTGACCACCAGATTGAAGGAGGCACTTCAGGAAATGGACGTATGGGTACACCAGTCATTGATGACCTGCACTATCTTTCTCTTGATCGTTGAGGAGTGGCAGGAGGAGCAAAATGAGGATTTAGCGCCGAAGAGCCAATACAACGCGGTGGTAAGAAGAATCAAGAGGCGACGTGGGCCACGCTGAAGTAATGTCTCATGGCAGAGTTCCAGAGCGGTCCACATTAATTCAAATGAAGAAGGAAAACAAAAAAAAAAAGTATTGGACTAAAATTTAATATTTCTGTCACAGTATATATAAGAAATCATCCATTAAAAAATGTTAATCGTTGAAAGCTATAGATCTACAACAATGTATACTGGTTTATTTACTTATTATAATAAATATATACTGGTTTAATGTTGTTCTGAAATAAAATTCAAAGTGATATTTACACTCATTTTTTGGGATTACCAGTAGGTCTATGAATATTGTTAACAGAAAGTATAGAAAAACAATATTATGATTATGCTAAAAGTTAATTGAGAAACATTATTACTATATTTGTTGATTTGTATGAATTGTGTCATGTTTCGCACAACTTCCATGCATTGATTCACATTGCAAGTGATACTAAAAAATATGGTTCCTTAGAAAAAATATTAGCTTTTCCATTCGAAAATTTTATGCAAACTATAAAAAAGAAGTAATATCAGAAGTTAAACTATTGCAGAAAATTATTCGGCGTTATGAGGAATATTGAGCTTACTCCATAAGTTTTAAAAATTCAAAAAAAGGAGCATATGGTCCAATCAGGGTAAAATATGATAATGAAAATCGATTATTGGTGTCTGGTGTAGAAGATCCACAATACAGTAAGTGGAGAACCCCTAAATTTATAATAAAACTCAACAAGAAAAAATTTTGTGTTAAATTAAAAAATAATTTAATTACGGTTATTGATAATATAGCCACTTGTTCAATAAACAATAACACAATAATAATTGGTAGATATTTCGAAAAAATTGAAAACGATTTTATTCATCCATGTAACTCAAGTTGATTAGAAATTTATTAAATTTAAAAAAAGGCCGTTTACACAGTTTTTCTATTGGCATAATTCAACAAAAATTAGTGTTTACCTTTAGATCTAACCAAGCNAAATTAGTGTTTACCTTTAGACCTAACCAAGCGCACAATGGACCAACAGGTCTGAGTGCATGGGCATTATGTCCACCTCAATAATAGACCTAACCAATGAACCAATTATAGTAATATCATTTTGCGTTCTGAATGACAATTATCAAGATAGGACTTCATTATAGTGGCTATTTACAAAGTAAACTTAGAGTTATTTCATTATAACTTAACAAGTTATAAACATATAGTAAAATATTTTTAAAACTATGAAGTTAGTAAATTCTTATGTACTTTTTTTAGGACTTAGATTGTTGTACTTTCAATGAAAAGAATTACATCCAAATTTTTCAATTAAATGGATACATTGCCAAAAAAGGATCACAGACTGGAAGATGTTGGTATCCTTACAGCAAAAAAAGAGTTTCCGACCTCCAAAGTTCATTTAAGTAATGATAAAATTACTAAAATGATAACAAAAAATACAGTCTAAACAAAAGAGATGGGACCTGGTTCATTCCAGAAAAAATTGCTGGCCGTTTGGGAATTCTTTTACACATTTAGAAATATTAGTCAAATTAGATCAATTACATATGAAAAATACCCCCTTGTAATTAAATTGTACAATATTTCATTAATTATTTTTATAATTTTCAAATGTGTTATTATACAGTTAAGAATATAAATTACCATCAGTTAAACCATAAACTTAAATCTTAAAATCTCAAAAAACAGACATTTTGCAAGTTTTTTTGTTATAACTGTTAATTTAAAAATACAAACAAACTATTAATAAGGGTGTTAATAAGTTAATTTAAATCCTTATTTATAATTAAGTTTAATTTACATAAATTTGTACATTTTAATAAAGACAAAAATATACTAAAGAATGATCAGGCACATTAGATGATGATTGTGAAAATGAAAGTGACTCAATTAATAATACTGATTATGCAGAGAGTGTTGATAGTAGTTCAGCTACTATTGCAAATGTTAGAAATCGAAAAAAATAAAAAAGATATTCCTCGAAATGTTTTATTACCCAATAACAAACATGACCATTTCCATGCCCCTCTAAAAAAACATTAAATGGTAATATAGAATCTAAAAACAAAAAGCAAAAATGTTTACAAGTAGGTAATTATTATAATTAAGTTATCCATTATGTTATTTAATAACATGTATATGTAATTTTCATAAATGATAAATTTATCACTGAAACATAATTTTTTGTTTTTATTATAAAGTACTTATTTTCTGTTAATGACATAAAAAGGTTGCTCTAAATTCAAAGTTATTTAGAGAGTGTAGCAATGTGAATGTTTTCATAAAAAATTAAAATAAGAATATACAAAAACCCTTTATCTAAATAACTAATACAGTTCAATATTTCATGTGCAAAAATTCCAAGTATCTAAAATAACAATTTCTGTAATACATAAATGCTTAGTTTATATAGAAGTTAACCGTGTATATTATTTGTCTTTTTATTACTATCATTAATCTATTAGATCATTCATTAGAGCTCATCACTGGAAATGCTACCAATGACTATTCTGTAGCTGCAGAATCAGAGGACATAAAGCTACTAAACGTTTTAAACAATAGTGATTACTTGAGCATGTCAGAATTCAAAGGTGTTATAAAATAAATTATTTTAAATACATCTCTATCTAATTGACAAGTAAATGGTTATAAAACCCGCAGGGGAATCCGCAAGGATCATGGTCCTATCAACCCCGCGGACCCTAGTTAATTCAGTGAGGGTAGCAACACGACTACAAAACAGAACCCAGGCTGAACACAGCGATCTGAAAAGTCCACCATGAAACAGAGGTTGGCCCGAAAGGACAAACATTGTTCCTAAGCGTGGACGAGAAGAGTATAGTCAAACTGGAAGAACTGAAGCGCAGTCCATATTTTGGAATAGGCAGTGTTTGCTTCACAGACTATGTTGCCAAGCAGCCATCAGCCCAGGTTGTGAAAAAATCAGCTCCTCAAAAATCTGGGAAACCCAACCCAACCAGTGCCACTCGGGAAAGGAGGTAAGGCACAGGTAAGAAATAAACGAAATAAACGAAATAAAGAAATAACTATTAAGGACCCTAACTGAGAGGCATACAACAACTTTTCAAACAGCACTTATTCTTCACTTAATATGACTATTATTAGAGTAACACTAAATGATGGTAAAAATATTATAGTAGCTTCAGGATACTTACCATATGAGGTCACAGACCCAGGTAGGGACCTAACTATGCTCTTTAATTATTGCAAAAATGAAAAATTAGAACTAATCCTAGGTATGGATGCTAATGTACACCACACTATTTGGGTGAGCAGTAACATCTACCAAAGAGGAAAGGTTATAATGGATCTATTGCTGACTACAGACCTCAGTATACAGAACAGAGGTAGCGAACCTACCTTTGTAATCAGGAACAGGCAAGAAGTCAGTGATCTGACAGATTATTCAAAAGGGTTACTTCAAAAGATAATAGGGTGAAGGTGTCCTCCGAGCCTTCTCTTTCTGATCATAGGCACTTACAATTCACTTTGGAAATTAACAAAGTTGAGACGGAGTACTATAGGAACCCAAAAAGAATAAACTGGGACAACTACAGGGCAAATCTTTCTCGTGACCTGAAACCCTACAGTTTAGATTGGGGTCTTAGACAGAGTACTGAAAGAGCTGTAAATATACTACAGGACTTCATTGTCTCGGCTTACAACGAAAGCTGTCCTTTAATAGAAAGGAAAGGAACAGGACAGGGTGTAGCTTGGTGGAATGTTAACCTATCCATATTAAGAAAGATTTTACGTAGCTCTTAAATAAAGTAATGAAATCAAGTTTGGAACAACACTGGGAATCCTATAAGGACGCCTAAAAAAACTACAAATCTGCATTGAAAAAGTCCAAAAGTGAAAGCTGGAAGAAGTTCTGTGGGGATATACAAAAACTCCCTAGAGCAACTAAACTTCTGCAATTACTAAGAAATAGATCAAACAAAATTGTCGAAGCAATACTACTGCCAGACGGCATGTTCACCAATAAAGATAATGAAACATTATCACATTTGATGAACACACATTTTCTGACTTTGGAATTAAAAAAAGAGAACAGTCACATGATGTACAGGACAAACGTGTGACCTGTACTGATTGGAAACTAACCAGGAAAGTGAAAATCCCAAATGGAATGAGGTGGGTAATAAAAGCAGGAAAGCAAAAGGTCAGGGTGGTGTTTATACCTAAACCTAACCAGACTAACTATTATGAAGCAAAATTCTACAGGCCAATAAGTCTCACTTCATTTCTTCTTAAGACTATGGAGAAACTTATTGATAGGTACATCAAGGAGGGACCTCTAAAGGAGCACCCTTTATATAGGAAAATTGTTCACACATGATAACCGACTTTTTTCTACTTGCTCTTTGTATAGCCGCTGCGCATTTAGTACATTGTTGCCCCACCCTCCTCAATATATACTAGCTGTCTAAACAAAATACAAGTCAATATCTTCTTTGCCTATATTGGTACAGACTATAACGTCTGTAGACTATATACGTGATATACCACATTAATAAGGTTAATGCGAAAGAAATTATTCGTGCAATCGACGACCGAAGCACAAAGGAAGCCTTGAAGATTGTATCTCCAAATACAATCTTAAACCTTCCCCGGTTAGCGTCTCACCACATAAGTGTCCGTTCTGTAACGCACGCCATTGTCGTAATATGCACAATGTTCTGCATTACGCATCTTACATTATCAATAAAAAATTACTACTCTATATTTACTACCAATTGTATACAACACAAATAATTAATTTATCTGTCATAACATATACACATTTGTACAATAGCTATTATATATGTATATACATGTTAAATTGATTATTGTATACTATGCATCTTATCTTAAAAATAATTATCACGTTATGTTCAAATTTTACACAATAAACTGAAAATCACTAAAAGCGCTGACGGCAACAACCCATCATGGGGGTAATTAAAAGTAATATAAAAAGGCGCTGATTTTCTGAGAGAGTAGAATTCTCTCTTCTTTTTGAAGATTTGAATTCAATAAAGAATTCAGGATTCTTCTATTTGATTTATTTTGAACAAACTAGCCGCGACCCCGTGTTGTCGTCGGTATATTTTATAGCGATTTCAAATACAATTATTTTTGCGTCAATACGTTATTTATTTATTAATAAGGAAAAGTATAAATCTGAAAGTGAGATATATAAAAGAAGTAAGTAAATTTATATTAACCCTATTATTTAGAATTAATAATCTGAGTAAAGAATGGTAAAGCAATAGATTTTTCAAACATCATTTAATTTAATTATTAATAACTAGTTAGTGCTTGGTCATGTACTTCGAGNTTAGTGCTTGGTCATATACTTCGACTGGGTGTCTGAGAGGAGGCCTCCGCCACTCCATGAACGCCTCAGTATTTCCACTAAAGCACATACCAGTTAACATCACGCTTCGACTGGGTGTCAGATAGGAGGCCAAGACCCCGGCCACTACAAGAATACCTCAGCGTTTTAATACCTCTATGAGAGGAACTTAATTTGTATCTTTTTATATCTACTTGTCTTTACTGTTCTAAATCCTCGGACTCTACTACCCCGATAGAACCTTGTTGCTCCTGAATTGACCAAATCCCTAACATCCAACCCGGGTCAAATAAAATTCCCCATTCACCCCGTTTTTTGCTTTTTTTTTTGTATTACTACACCATGTCATCAAACGCTCCGTCAGCCGACCCCGCACCCCAAGCCCTCGGCCTCTCCATCCCCTCCCTCCGAGCATCATCCCTAAGTGATTTCGGCAGATTGGACTCTACTTATAGGAGAATCAATCTTGAATTTAATATAGATGGACAGGAGACGTTAGCGAAAGCTACCTACCTCCAAATCGAGCAGTTGTGCAACATAGCTTTGCCAATTACCCGAGAAGATTGGATTCGCATGTGGAAGTCCACCATCCTTAAATGGTTACAGGACGTCTACGAACAGGAAAAGGGCAGAAGACCCGATAACTTTATACGAACTATCCCTATCCCTGCTCCCCTCGCCGACTTTTTGTTTTCAATAGGACAGTTCCATAGCTGTGCCATAGGCACCATCTTTGACGTGATTCAACCTAAACGTTCAGGAACACCAGAACCTTGGTGGTCGCTAGACCCGACCATTCAGGATAATTGGTCTATTGCCTTGTTTAGGAATCAGACTCTATACACAATGAAAGAATTCCCTCCTCCGAGCGAATTTAAGGATAGAGCCATTGCTGTCACAGCAATTAAAGATGACTCTACACTACGGTCAGTCCGTAGTCTTACCAATGAACCGACCCCCGCGAACGGATACCTTCGTTTTGTAAACGATGAGTTATTCCTCAACGGACAACTTCGATAACTGTAATCTACGTATCGTTGATTCACTCAAACGACGATCCATCGTTCAGTCGTATATTGGTTCTTACGTCATAAGTAGTAATACTTAAGTTTATTTTATTTTTATTTATTATTTATATATATTTTTAAATCAAATATGACAATTTTAATGTATTTATTTATTTTATGTTTGTTTATATTTACTAAATTAACTCTGTTAATTTACTTTATTTTGTTTACTTTTCTGACTCTTTGTCACTCGACACACATACCCTTAGTGGGTATTATGTAACCCCCCTTTTATTTTACTTGTATATATTTTTCCTTTTAACGATCAAGTCGCATTAGAGACACTAATCGGATGGCCTCCTCTACATCTAGAGGTTAAAGCTTACGCACAAGCCACAGCACTAAGATTCCACAACTTAGGTATGTGGACTCTGGAGACTGACCCAGCAGAACATGGTAAAATAATAAAAGAAATAGACCAGAGCTTTTTGGAATATCCCTTGGACTATATCAAATCGGTTCTTAAGAATAACATTTCCTACAAAGTGGAAATCACTACACGTAGAGAATGGAATATTAAACACCTGACTGAAGAAGGAGGATTTGTAATATATACAGATGGATCAATAAAAACAGATAATGTAGGTGTTGGTATTTGGGGTCTAAAGCTACGAATAAATGTCAGCATGTTATTGGGCACGCACAACACCCTCCGTTTTCCAAACAGAGGTGATAGCAATACTGATAGGGACTCAGAACCTGCTGGTACACAAAAATAGGAAGATAACTATGTTAAGTGACAGTCAAGCGGCTTTGAAAGCACTCTGTAATGATCAGGTCAATTTAAAGCTGGTCCTAGAATGCAGGAAAACTTTAGAATAACTATCGAGGTTCAACAAAGTTTCACTAACGTGGGTACCAAGACACAACGGTGTCACTAGAAATGAAAATGCTGACTTTTTAGCCAGGAAAGTAGCAGAGAACACCTATGTTAGACCAGAACCAGTAGTAGGACTCACTGAGCAATCGCTCAAAGCACTACCTCTAGAATTGGTGCAGAGAACAACACTGAAAATTCTGGAAGTACTTGGTAGTATCTAGACAATCTAAAATGTTTATCAAGGTCCCTGGTCTACTGTTGGGTGATCTTAATAGCATGACTAGACATCAAATAAGCACTTTGACTGTTCTATTGACAGGACATGATCACCTGCTTAAACATCTTAACGCAATGGGGGTATCGGAATCGCCTTGTGCAGGAAGTGTAAAGTAGAAGAGGAAGACTTATTTCATATTATGTGCGAATCTGAAGCCTTGTCCACACTAAGATCAAACTACTTGAGTAAACCTTTTCCTGAAAAAGAAGATATTAAAAACCTAAAACCCAGAGAAATACTTAATTTCACCGGAAAGACATCTATAGGGGTGACTTTATGGTTGGTATAATGTAATAACACTTCGGTGATAATACTTAGATGGGTAAACCCAATCAAGACAATTCGGTATGAGGTGCACACAATGGACCAACAGGTCAGAGTGCATAGGCATTATATCCACCTCAATAATAACTAAAACTAAAAAACTAAAATGATTATAAATGAATAATTATTGAATTTAAATGAAAATTTTTCTACAGATTCTATTGAAGGTATTCATTCTAATAAAGATCTATCAATAGCTATTGCAATTCCTTCTGAAAATGTAAATTTAAGAATAGATATACAAGAAAATCAATTAATATGTTTAACTACTTTATATTTATTAAGTGTAATTTTATAATTATAAACTCATTTACTTAGTTGCATGATGATAAAATAGAAGATAAAAATAATACTATACCAAATAATCAAACAGGATTTGTTGAAACAACACATATTTTACCAAGTGCTTACTGTTATATAAAGTTTATACATATAATTGGAATGCTACTACTCACAATTGTGACATCTAAAATGTTTAATCATCTTAGATCATAATAGAAAATGTAATGAATAATATAAATGTATATAATATATACATTTCTAATTTATTTACAATAAAAACTATAATTGTATTTTACAAATTAACCAAAAATCATAAATATTTTTCTGAAGTTGACAAACCTTGGTTGCGTTTTTATATCCTTTGGGTTGAGACATGTGATTTCTTCTTCTAGATCTCCATAAAAAAAGCTGTTTTTATGTCTAACTGTCTAAGTTTTGCTGCCTTGATTGCAAATATTAATTGTACTGAATCATATTTAACAACTGGGCTAAAGGTCTCTCGAAAATCTATCACGTAAACTTGTGCACAAACTATTACAATAAGTCTAGCTTTATACCTGTCAATTTCACCATTTGTCTTTTACTAAGTACAGTAAATCCAACAGTTATTAATTTCATTTTTACTCTCTGGTAAATTAATTAAGTTCCAGATATTATTTTTCTTCAACAACAACACTTTGTTCATTGCTTTTCTCCAACTTTCTGAGCTTTTACATTGACATAGCATCTTCATATGTTATTAGATCACTAAATCTCGAATATTATGTTTCTACTCTTTAGCTGAGTCGTTTTCCTTTTTTTTGTTTATCTCTCAGTTTCATTTTATGTTTTTTGAATTTCTTCTATTGATTGGTATTCATCATCTATATTACTATATTCTTAAATACTTTTCAACAAAATTATTTTCTTCTTGAAATTGTTCTTCGTCAATGATTTTTATTTCAGTAACTTCTTGTTGAGTAATTGTATCTTCTTTATACAATACATCTCTACTAACAGATACTTCTCTGAGATCATAGCATATGTAATATATAATAACCTTATGTCTCTTGAGAGTATTCAACAAATGTACCTTTTCTAGCATTTAATCACACATTCTCTTTTTATTCACATACTCCCTTGACACACATACCTAAACTTCACTGCCAAATATTTTCAAAAGTATTAATTTGTGAAGTCTCAACAAACCTTAATTTGTCAGATGTTTTATCCACATTGCCCGATTTACCTGTATGATTTAATACATAAACAACTTTATTAACCACTTCAGTCTATCAATTTTTAATAGAAATTAACGTTTTTGCAATATCAACTATAATGCGTATATCTTACTCAGCTGACCCATCTTACTGAGGTGTATATATATGGTGCACTTGTTTGATGTTAAATACCTAATTTTTCTATAATTGTTTTAATATCAGAATTCATGTACTTTAAATCATTTATTTTATAAAATTTTTAATATTATATCTTTTTGATTTATAAAAGCAAAGAGATATAACATCAAATTTTTTTAGTAAAAAGTAGAATATTAATTTTATTGTTTCCTTTTACTTAATATGATTCAAAAGTATAAATACTCTTTTTAATTTTAAAACAAAAACCTTCTATTGTTAAATTAACTTTGAAGGAAGCTAAAAGCTCATTTGTATTTTATAATACATTGATGTAACTAATTACCTTAATTTATCTAAACTATTTTGTTTATGGGGATGTCCTTAATTGATTTATTACTTTTTACTGTTCAATATTTAAAAGAACTAGCAGATGTATTAGTAATCCATTGATTTATTTTCTCTTTTGAAGTTTTTTTCGTGTGTAGTTCAAATAATCTTGTTCTATTTGATATTTTTTTGAAGTATAATTTAAATTGCTTAATATTATAATATATATAGAATATATCTCCTAAATTTGACTTTTTTGTAGAGCTTCAATGAACTTTAATGTTTAATAAGTATCTAAAAAAAAAATTTTAATTATTGATACCAAGATATTAAAATTGTAAAATCTCTATGATATCTTTTAATATAAATATTTGTCTTTGAAATATTATTTATAATAATTCCGAAGTTCAATAGGAAATTTAGGTTACATACATGTTTTTCTTTGATATATTTTACAACCAATCCTAGTCTCCTCAAAGTAGTCAAGAAAATATAGAAAAACATTTTTCAAGAAAAATTATGTGCTTATAGGCATTAATTACATAATTTAAAGAAATATGTGCTAAGCAGCCAACATTCATGTATGTTGAGCAAATTCTGTGTATCTAATGTACTTTTTTACCAATACAGTTTTTTAATCAGACGCCAAATACACTGGGAGAATTGAAATAACACCCTTGAAGTGCAACTTTATGGTAAATAGATTTTACTGCATTAATGATAGCTTGTTCAAAATCTGTTAAAACGTAAAAACACTAAAATACTCATCGTTTCTATTAATTAATATAGATAATTTAATTTACAATCATATATTCAATAACAGTTGTGATATAATTCAAAGGATTATTATTCGCTATTTTTATTTGACATAATGATAAATCGTTATTTTGTTGTATGGCTCTGTCATCATACCATAGTTTTATTTGTAAATTTAAAAATTTATCTAGTATCTAAATTCTTCTAACTAGTACTAGTTTCATTGAAAAAGTTACTATAACCGAACCTAAAAAATTACTTCATAAAATTAAATAATGCTGGCAGAAAATCTTTCTTGATCACCCATGACCTCTAAAAGATGTAAATATTAAGTCTTGGACAAATAAGTAAACAAAAGTTGATAGCTATTTTGTTGTAGGTAATGTTATCATTCTAAGTGAAGTGATAAAATATAAAAATTTATTTATTTTAAATGTGGGATTATCCCATAATATATATATTATTTAAATATGCTTAATACTTATATTTACCTATTAAATACTAAAATAGTCTTTATATTTGTCAATAAAAACATTTTTTAATTACTATAATGTGTTTTTAATTTTGTGTCTGTTACCACTTTCTTAGCTCTCATCGAACCAATTTCTTTCAACGATACGTCAAAAGATCACAAATCGTATCTAGTCGAAGACATTACCCTCAAAAATTAAAAAATTGTCCTCGTTTACCGTAAATAGGGAAATCTCTAAAAAAATTACAAATTTAAAAATCGCTAATTTTTGACATTTTTTTAATATTTTTTACTTAAAACTACCATAACTTTTTTAAAAATGAAGATGTCAATATATTCTTTTTTATATAGATGCATAATATCATTACCTTTCATTTGGTATATTTTTTTCATAAATTTAACCGTTAACCTGCCCACAAGGGAGGATTTAAAATGACAACTTTTTCACAAAAAATTTACTTTTTCAACTTAAATTTTGAAAGTGTTCCGGAAAGTCTGACACTTTTATATATATCTTAAATTAAAGCTAATGTAATTTATTTTATTATGCAAAAAAAAAATTTCGGACTTTATTTTATCTTCACGATGAAAATGGCTACCAAATTTTATTATTATGTGAAAATTCTCGATTTTATTTTTTACATTTTTAACTTTATAATGCTATGACATATGGAAAAGTGTATGGATCAACATTATTTTTTTATGAGAAATAATATTTTTTAATAATCCCTTTTTCATTCGACATACTTTATCTTAATTAGGATATTAATAATGAACTAGCAGATCATGTAGCTTTTGGAATATTCCACCAATTTTTTAAAATTAAACACTATCTAAAGATTTGCATCGAAGCGTTTTTTTTTTATAGTGATTTTAATCACTGTCAGATATCATAATACTTGATCCAACTATGCCACGTCACCACTGTGCCGCGACCCCCCTGTGCTGGTTTTTTTTTATAAATGTGACCCTTTATTTGCCCACAGGGGCGATTCAAAATGACAATTTTCAAACTTAACTTATGAAAATGTTCCGGACACTTTTATATATATCTTAAATTAAAGATAATGTAATATACTTCATTATGGAAAAACAAAATTTCGGACTTTATTTTGTCTTCACAGTGAAAATAGTTACCGAATGCTATTTTCGTGTGAAAATTATCGATTTTATAATGCTATAACTTATTGAAAAGTGTATGGACCAATACAACATTTTTATTCCACTACTACGACCGCACAAGATATATATATATATCATGTAAGTTGTAACTGCACAAGTGTATTTCTCTTAAAAAGTTATTTTGAGCAATAATTGGCGTCGCCAATGTCGATCAACCTTATATTTTTATCTATGCATCAAACTTCAAACATTATTGAGTGCAGTCATTTCCGGTATTAGTGTTTTCTATACATTAGTTGTGTATTTTAATGTTGGAGGTTAAATGTTATTGTCGTATCATTTCAATTTTTCAAAATTGGAAATTAGACAATTTGTACAGATTAGGTTTACTGATTATCGCACAACGACTATAGTTTTAGTTAGTTAGTGACGGATATTCGTTGGTGTAGTTTATCCGTACCTACTTTTGCTATTCGAATCAAATAATATTACTTATTAAGTGTGAAATTTCTTAAATGCCGAAGTAAAAAAAAACCCATTGTTACGTGGAGATCACCCTTGTGTCTTTCGTACAGATGGAGCTTTATTATTTTGTGAAACTAATGTATCGTGTGACAGAAGATCGCAGATTACTCATTCAAAAACATCAAAACACATTGAAAATGAGAAGTTAAAATCAAATAAAGACTAGGTTAGTCAACAGTTTTTAAAAAGTCGTTTGATCAAACCAAAAGAAGCAATAAAAATCTAAATGAGTTTAATAAAGATATCTGTACCTTTCTGGTGGCAAATGATATTCTAATCTGGAAACTACAAAACCCAGATTTCAATAATTTTTTCGAAAAATATATTAAATTAAAATTATCTGATGAATCTTCACTACAAAAAAATTATGTTCCACTGTGTTATAAAGACGTATTACAATGCATCAGGAAATAAATAAAGGATTGTTCTATCTGAGTATCAATAGACGAAACTTTCGATGCCCTAGGGCGTTAACGTCGCAAGTGTAATAATTGGTTCTCTATCTTCAGGTAAGTCAACGATACCAATTGTTTTAACTGTTAAAAAATTTAGAAAAGGCCAGCTTTCAAACAATTTCAAAATTATTCAATGAGTATACTGTGAAAAAGTATTTCATGATAAAGTATTACTTTATGTCACAGACGCTGCCCCTTACATGAATAAATCTGGAGCGCTGAAAGTATTTTACCCAAAACTAGTTCACATAACATGTTTGGCCCATGGCCTTCATAGGGTATCGGAAGCTATTAGGGTTCATTTTCCAAGAGTTGATTTGTTAATTTCTAACACAAAAAAAGTATTTTTAAAAGCTCCTGCTCGGGTAAATAATTTCAAAGAAATGTGTCCAAATTTAGGTTTACCGCCACAGCCCGTAATTACTCGTTGGGGAACATGGCTTGATGCGGCTTTCTATTGTGATAAAAACTGTGATAGAGTCAAAGAAGTTGTCAATACTTTTAATAAAAATGATGCAAAGTCTATTCAAATTGTTCAAGAATTATTTAACGATAATACAATAAAAAATGATCTTGCAGTTATGCTATCAAATTTTCAATGTATCACAGAAACAATCAAACAAATAGAAAAATGTGGCGCTAATCTCAGAGAAACTTTTACATTATTCAAAATAAATTAAGTGAAGAAGGGATAGCCATAGAGTTTGCTAAACTTAAACTAATGCAAGTATTAACAAAAAATCCAGGATATTCTCAAATTAAAAACATTTGTGGAATATTAAGCGGAGAAATGAACAGCAGTAAGACATAGAATTAAGTGTGGGTGGTTGAAGTGGAGAGAAGCGTCTGGCGTCTTATGCGATAAAAGAATTCCAATGAGGCTGAAAGGTAAATTTTACAAGACTGTAATAAGGCCAGCTATGGTTCAGAGTGTTGGGCGGTTGATAAGAAAGTAGAGCAGAGAATGACCATGGCAGAGATGAGAATGCTTAGATGGATGAGTGGAGTGACTATACTCTGTGTCCACGAGAGAACGTACTTGCTTTTTCGTCCGTCGCTGCGCATCCCCCATCATTTTCGATGGTGTTATTATGATAACATGTGTTTATTAATAATTTATATTAAAAAAAAAATCCGTATAACCGATGTTGCGCGCCGTCGGACCGTAAGAAGTGGAAGAAATTTGACTTCCGCGCTGTCACCGGCGTCAGTCAGATGCGCTGATCGAGTACGTTCTTTCGTGGAACAGAGTATAGAAAAGATAGAATAAGGAACGAGCATATAAGAGGGAGTATAGGTGTAGCGTCAATCGTAGATAAGATGAGAGAAAATACTTAGATGGTTTGGTCATGTTATGAGGAGAGAAGAATCGGAAGCTGTAAAAACAGTTATAGAAATGAATTTTGAAGGAAGAAAAGGTAGAGGAAGACCAAAAAAAGAGATGGAGGGATGTTATTGAATGCGATATGAGGACAGCTGATATGAGCGTAGATGTTGTGGGAAATCGTGTCAAGTGGAAGTTTGGGATAAGAGTGGCTGACTCCAAGTAGTTGGGATTAAGGCAAGGAAGAAGAAGAAGAAGAGGAGACATGAACAGCAGTAATGAAAGTATTGAAGAGTTGTTCCCTGAAGAAATTTCTTTTTTTTAATATGCTCCTATTGTATCCTGCGACGTCGAAAGAAGTTTTTCTATATATAAATCAATGCTCCGTGACAATAGAAAAAGTTTTAAATTTGACAATTTATAATTAAATTTTGTTATTGTTACTATTCGTTCAATAATTAATATCATAATAATTTTGTTTGTATTGTGTTGTTTTAATAATTACATTAACATTGCATTTATTTTATATATAGATATTTTAAATGGATTATCTATTTTTATCACCCGTTTGGTAATTTTTTCAATATTTTGTTTTTTTAACCACCCAAATGTGTTTTATATATTAGAAAAACATATATACATATTTTTTGCATATTTTCACATTTTTATATGCATAAATATGTGCATATTTAGCAATATTTTTTGCATAAAAATCCGAGCCCTAATGATCATATTCCATAAAATTATTGTACCGCCGACTAGGCTTAAAACATTGACACAGAGACACACGTATTACTATAAGTGGACTGCACACATAAACACATTTGGAATTCACGACTACCGTGTCGTAATACGAATGTCCCAAACGCTAGTTGACTTTACCATCATCGCTACCATCGAGATAGTGTGTGTCATCTCCCTATTATATTGTCATCTCTAGGTGTCCAGCAGGTTGTATTGCTTATTTAATATTTCGTTTCTTAATAAATATTTATGTCGTTGTTAACCAAGAGTATAAAACACTCTTGGTAGTTCTTCTAAGGGAATATAAATTAAATAAGAAACCTTAATACCTAAGATAGGTATAGCCTAGTCAGCTATCTCTCTAAGGGAACAAAGGTTCCCTTAGAATACTGTTGACGGGTATGTAGGCTCAACCCCTAAATAGTGACGTAACAGGTATGAACTTTATTTTAAATAGAGGTACTTACCCCGCATTGACTATGCTTGACGTATAATATAGGTATTAATAATTAACCAAAAAAATTAAAACTATACAATGAACAATGAATTTTTTTACACAAAAGTAACACTTATTGTATAAATTTATCGATTTTAAAAATCGAAAATTTTGGGCGATATCCACCATTGACAGAGAACGAGGGATATCTTTTCAATTCTTTACTAAATACGATTTATGTTTTGAGATATCTTTAAAAGAAATTGGTCCGTTAAGAGCTGAGAAATATGGTGAAAGTAACAAAAAAAAAACAAATCATAGTAAAATTAATATCTTCTAAGATTCGCATCAAAACTAAAATATGTATCAGGAAGTCTAAAAAAGCACGACATTTTTTAAGTATGTTTAAATAATTATAATCTAAATATACAAGGTATAATTTATTTTAAAACTATAAAATAACTGAAAACTGTTTCGTGATAGTACTAATTACTTATTTAATTTTACAGCAATTAAATAATAAATAATTTAAATTAACAAAATTTAAGTTTTATTTTATATTATGGTGTGAGTTATCTCAGAAAAAATCTTAAAACTAAAATAAAACAAATATTTTAACATATTAAATGTACATATTATGTTTAAAAAAAATAGTTTTATTATTTAGGTTATATTTATAAGTACATAAAATACAAATATATTACAATTTATTGCAAATAAATAATGCATATTAACATTTACATAAATTAAGAATTTCTTCTTTTATTATAACAAAAATAACACCATAATAATAAAATATGATCATGAAAAACATAAACAATATAATATAAGTAGGTCACAGAAAGTGAAATAGACATAAGATAATACAGCAATAATCTTTTTTAATTGTAAACAATGTTTAAAAAAAAATTATTAAGTTAATAGAAAGAGACTAGGATTATACTAAATTATAAAAATATTTTATAATTTCACAGTAATAACGAAAATTAAATTCAGAACACATGATGGGGATATGTTTTAATTTTTTTTTTACAAATTAATAAGTAAATTCATTATAGAAGGTTAACATTCATTAAGAATTGAAATCTCAATGTTTATGTAGATAGTTCAACTTAACAAAATATAAATAATGAATTATAACATTTAGTCAGAATTTATTTTAGCTGCATTAAAATAGGCATACTTTTTTTACATTTATTTAAACTGTCATATGTTAATGAAATAATACTATAATCCAGTAACTAACAAATGAATGACTAAAATTTAGTCTAAAACATGAACTTACAAAAATTTTTATATCACAATATTTCAAAATCATCATCTGAATCTACTTGCAGTTTTTTATCATTCAGCTCCAAATCTAAAAATGTAATTATTATTATTATTATTCCTTTATTCGTAGGCTAATTAGATTAATTTATTAATTCATATTATTTATAAATATGACTGATTTATTGATTAAAAGATAAGAATAAGGGTAGGAAATAGAATTTTATAAAAGATTTTAACTAATGAAATTTTGTTCACAACGAATCCTATTGTTTTTATTTAATGTTGAAGATTTCCTAAAGCTTTTTTTGAGAAATTAAAATTAATTTAACAGGAATAATAAACAATTAAAAATTATTTTTTAATTGAAATGGTTCTATAATAAATAATAACACAAAAATATACTTATGCTTAACAAATAAAGTAAAAAAAAGAAAGATTTCTAGAAAACAAAATCATATTGACTTTTGAAAGATGCAATATAGGTTCATGACATCACAGATTCTACTTCTACAGTAACTTATACATTTCCTATGAGATGTAACTTTTTACTTACAATTATATCCCTTTAAAAATTGAATGTCAAATGTTATTTAATTTTGTTATATGTAATTGGGCTAGTCCAATTACATAATTATATTAGTACATAGTACAATAGTATTTATTAGTATTGTACTTAATTAGTATTTCAAGGAGTAAATAGAGGTATAGAAGAGTGGATATTATGAGATTGAGACTATCTTGCTATCTAAAAGATTAAAAAGGAAGGATAAATTAGCCATATAAAGGCAATCAGTAAATGAACTCAAAGAAAAGTTTATTGTATTGAAGAATATTCACTATAAGGAAGTGAAATATTTGGAGTGTAGACAGTTTGTTGAAAAAATTTAATCTGAACATGTTCTAATATGGACCGAACAGAAATAGTAAATAGTTCCCATAGAACACCTCTATATTCTAATATGATAGATGGAATTCATGTAAAATTAAGTTTACTTATGATGTGAACCTATGATCCAAATTATAATTATAATTTACCAGGTAAATAAAATTTTTTTTTTTATTTTATTGTGTAAGAGATTTATATTTATATATAACTCAACACTTATATTTTTATTAATACAAAAAAATTTAATTATTCAACTAAAATTTGTTCTGATAGATACATTTAAAATTATTAAATACTACCTTGTATTTTTGCATAATTTTTATGAAATCAATATTTTTAATAAAAAATAACCATGTTTTAGAAAATATATTCTTTTTTTTTTTTCATAAATACAATGAAACCTCATTAATCTAGACCCAATTATGTACAATATGACAAGACAAAATTATATTAGAGCCAAAATCCAACCAAAATATCTAATAACTTCAAACGTTTGAGTACTGTTTGGCATTACTTTCTAATATAACCATATCTTGTCATAATTGTAAATAATTGAATCCAAAGTTAACAATGTTTTACTGTACACAGAAACTTACTAGATAATGATACAGTTACAGCCTCATAAGAAGTAGTCAATGTTGATAAATTAGAAGAACTATCTAAAGTCCAATCAATTGGTCTATCATCGCATATTGTTATTAGTGATTGTGATGCTTGGTCAGATTGCACTAAATGAACTTTTAATTCATGACAAAGTAAA
Source organism: Daktulosphaira vitifoliae (assembly GCF_025091365.1). NCBI lineage: Eukaryota > Metazoa > Arthropoda > Insecta > Hemiptera > Phylloxeridae > Daktulosphaira > Daktulosphaira vitifoliae. Next base: position 38,254,430 of record NW_026099573.1, on the reverse strand, counting down.
TGAAAATCATCTTCTGTTTTACATAAAAAACACTGATACAGAAAAAAAAAATTAAAGAATATATATAACCAAATTAAAAGAAATGGTTGAAATATGAAAAAATTACTGCTGCAAGAGATGGATCCATGTTCAGTATTGGAAGTCTATTAACTTGTTGACAGTGATATGAGTTATCAATTTTAAGATCAGTTTCGATGTCTTTATTGGGCAGCATTCCTATTTGTTGAGTTGTATGAGGATCCAAAAATATCACATCATTACCTAAAAAAAAATGTTCTTAAGCTTCATTGATAAATTAAATAAAAATTAATTTTATATTCAGTTTTTTAATTCAGTGTAAATTTAACTTTACCTACAAATCCTATGAAATACAATGCATGATTTGGTCTACCACCAATTATTCCTAGAGATTGAGGAAATGTAAAACACATCTAAAAATTTTATAAATAATTTCAATACTTTCGTAATTCATAAAAAAAAAAAAAATTCTATCAAGGAGGTTTAATGTATTACTTTTTTAAATAATATACTATTTATTGTCAAATGATATATGCATAATACAGTGCCTAAAAATTTGGACAACATTTCATGTAAAATATAATATACTAAATTCAAAACACCTTATAAAACCCTCAATAATCTATATTGAAAAAATATAAAACTTAAATTAAATTTTTGTTATGTAATTAAAAAAAATGAAAAAGTAAATATTATAAAATAATAAAGGGTATAAAAAATATATGATAAAAATACTTACTTTAACACCTTTTATGTATGCTGGATTAATTGTGCTTATTCCAAGTCTCAATGGTATAACCAAAACTAATGGTTTCCAGTTTTTTTTATTTAAACAAGCTTTATTAACATGGTCTGTTGTATTACAGAGTTTAACTAAAATTAAAATAAAAATTATAACTTTATCTATTTGGTACAAATTAAATGGGGAATTGAACTTAATACATGCTTAATAATAAGCCAAGCAGGACTAATCTATTAGTCAATAACTAATTACTAGATTACTAACATGTAAAATGAATGATTTGCTATTTTTAATTCTTAAATCTTTTTAAATTTGAAGGCAAAATAATAAATGTAAGTATTACTCTTATAAACAGTAATCAACTTTTTCATGATATACTAAGTATTATTTATTAACATTTATAATAATAGACTTAAAAATACTGAATTAACTAAATTTGGTTTTAATAACATGTTTTTATTTCTGTAATTAGTGAAGTATTATACATATTATTTAATCAATCATTTCTACTATTTATTAATTATTACTATTTGACTAGTATTAATTTTTTATTTTAAATTTTAACAGAATGATGACTTTTATATGATGAAAATATTAAATGAAGTCTCAAATTTGATTTGTATCATTACTCAAATTTATTATAATTATTTGAACTAATTAACATTGTATTTAAAATACTTTTTATGTTATGTTATATATAATTTTATTTAAGAACATTTTTATATTTAATAACACAAAGTGTACTAACTTAAGTAAGACTATGTACTTCTTAAATACCATACCAAATTTTCAAATTTTATGTTAGTGTTGAGTTAATGTAACAACTCAATCTTAAACAAGAAATGTTATTAATAAATTTTATTGATTAATAAAATAAATAAATATATTTATTGATAAATCAATGATATGAAATATCATGAGATTTGAAAATATTGATATTGAATTATTTTTTAATTAATTAATTGATATTGATATTGATTTGAATAATTATATCATTGAAAACACCTAGTAAATAATAATCACAGCATGGAACCAGATAATTTTTTATATATATTACTTACGGACTTCATTAATGACTAGTGTATTATCTAATGCTACATGAAAAACAATTGAACTCCACTCATCTAAAGAGGCTAGTTTTCTAAAAAAAAAACTTGTTACATTAAAAATATTAATTTTTTTTTTTCACAAAGAGAGCTTACTTTAAAACTTGAGCAATTGTGTTTGGACCAAACCATTCTCCAATTTGTTTACCATGAGAAACTCCTGTTAAGGCAATTTGATGAATTGAATAAGGCGCAGATCTTTTATCTTCAAACATTCTCAATATTTTTAAATAGTCAATATCTCTTTTATCAGGATTCCAACGCCAATCTCGTCCTATTATAAATAGACAAATACTTAATAATAACCTTAACATTATAAAATATTAATAAAAATATGAAAACTTATTTTTAAAATTATCTAACTATATTAAATGGTATATTTACCAAGGTGTAAAAATATTAAGGCTTGACCAATAACCATCTGACCACATCTCAACATACAACCCCAACCTCTATCAGATGTAAAATTTGAATTTCCAATTTGTAAAAAACCTTTTCTATAAGTAAACCATAATCTAGATTGAATATCATTTCGAATCTGTTGTATATCTAAAAAGTAAACATTAACAAATAATATGTTAAAAAAACTAAAATTAAAAAAATGTTTCTGTTAAATTTACAATGGAAAATAAAAAAATATAAAAATTAATAAAAGATCAGTAAAAACAGAAAAATTATATTAATTTTGTGATTAATAAGTATATTTAACAATAGCTCAGTTGACAAATATTTAATGAATAGCTGAGAACGGGATACATTAAAAGATATTTAATAAAAATAAGATAATAAAATAACAGTGTATGCTTAAGACTCAAAATTGGCAAACAAAAATTAATCATATGTGACTAAGATTATTTTAACTTGAAAATATATTTTTAATATTAAATAAAAAATTCAATTAATAAAGAATTCTGATATTTTGATATATTCCAAAAAAATCTTATAAATTTATAATAGTATAGAAAAAACAAAATGAAATAACAGTTATTTTCAACATATAATAAAATTACCAATAATTGCACTATATTTTTTTCCTAATATCCAAACAGGCTCAACTGTTTGTGGTATATCTTCTAACTCCAATAAACTCGATTCATGAGTTAAGTAAGCTTCTAACATTAAATCCATGCTTATTCTATTCAAAATCTTACGACTATGTCTCTGGATCAAATTCTTCAAATCCATTCATAACTGGAATAAATTAGAACTATTAAATTACTATAAAATATTAATATTAATAAAAAAAAAATTAATCTTGAAATTTTCAATTATAATTATTCAATTAAAATTTACCAGATTATAAAATAAATAATAATGTTCATAAAATACTATTACTAATAACATTAATGCAGATAATTATTAGCAAACAAATACAAAAGAGAATTCTACTTTTTACTATTTTAAATGTGTAAAAAGAAGAATAAGAAAAAATGTTGTTAATTTCATAAAGTACATAAAGAGACGTTATTACAAAATAGTGCAAATAGAAATGATCAAAAAAATCAAATGAACACATATAATGACACTTACAAAGCTAGATAAAATTGATTACATTTATTTTAAGTATATGTAACTCGAACGACTTGTTGCTGTGTTTGAATTGATAGAGCAACAAAATCGACGAGCATCTCTTACGTTGTAACCATTACATTTTTTAAATTCCTTTGCAATTTCCTATTACTCAAATGTAATTATGAACTTTAATATGGAAAAAAATTGTAAATGATGATAAATAAATAAATTGAATTTTTATTTTTACTTGCTATGAACAAATTGTTCAATTATTTATTGTAACAAACTGAATGTCCTTCTAGTCAATGGAATGTAAAAAAAAATATTAAAACGTAAAAAATGAAACATATAAATTGTAATGACACTAATAAAATTTAAATAATTAAATAATAGATTCGCAATTTATATAATAGAAATTAATGCGAAACCAATTATTTTCTAATTTAAGAAAAATTAAAAAAAAATTATTAGAACAATAATAATTTAATGGTGAAGTGTTAATTATATTCATTTATTTGTGATATAAGGTCTTTCTTTATGTTCACGATAACAAAAATAGTATGTAATGTGATAACAGATGCACTGCTGTGGTAAATCAAGGTAACGTTCATACTAAACGAACATTAATCTATTAAACGCTTAGAGGGGATCTTGTAATATTTTATATTTCAATAGAAAAAACAAAATCATGCCAATATTCTCTTGGAAATTTTGATGAAGGATTTTTTAATTAAGTCATAATTCATAAAGCCCAACGTATAATGAAATTTAAAGACATCACTCCTAGTAGTCTTAATTGTAATAAGTAGTATGTGACGTCAAAATAGCTTTTAAAATAATTATAGTGGTAATTATCATAAGTCAATTTCCTTTTCACTTTTTGTTATGAAGAAATTCTTTTACTTATAAATTACTAAATTTTGCTGTGTCAGTGTAATTTCAAAAATAACTTGATAACAATAGTTCATCAAAAGGACGTTGTACGATAGAAATCGTAAGATTTGCTGCATAAGCAAATTTTATCACTTAAAATATTAACTTAACTATTAGTCATTTTACACTTTTACAACTTTTAAAAATTATATATTAAAAAATAATTAAAAACATAATATTAACCAAATTCTGTAATGTAGCATAATTTAGTTTGATTACTTGAGACTAAAGTACTGCCTTAATTATGTTAGAAAATGATCAATTGGGTTAGACACTCATTTTTTTAAAAACAATTGAAAATTTTTTTTATTTATTATAAATAATAAAATATTTGATTCAAAACTATAGAATAACATGAGGTTAATTAATTTTTTTTGTTTTTAAACAATAAAAGTTTTTACTTTTCCATTTTGTCACAAATTAGTTATAAATTAAGGTATTATCCAATATACATAAAGATAAAACAAATAAATTAGTAGTCCTTAAATTTATAAGTAAAACAATAAATTTTTCTAATATTCTAATTTTTACACAAATAAAGTGCTTTTTTTATTACTTCATGTTTGTTCTCCCCACTAACACAACTCTAGAGGTCAATTTTTTTTTTTAAATTAAATTATATTACTTAAGTTTTAATTCAAGTTAAATATTAAAGTGTCAGTATTTCTACAACATTTTCAAAAGTTAAGCTGAAGAATTAAATTTTTTGTGCTAAATTTACCATTTTTATTCTTCCCTGTTGGTAGGTAAACGGTCAGATTTTCCAAAAATATATACCAAATGATATGAAATTATTTAAGATATGTTAAAAAAAAATTAATTTTTTTTCAAATAATAATAACAGTTTTAAGAAAATAAAGTTTAAAAATGTCAAAATATACAGATTTAAAAAATCGAAATTTTTGGGCGATTTGCACTATTTATGAGGAACGAGGGAAATGTTTTTTAAATTATAAAAACAATTTTTTTAACTAAATACAAATGAAATCTTTTGAGATACCATTGGAAGAAATCTGTATGATGAGAGCTGAGAAAAAATGGCGACAGAAACAAAAAAAACACATCATAGTAAAATAGCTTCACAGCTTCCCATCGAAGTTTATATGAGTTCTTATTTCACAAAAAANACATCATAGTAAAATAGCTTCACAGCTTCCCATCGAAGTTTATTGAGTTCTTATTTCACAAAAATATTATTAAAGACTTCTAAGTTATATTTTAAAAGTCTGTTATTATTAAATTTTACGTGTTCATATTGATAATTTAAAACTATAACTATTTAAATAAACTACTGTATTTAATTTATTAAATTTTCTTTTTATATACAGAGTGATTGAAGTGTGCCCGATCCCAAGTAGTTGAGATAAAGACTATGAAAAAGAAGACATACAGATTGATTGAATTATCATTGATTACAAGATGTCTCCTTAAATAATAATAAAGTTAAAAAAAAAAAATCCGGCTTTGTTGAGTAGTATGTATTTTTCAATTTATAAGCGGTTAAATAATTTTTAAATGATTTTCCATTACCTTGACTACGCCACTGGATACATTCTTTATTTTTGTACATATTTTATATATTAGATAAGTTTGAGTGCACTTAGTTAATTTTTTAGGTTTTGTTGTTTTAAATTTGGTATTTAATATATTAATGAATAAAATTTATTAATTCAATAATAAGTGATTGTTGTAACAATCACTATTTTATTTATAGTTACAAAAAAATGTAAAATTAATTCACTAAAAGTAATCCTAAATTAATTTTAATAAACTATTTAATTCAAAATCAAATTAAAGATTTATAAAGTATACGTGCAGTGAAACGTAAATTCGCTAAAACTGTAGTGAGGCCAGCTATGATGTATGATTCAGTGTTTGGCGGTTGACAAGAAAGTAGAGCAAAAATGAGAATGCTAAGTTGGATGAGTGGAGTGACTAGAGAAGATAGGATAAGAGACGAGCATATAAGAGGGTGTATAGGTGTAGCGTCAATCGTGGATAAGATGAGAGAAAATAGACTTCGATGATTTGGTCATGTTATGAGGAGAGAAGAATCGGAAGCTGTAAGAACAGTTATAGAAATGAATGTTGAAGGAAGAAGAGATAGCGGAAGACCAAAAAAGAGATGGAGGGATGCTTTTGAATGCGATATGATTACAGCTGATGTGGGAGATCGTGTCAAGTGCAAGTTTAGGATAAGGGTGTTCGACCCCAAGTAGTTGGGATTAAAGCGAGGAAGAAAAAGAAGAAGAAAGTATACGTGCGGGAGAAACTTGGCAGTTCCGTATTGGCCTTAGTATATACTATATTGGATCAAATGAAATTACGTTTTTGAAACTAATGAATATAAAATTTATAAAATAAACAAATCATATTCAAAATAATAACTCGTACATGTTTATAAACAGTTAATTATAATTTTCGAGTAGGAAAATTATATAACTTACATTTTAAACTTGAAATTTTCTTGTTTCTACTCACCAGACAGCTTGATAAATATTGCATCATGTACTACACATCATAAAAGTTATACTATAAATGATCAATTCAACATTAATCATTTTAAAGACCATTTAATAATTATTCGATCCTTGAGACAACGTGCTGTTTCTTTTTACCTCACATTCCTTTATTAGCTTTAATTTAATGTAGGTTTAAAGAAGGTAGGTATTTTGGAGAATTATCAAAAATGAAAAAAATTTTAGATGATTTTTAAACCCCCACAATACCTTGGTTAATGATCGAATTATTTAAAAAAAGTATGCTTTAAGTAAGATAAATGTTGAAGTATTATCAATAAAAATTTCACAATAATCCATTGTTTTCAAAAAGTTTTATCAATATAAAAAGAAAATTATCAACATTGCTTAATATAGTGTCATTTTTTAGGACATTATCCTTTATGATAATTGAGGGTAATTTTTGAAAATTATGGTGCCGATAGCTTCAATTAGATACGTTTTGTGATCTTTTGACATATACAGTACTATCAGTGCATTAAGAGTGGATTAATGGCGTTTAGCTAAAAAAAAAAAAAAATACTTGGCAGAATATAACTAATAGCTTCCCATATAAAATAAGTAACAATGTTTTAGTATTAAAAAAATATTTTTTTAGGCTATAACCAGGAGTCATTAGGATCTAATGTTACTAAATTCCGACTTTGGACATAATAGACTATAATTTTTACTCTAAATTATACTGATCAAATATATTTGAGCTACTAAAGTAAATAATTAGTGAACTGGAAAATGCATAATTTTATTGAAATTAGTTTTATATAATTCTACTCATCAAAGATATTTTATTTCATTTAAAAATTTAGAGCATCAAACTAATTTTTTCCATAGTTTAAAATGTGTAAGAAGTAAATATTTCATTTGAAAATTTTTCCAACTAACACTCATTACGACATATTTATTAAAGCACTCAATAAATCTCTATTTAATCTCTTGTCAAGAGATTTTTAAACACTATGATTCCATGTGTTACATCAGTGGCTTATTTCATAAATAATAAAAAAATAGGCCAAAAAGAAATAAATAATTTGATATACAAATTGAGAAAAATTGCATTTATTATCTAGTCTTTGATACGGGTTCTTAAACATAAGACAAATATATATTATACATACAAATTTTGGACGGATTATGATACAATGAATGTTTGAAATAAAGTTTTTAAAGAGGAGAGAATATAACATTACAGTAAATGTAAAAATATATATTATAATATACAAATTCAGTTGTTAAAAATTATTTTTATTTATCAGGTGTTAATTAAGTCTTTAAAATTATATTATGGCAAGATCATTACATTTAACTTGGATAAATAGTATTTTTAAAAATGCATTTGTATTAATCAAAATAACTACATAAATGAAAAATTGTTGACAAATTATTTTTACTTTTAATTGATATTCAATGATGTAAACAATTTGAATTAAAAGACAAATACTATTTATCATCAAAGTTACTGATACATGTAAAATTATTTTACAAATGAAATAGTACCCTAATGACAATTCATTAATACAATAAAATAAGTATACACGTATAACAATAATAATTCACATATAAAAATTTGTTATTTAGTGATACTAATACAAAATAAAATGCATATTTCAAAAATAAAAAACCAAAGCTAATGAAAATTGTAATTTGAGTATAAAATATCCAACACATAAAAAGCACACATTTAAAAAAATACATAAAAACTTTAAATTAGGGCTAAGCTCAATTTAATGAATAATATATTTTTATTATCAATGAAAATTATTCACATTTTGATTATTAAATAAATTATATAAAATAAATATATTTATTTCAGTAAAAAAAATTCACAACTCAATAATGAAAATATAAAAATTCGGCTAAATTAATATTAAATCTAAGTGTTATAAAATTTGATTATCCAATGGCTAAACTTGGCTAGAGCTCTTACACTAAATGAACTTATGTTTATGCTATTTATTAATAGTCCTTATTTATCAGTCTTTAAGTTAATAATACTTTCTCTTTATACAAAATAAATATTCTAAACAAATTACTATAAACTGGAAGACTTAAAGTTTGTCAACCTGATCATTATGTCCCAAATAGTTGATAATAATGTTAAACTTACAAAAAAAGTAAATTTATTTACTTTTAAAAATTGATAGCTAATACAAAATTATTAATATATATTTTTTAATATATAATAAAAATTAAAATAGACTTTATATAAAATATAAATATTTGGTTGTGAACATACTGAAAATAATACAGGTATATATTGCTCTGTCAGCCATATTTCAATATTGGATATGTCAGTTGATGACTATTGTAATATAACAGTATGATGGTCTATTATGATATAAGAGGAATAGATAAAATTAATTTTTAATATGCAATTTAACTAATTTTTATTTGTTTTAAAATAGAGGTAATTTTACTATACCATATTAAAAGCAAAAATATTACCTAAGAACAATATCATCCATGATATTTCTTTGATATATACATTTGAATAAATAAGAAGGATGATAAGAAATTTAAATATTAACAGTACCTACTCCAATGTACAACTCTTTACACCTAATTAATAATCGCAATACTGGATTTAGATTGTAAGGAGTCAAGTTATTTCTAATTAGTTGAACAAGATTTTTCTGCAAGCCCATCAATACGGCCATTGTACTCTGTAATTTTGTGTCACAACACAAACAGAATTCAGTCCATCTATTGCATATAAATTTTAAAATTCTCATAATATACAGTAGAAAACTAGTATCACTACCCAATAATAAATCTAATATTAATTCATTAATATCATTATTGTAAGAAATTATTTGTAAAAATTCAACTAAACTTGCAGTGGGATTCAATACATGTCTTAGCATAGGCAATGAGTTTCGACGATAACATAAAACTAATGAAATATCTATAGTACAAATCATACTCTCAATAAGTACATCATTTCGATCTGCAAAAAGTTGTACAATCCATTGTGCTATTGGGGTTTCAGGTAAATAAGACATGCACTTCTTTACACAAGTATCCAACTTACGGAGTACATCATTCACACTACTTTCAATTATAGCCATTTCTGCATCTATTTCTTCGGAATCTTCAGATTCTTCAGAAGAAGAATCACTAGATGATGATTCATTTTTTGTTTCCTTAATTATAGTTGCTACAGCTTTTAAAATTAATAGCACAGTATCTTGTAACAACTTCTTATCTCCATCTCCTTCACCTCCACCATATTCACCAGATCCTTTTTTGAATGGCATGTTAGTCAACATATTTTTAGTTTTTACCACTTTAACTAACTCCCGTGCCAACATGCACGGTTCTTCTTGCATTGTACCTTGAACCGCTAAAGTACTAGTATAACATAAACTTTCATTAAAAAGGTTGATTATATTTTTCCAAATAACAGGTTGTACTTTTGGTCTTCTCAAAAGTATTAACATTTGACCCAAATCAGCATAAAAGTACTTGATGTTCATTACATTTAAATTCGTTTTTATAGAGACCATTGAAGTCCATAATTTAATGAACTCTATAATAGCAATATGTCCCATTTTGTGCTCAAATAGTTCATTACTTAAATCTGTACAATGATCAAAAGATGACATGAATCTTATGAATTTTAATACTATCATTCTCCATTGAGGTTGTAAAACTTCTATAACTCTTGTTTTAACTATACTTAATCCAAATTCATCATCCATTTCAATTTCATCATCTTCAAAAATAACTTTTCTACTAATACAATTCTCTGCCATTTTAATATTTTTCTCTGAATCAATCATTTGTGCATCTCTCCAGCACAGTACACGCTTAAAAACTGATATAACAGGACATAAAGTTTCTGGTGACCGCCTAAGAAATAAATCTGTAAGCTGTTCTACCCATAAATTGTCCAATTGATTTTTTGAACAAATAAATATATCTGACAAAGCATAACTGGCTGCATATGAAATGTATGGATCTGAACGTGTCAATAAAGTTACTATTTCATTTACAATTCCAGTTCTATTGGATACTAGGTAATTGCTAAGACGCTCTACACTAGTACATATAGTACCTTCTGCTTGTTGTTTGAGAGCAATATCGCAAGTTAACCTAGCTGAACTCAAAAAGTTTAACAAACGATCTTTATTCCAACTACTTATGTCAGAGACTTGAAAAACTTCTTTTAACATACATGTCTCAGGTAGTTGACATAAACAATGTTTGGTTAAATTTAAGCTAACAGTATCAATATTTAAATCTACCAATCGATACTCATTGTCATTTATTTTTTGTTTTTTGGCAAGAGGTAATGTTTTGTTCACACTTTCTTGTTCTTCCATTTTTCAGAATAATTTTAAATCCTGAAACAATCAGATAAAAACCTAAATGAAACAATATTTTAAAATTAATAAGAGAAATATTAATTAAATGAAATTGAATTTAATTCATGTGCAAATATAATATATTTAGCAAGGATTATTAGAGATAGAAAGTTAAATCAATACATTTTTATTTTAAGTATTAGGAATCTTTATTCTAAAAAATATACTCTTAAATAACATTTCTTAATTTTAGACCATAATTAATACTGAAAAAAAAATATTATATGCCTACAAAGTGATTATTTTAATGCTATTCACTAGGTTTATCAATTTTATTTTTTAAATGGTAACGTATATATTTATTTAACTTATTTAATAGATAATGATCTCATTAATAAGAACTGGTTGATAACAACTTTTGTACCAGTATTCCAAAAGTTATAAACAATTTAAAGTATTGACTGGAATTAATCACAGGTTCTGCTATTTTTTTAACTAGACATTACTCAGTCTCATTCCTCTACCCACCTAGATAAAAAAAAATATTAATAACTTCTGGAATAATAATTCAAAAGTTGTTATCAATCAGTCATTTTATTAATTGCAAAATTTTCTATTTTATAAATTAATTAACTATATATGTTGCTTTATGAAAAAATAAACTTGTCAACTTTATAAGGTTTAAAAAATATTTGATGTTAGATAGTTGGAAATACATACAAGTAGTGGTCAAAATTATAAGACACCCCCAAATATTATATTTCACACGTATAGATTTTGGGATTGTATGCAATCGTAAACGTTTAAATCATCAAGTAAATAAATGGAACTCTTTTCTTTACATAATGTGTTCATAATATTATAAGAAAACCGATTATTTTGCATTAGTTCTATTTGCAATTTAATTCTTACTTATATTTTTGTTAAAAATTTTATTTTTGAGAATTTTGGTTATTAAATCATTTTAAAGGCTTTCTAAAAATTTTTTACTAACATCTACTTGCGTAATTTTTTTTTCAACTTATTTATTTTATTAAATTATAATAAGTTTGGTTTCTAAATATTATCAATGTTGTAAATTTTTAAGAAAATATAATTTATTATTTTATTGTGTAAGTTTCTAAATAACTATATTACGTTTCTAAATAAATTAGTTGAAATAATATAAAATATATGTTTTTATGTGATTTTTACCTAGCATATTGAAAAAATTAACATATTTTACCCTCCTTAAAAACTTGTATTATTTGCTTGTGGTTTGAATATTTTTAACTGGATTGACTTAAAAATATTTTTTATCAAATTTAATTATCCAACTAATATGTATAAAATTACACAGTTAAATATTATTAAAATTTATTCAGAAATCCTTTCAAATTATTTTATGACTGATATTTGCAAGATAACATTTTTAACGAAAATGTAAGTAAAAATTAAGTTACAAATGGAACACTTGCAAAATAAGTGGTTTTCTTTCATTTTATAAACACATTATATAAAGAAAAAAGTTTCATGCATTTACTTGATGATTTAAACATTTACGATTCCGTACAATCCCAAAATCTATACGTATGAAATATAAGATTTGGGGGTGTCTTATAATTTTGACCACTACTGTATGTAGTTAACAAAATCCATAAATAAAATAATATTTTAAGATAAATTGAGTAGCTAGTATTAAAAAAATCATCCTGAATATAAAAACAAATTAATTTTAACAACCATTATGAATAGTATAACATCTAAAATATTTTTTTAAAGGAACATTAATTTTCAGTTTGACTGTACAAATTTTTTGAAAATGACTACATAATTAAATTGATTGGTTTTAAACAATCATTACTATTATTAGGAAAATAAGATAAAAAACTGCTCTTAATACTCACTCTTCCACTTCTATAACAATTGCTTTATCAAAAAACAGCTACTAGTTTACCAAAATTAGAAAGAAATTTTCCGTTCCAGATAATTATAGCAATTTCATAAATATCAAAATATAAAGTACACAGAATATTTAATATGAATAACACTGAACTATTTTATTATCGTTCATAAAATTTCAATTTATACATACAATACAAGATAGCTCATTTCAATAATTCAGACAAGGTCTACGTTAATATTTCAATATCAGTTTAAGCTATATAATAACTAATTTACAGAGAAAAGTGTAAGAGTAGTTAACACTGAAAAGTTGCCTAATAGAAGAATATAAATGAAAAAAGCTAAAACAGTTGCCTTTAAGATGAATGTACAAAAAAATACATCAAATCATTGGAGTACGGTGCCATATTGTATAGCTTCTGGTGTTACACATACCTCCATATTGTAAAATGTTGTGTACAGTCATTTTGACAGTAAAGATGCATTTTCTTATGATACGTCGATCATGTTGTTTCGAATAATATTTTAATTCAATTACTATTACAACTCACCTTGCTAAATGTGGAATGAACAGTTAAAATATCCGTCATCGGTCGACTGCATCATAGCGTTGGTAGATACTCAGCGTGCACGCCACTACACAAACAACCGTAATAATCAACGCAACGACGAAAATTTTAGCGTTTAATGGAACACAAACATGACAGCTGTCGTTGTCGTAACAATTATTAACATTAAAATTGTTAATAAACAACAAAAACAAAAAACAAAACAATGGTTTATTGATAAACCACGAACGAGACGAAACACAATCGCGGCGGCAACAGGTATTTGTTGTTGTACGCGTTTTAGTGTGTTGTTGGCTACGGCGGCGGTGCGCGTAGCTTATGGAATAATTGAAGGCTATCGTGGGCGGTCGATCAGTGGAGGGGATAGTCGACGGGTTACCGCGCCGTAGTCGTATCAGTGTAGCCAACATTAATTAGACTGCAGTTGGTACTGTGTCATTCGTTGGCTCCGGACCGTTTACGATAATACACAGTCGCTTAAATCTTTATTATTTTTAATACACACAGCATGTAAGCGAACGTCTTCCGTGGTGGGAGGTGGAATACCGTACAGCGTGGCGAACGGCATCCGCTGGACCGTGTATTTTTGTCTGTCTGTAAACCAACTCGACCATTACTGCCGTCGGCCAACACGACCGCGCGAACAGCCAAAGATCACTACAAGAAGCTACCGGAATTCGACAAAACTACCAACGTGACTGGCGCTCTTATCTGCTTTCTATTGCAAACTTAAAAATATTAAAAGATTTACAAAAAATGCACTAGTATCTTACTTTTTCGTTTAGTTTACTAATAAATAATAGTTCCCCTATATAGAATTGAATTAATAATTTTGCTAATTTTATTCAAACTTAATGACAGTTTTTCTTATTACTCATAAAATGTTTGATATATTGGCCTATTGATAAAAAACTTGAGAGTTTTAAGTATGCTTTTGTGCATTTTCGATAAAATGTTTAGAGATATTTTTATTTTCACTTTTAAGCTTCAAAAATGTTTACATAATAGTTATTTACGTTGAATAAATCATTAAAAATAGATTTTAAATAGAATGAAATCGCAATTTTTGAAATTAAATACATTTTGTTACAACTGGACAAAATTCACTTAAAATATTTAACTATAAAGTAATTTTAAAAAAGGAGTTTTAGGAATGAGATCAACTTTTTACGTAGAAGTGTTTTTTGTAAATTCCGTTTTTAAGAGGCAAAAGAAACAAAGCCATAAAACTATACATATGAGAATCCACCAAAAAGTATATTCGATAAAAACAATCTTGGATACTTATGTTTCTGTAGTGTAGAATTACAAAATAATTAGGAATTGAACTTGCATTTTTTTTTAATCAATGTAATACAAATTATTACAGAAATGGTTGTTGTTATAATGTAGTTTTAGACCGCGCGTTTTCTTTTGAAGAGCCCAAACAACACTTAAATAAACTCTCTTCACGGTTAACTCGTCTCCTATTTTGATTAAAAAAAAAAATACATATAACACGTTGATTCGGTAATGTTAAGTTTTAATAAGAAAAAAAAGGCGACAATAGGCGCCTGAATACTCAATAAGTAGCTAACGATAGGGGACTATAAAAATTTGCTTTGGTAATGGGTTAATTGATCGTTAAAATGCGTTTAACAATAATTTTGTGTTTATATTTTCTTTAATTTTTTATTTCTGTATTACGACAAACCAGTTTTTATATATTCTAGATTTCCGAAGTTCGATAATAACTCGACGTGGGAAGTTATATTATGCCCCTCGAGAAATAAGAAGATGTAATCGTAAACAAAAACAAAACGTCTCGAGTGAAAAATGTTATTTTGTAAAGTATTCATTGTTCACGGTGTTAATACTGTACACAGAGTTGGAGCACTTTGACTTATTGGTGTCTGCGATCGGAATCGATGAGTTGTACACATTACATTACGTACACCGACACTGACCGGTACTATATGCGGACGGTGTAGTATTCATTAAGGACCGTGGTCGTATTTAAAATCAAACTGCTGTCAATAGGCTTTCGGCTTATAATAATAAAATACCCACATTACTGCCGCTCGCGTTACCGTTCCGTACAACAATGAATTGTACCTTTTTCCGTAGGACACACCATAGCCTATAGGTCTCCGGACGAGCCGAGTTGAAACGTTTCTGGGGATCTCTTCAGGATTTTTTCCTTTCTTTTCGATACAACTGTTGGGCGGTCCTTTTGGAATGGACCGAATCGAAATACACTGTCGCCTAGAAGAAGCAACATTGTTGACAGGCGTACAAGCAATTTTTGAAACGGGGTAGACAACAAATTAAAAAATAAATAAATACTCTTCTCGTGATTCGATAGTCTTGGCACACTTGTAATGTGTCAAAGTTTGAAATGTTCGAACTGCGGTCATGGACGTAGGAGTGCGACTAAATATAATGTTTTCTGATGTCTTAAATTTTTACACTAACTACACCATTTGAATTCTTCAGCTGATGCTAAATTGATTGGCCATCAGTTCAAATTCTATTTTTAATATTTCTAAAGAATTTACAAGTTTTACTTTCTGTGAGGTACACCATTTTCTTGTGCCGTTTTCCACGACAACATTCTTAACACATTATTTAACCAAATCTGAGCTTCGGCTAAACTGTAGTCGACAAATAAATGGTGGTAACCCGTGATTTTTTTGACGTATACAATGTATGTTTTATGTGATAAATAGGTACGGCGAGCAAATACTTAAAGATCGCCGGAGTATTGTAATAAGTTTTGGATGACACTGTCTTTTTATGAAGCAATCAGTTTAAAACTGTGATCAATGTACATATTTCCGGGAACAATAAAAGAATTGATCCTGGTCCTTGACCTTTTTTTTTTTTTTTATGTCACCTTTAGTAACATTCTTGTTGGTGTATTGTTGATCGTTAAATGCATATACGCAAGACGCACCCTCCTCACGCAACCTTTTCCCTTCGCATACAATAATCTAACGTAACAGATATATACTTTTTGTGCATTATTTATCATTTTCTTTTTGGTAAAAACGACCTGTGACGGCCATGACCGAAAAATATGTTACAACTAGGACGTATGCATTACAACGGCGTGAGACTCGATACATTATGTTAAAACGTTACGTTCGGCTGATGTGATCTTATAAGTTACAGGTAGAGAGACAAGAGGCCCGGCTTAAAAAATCGTTTGATGCGCTCACACACACACACACACAAACGCGCGCGCGTACATACAACAAACGTTAAGTTAAGCGATTACCGGCGAGTGTGTACGAGCGTGTGTTACTGTGTCATTAATTAAATTATACGACCAACACTTGGTGGTGCTGTGTACCGTCTGCCGGAACAATTACTAGAACAACGTTTGTCCATTCTTGCGATGTTCATGTAAATATACATGGCATGACCTACTCGTTTGTGGGATAATATATCGTGATGATAATTGTGAAGTGAATTATTGACAATAAGCGGCGGCGGTTATTGTTTTGTTTGTCTGAAATCGGCCACAGAAAAAACTCGCGGTACACGTATTATTATAAATTTGTATTATGTTATTATGTATGGCGAGCAAACGTTCCCACTCGTTTATTCTGTTCGCTCGGAATTTCCTGAAGCGTTCCTAGGTGCATACCGGTTTCTGGAGGTGCTCCGCCGCAGATTTAACCGTTCCGGGCCGCGATTGTGCACAGGTCGTTCGAGCAGAGCATAAAAAAGCCACCGCGTCATAATATACATGGCATCTCATCTGCGCCGTCCGCACAAACTGCCTCGACCAGCCCAAAGATGCCGCCAGTTCGAGTATCACACATTATAATTGTACATGCCCAGTCGGCGGTACACGGCCCACAAGTGCCGACGAACGCACAACATTCAAAGTGCTGACTTTTTTCCAACATTCGAATGAAGATATTTTATCACTATAAGTTTTATGGTAACTTGTGATGAATTACTTCCATTCCGTCATTGCGCTGTTAACTCTCTGGCCGTCAACGCGCGCAGCCAAAAGTATTTAAAAAACAATAAATAAAATCTGAATACGTATTTGTTCACAACGGTTATCGAGAATAGATAATTGTTTTCATTTGCTCTGTAGATTATGTCACGTGTAAATAATTTAATGTCGATTCGAGCAGAAATGTACTTGATTTTGACATAAAATTTTCTCAAAACGATAAATATTCTTATATTAATCTTATACAGCTACTTCGAAAGCTCTTTGCTAAAGACGTTAATGATGAAAATATTTAAGAAATTTCATTTTTCCTCTCCGTAAACAATATTTATGTAGAAAAATAGTATTTGTTTTTATCAATGAATGTATTCAAATTCAGTAAAATGTTCATAATAATAATAATAATAATAATGTAGTATATTTTAAGGGGTTGCAAGTGTTAATAGTGTCGATGTACTTGAAGGTAATTATAAATTTCGTGATTATAAAATAAATGCATAAGTAATTGTTGTAACCCTAGAGTAAAATATTTTGATTATTTTTAAGATTACAGTTAACACCCCATTGAATTATAACATACACGAATTAAATTAAAAAAGTATTTTATTTTATAACGAAATGTTATAAAATAAAAATATTAAAATGTTATTTTAAAACTAACAGTATGCAAGTGACTTATTTAAAACAAAAATGCAAACGTCAAAAAAAGGTTATTAAATTGATAAAATCGTTTTACCTTAAAGTGAACGGTTTGTGCATTGGTATGATTTTGACGAATACAAAATGTATTCAATAAGATACCGCAAAACATCGATCACTATGATTTATAACAAAAGCAGTCAGGACGTGGTGGCAAAAGAATGACTCTGAAACGTGACATGTGCCAAGTGGATATTTCAATTGTTTCCGTCAATATCTAGACGTATAATGTACACGTGTATTATTGTGTATACAAGTGCACATCATATTTATCCGCATAATGCCACACACGAATTTATGTATATTTTAACGTGTAAGCGGACCCCTCGGCTCATATAATATGTCATTGAAGATTGGGCACAGCCCGTGGACAGGGTTCTTATAGACGGGTCTGAGTGCCTGATTTCAATAATCGGAGTTCTTCGACAGAGATAATAAAACATATACTCCGGCATATTTAGCACAGTTATTTTACATAATAATTCATAAAAAATATATTCATATTGCTCGGCTGCTGTCCGTTAAAAACTATACCCCTTTAGGCCACTTCAGACTAACGGTTGCGATAGGTTAAGTTCGAATAAAAGACGAACATGTGGAGTTCGTGAACCATATAGTGCCTGCAACCGCGTTGATACAATTTTTATTGTTAAATTACAGAAAATTATAGAGCCATAAATAAACGACGGCCGTCAAATGCACAGAGAAAAATGAATGCTTAAATTCAATGTGAAATAATGATAACATAAATTTCGGGTTTTTAATGTGCTCACTGAATAAAAAAATACCGCTTCAACTTTCCGCATCTTGTGGTACCCACACATTAATATATAATGAGTTTATTTAGAAATTCTTGTTTAAATTGATAAAAAATGACAATAATTAAACGAAAATATTTAGGAAACATCACTAACGTGAGGGGGTATTTCTTGGAACCTAACAGTGATTACGATCGTTTGACACGATTGATTAATGTTGCGAGGCGATAAAAAATATTATGCTAATCAAATTAATACACAAGATTAAACCCAAGTTGTTGGTACGGCGACACTAGCATTAATAGGATTAATACGATCTGCTTTATTTTTTGTCGATTATCATAATTTATTGAAATAACCGTATAATAACATTTAGCGTGCGTTCGAATAATCCTTTTGTATGTTTGATATTCAAACCGTTGGCGTAATGTGCAATGAAGTGGCAAGAGACAAATACACCGCATGTCGGAGCCAATTGGAAACACCGTATAAAGATTGTCCTAGAATTTTAAAGAGATATTATCAATACACGAATACAACAGTGTATTTGTTTTTGTACAAGAAATCTAAACAGAAGTTATGGTAAAATGTATAAATCATAACTGTTACAATGACATCCATAGCAATTTCTTAAAAAATATTGTATTAGTATGTCAAGTTTTACAAGGTTCATAAATTCAATTGACTACACGCAAAATAAAACTAGTTTTAGAAATTATTAAACATGATTACTAGAAGAATCTGTTTAAATTTCTCACTAAGTTTTACTATATTTAAATATTTTAATTAATACAATATACAACTGATATTTGCCAAAACTCCAGTCATAATAAACGCATACAAACATAAAATAAGAATATTTTTTAACATATTATGAGTTACTGACTAAAAGTTATCTCTTCAGTTCAATGAAAAATCATTTTATGTTATAGATACGCCTCTCGAAGAGATTTATTTCAAATTCACAAACTACTATGATACAATTTTTTATAAAAAGCATCATTCATAAAAAATGAATCCGTTATTCATCGTTAAAAAAAAAAAAATTGAACCATAAAGGAAACGTATTATAATGTATTTTCATAAGGTGTTATAATTTCCATTGTTGAATGAGTTTCATGTCAGCGGCGGTGCCAGAAGGAAACATATCATTATAAAAATTGTTGTTATTATTGAACTATCAATCGTTGTATTGAAAAGCCAAATGTGCAAAACAAACCCAAATCTCCGGCGGCTACGGGGCCCTTTTATGAATATCTAGGGATATGCCCACATACATAGTATTATCCACAGGAGGTTTCGTTCTGATTTTTGAGTTCTGAGCATACTTAAGCTGGTGTAAAATCTCTGTATTAAATCTAATGAAAGGAAATGCAATGACGAAACGCACATACCTACCTGCTAAAATGGCCTTATACACACATCCACGTTAACTAATTCTAACTATATCAGCCTTATTTTATTGGTTATTCAAAAATATGATTGTGGCCATACTAAACACTTGCATGATAGTTACATCACATTATATGATATAACGCATTTTCGTTGAGACGCCCAATATCATAACGGTTTCAATAAAACCGAGTTAAATTTCATGGATATTTCGAATAGACTGACAAATTTTACACAAACACCATTATATAATATACAAAATTCTATTCATTACCTGTAAAGTTATGTTTTGAAAAGTATATTTACATTTTAAAGAAGGTTAAAGGCAGTTACAACAAATTTTACTACTCTTTTTTAATTTTTAAACATTTCAAGTTTATAATATAAACAACAAAATAACATACTAATTTATTCATTAACCTAATACAATGTATAATATTATACTTATCAGCACCAAAACAATTTAATGAATACAGTAAAGCAAATTAAAAATCACAGTACAAACCAATAAAATATATATTTACAAAAATTAGCAATCACGATAAAAATATATTTATAATAACAACATACCTTATAATATCCGAATAAAACTCAAAATTTTTAACGAAAAACGTATGACTAGGCACACATGGTAAAATTTACCCATACGGAATTACGTATTCGAATGGGTTAAGTGGATTAAAGCAAAAATTAAGATAATTGAAAAAAAAAATTTAATACTATTTTATGGAAAAAAATCCATTATCACATTAACCACTGATCCCTACTTTTGTTATTTTCTTTTTCTTTTTGTTAGGCACTTAAATTGGACACATCAGGTTGAATGATTATTATGAATAGAGAATACTTAGCCTATAACAATTATCTACATATTTTTTAATTCCTTAATATTAATAAATTAATTTTCGTTTCTTTTTTTATAATTTAAGTATAATTGGAAAGATGAAATCTATTTTTTAAACGTATTCGCCGTCTTCATCGTGGAAAGATATAGGACGGCCTTGCTGTTCCCGTACCAGCAATTGATGGGCAGCAGAATCCATTTCTTCTTTTGTCATGTTCAACGCTTCACGAAGTTCTTTAGAAGTATTTTGTACAAACTCAACGTCGCAATATTTTCCAAGACCATGTTCCACTAATATCTAAATATTAAAATAGAAATATACACCGTAATGCGCAATTTATGATTTTTACACAAACACATTATACCTATTAAAGTATAAACAATACTCACCCTTCCTACAAGACTCTCCGCAGACCCAATTACTCCAGTTCCATTTAACCCATCGTCATCTACAGGACTACCAGGCATCGAATGAGATAATCTAGTTAAAGGAATTGCGGCTTCGCTCATTTCGTCTCTAGTACCTAAATGATAAACATATATTCCAAGGTTTCTAATCTAAAACAAACTTGAAAAACTTAATGGAGTTAAAAAAAGGTAATTATATTGACCACAGGGAATGTACACTATGTGTATTTTTGGGTAAATATATGTGCACATCACTCGCGCTACATACCCATTCTATGTATTAAAATACTTGTAACTCAATAACTACATACGACGAACTAATCGTTAACTATTTATTATATAATTTGAAAATAAATTTGACATCCCTAAAAATTTTAAGGAATGATACGGCTAAAAAATAATGTTTTGCAATATTCAATTTATTTTGAGAGTAGTTGAGTGGGCTATAATAAATAATTACTCTGTATATTATTGAATTTTTCATTAACTACTATCGAAAAACTCCAAAATTCAAAACATGATTAAATTTCACGAAAAACATTTTTGACTACAGAAGTTTATATCGTTTAGACAGTCTACGTGGCTCATAGCTGAGTTTCTTTAATCTTTAAACACAAGCCTGTAATAAATTCTTATTTAACTAAAAATATTTTACCAACTCCAGATTTTCCAGTTTGTAATATTTCTTTAATATATTTAAATAGTTATAAATTGTGAGTACAAATTGTTATACAGCAAAAATAATTTAATGTGTATTCAGCCACATAGCATTTTAATAATACAAAGCAATAAGTACACGATAATTATTTAAAATAACAGTGGATAAAAGTGTAACTATAACGAAGAAAATTTTTTTATTTAAATTTAATATAGATATTGGTATTATGAAATTTATGAAATTTATCCCGCTTAAAATCTGAAATGTTAAAATATAATTTTGACCAATATTTAATTTTCAAAAAAAAAAAATTATTAGAATTACAAGTGAAATACTATATACAATGAATTGTTTATAATATAGTAAAAATTTACTGTATAATTGTAAGATCAATGTAACAATCAGCATTCACTAAAAGAAAGTATTTACCCTTAAATTTCTTTAGTATTGTTATACCTTTAAAATGAAACGAAGCGCGATGATATATGTGAACGGATCGTCGGTTATTGCGGTGTTCAATTAGCAATTTAGCAGCATTACTTTTTGGCGTTGATACACTTAGCTTGCTTATGTTGGACAAGTTATCATCGGCATGAGAGCTTCTGTTTAGTAGCCATTTGTTACGAGGATATCCTCTAATGATAGCATTGGCAAAACAAGTCACAAAAAAGCACAACAAAAATTCTAATTGTTAGCATTACGTGCATATAGTTATATAATATATACAATGTTGAAACTTAGTATATTTCAGGGAGAGCAACCCAATCTCAAACAATTTTGATGGTCTCTCTATTAATTTAATTATTTTTGATGTTAAGTGTATTTAGTTAATTATTAACTCAATAATTGAGTTAATAAATAAAGAGTCACTAACTCAGTGACTCTTCTTGGTCATCGACATCGATTTGAAGCAATTTTATTAAATTATAACCGAAAAACAACTTCTTTTTTGTTGTTAATGTTTTATAAGCCTCCCTGAAGATAATTTCTAAATTCAACACTGAATATAAACAGTAATATATTGTAACAGTATATATTGTAAATAATATACTAATAGACTATTGTGCACAAAACTATTATTGAGATATCGTAAATACATTTTAAATAAGACGCAAATATATTTTTAAATTTCATTTAAGAAGCAGAAATAGATTTAGCATTAAATAAAAAAAAATAATGCCTTATATTGATTAGAGCTGTTTTAATACTGTCGTTTAAGTAGGTAAATATCATCCTTCATAAGATAAAAAATTATAGATTTAAATTTTAAGAAAAATTGTAATATTTTATTGTACATAAATGGAACAAATGTTTATGGTATTATGGTTGAGTGTCAAAATACTCAATTTCAGATCATAAAAAACAAATGGGATGGTATTAATGTTTCTTGTCATACTTTGAATAAAACAAGATTTAGAGAGATTTTTTATTATCAAACGTGTTATTTTTTGTTAGTAAAAAAACCGCGTTTGACTTGTAGTTCTTACCATTATAATTACGCATTTGAACGGGTAAACGTCTGAAATATACACACATAAGTAGTAATCTTGCGTCAATTGTTTACAAAAAACATTATTTCTTTTTTCTAAAAGATAAAGTGCCCTTTGTTAAGAGTATCGACTTAAGACATCTTAAATGGAATTTGATATGAAAAATAAATGAAATTGATAAAATATTGTATACAATTGTTAAAAATAAATAAATAATATATATTTGTAAATATTTTAATCTTTATGTTTTACTTAAGCATATTGATTCAGTAAATTTATAATGTTATTTGAAATTAATTTGAAAGATTTAAATGAAACTGAAATATTTAGTTGTGCATTAAAAAGCATTTATAGTATAATATACTAGTATAATAAATGGTAAAAATATCGTTATACATATGTATAGATTCAATAATTTATTTAGTAAAAGCTGACCAAATTTTTTTTGGGAGGCATTTTTTAACTTGTTTTAAACTTTAATATAGACATAGTTTTTTTTAATAATGAATTTTAATAGGTCTTTTGTAAAAATTGATTTATAGTTGTTAAATAGGTAATAACAATTTTTAAATAAATCAGATTTACCTATGAAGCGAAACGGCTCCATTTTTTATTTTGGCATCCATTTGTTCTTTCGTAAAATTGTTGGGTAAGTAATCTATTTCCATTGAGCTTGTAGGAGACAACTAGAGAACAATTATAATAATTTGATTTACAACGTACTATATTAAATTAATAAACATCTTAAGCATTCTTTTTATATTTTTTTATAAAATATAATATTGATAAAAAATAAACCAAAAAAAAAAAAAAATGCTTAAGCCATCAAATTTATTATTTTATACAATGATAAATATACCTTGACAATATTTCGTCCAGAAACTTGTAAGTAATTTTTCTGAAAAAAAAATATTTAGATAAAATAACTATAATTATTATCTTCTACTATTCCTTTTGTTTTTTAATGAAACATTTTAACTAAATTTATTATTACGCCAAATAATCTAAGTATTATTTAATGACAACTACTTGTTTTTTCTTAAAACAGAAAATCGTAGACTTCAAAAAATCCGAAAAAGTATATTATAAAATCTCTAAAAAAATAATAATATTTTGTTTAAAGTAATAAAGATAATTATTTTCATTGCTTAAAATACGAAAATCCTATTGAATATAAGTGATAGTGTTTACGTAATTAGATTGGACGATACGTGAATTGTAATGTTACTATTATTATACATAGTATTAATTAAACAATTGGTTTTAATTAATAAAATAAAAAATATTGAATTTTTGGATGATTTGTCAATCAATTATATAAAAAATATATTACATTGTTCAATTCAGTTATAACACTTTGTATTAATTGTTAAACAGTTTAATAGTATCATTATTAGTTACTATAATTATACTTTATACTGAAACATTAAAAAAAATCAATTACTTTGTTAAATAAAGAAAAGTATTTTTCATAATTTTGTTCAATATTTAAGTATTATATTGAAGTGTATACTATTTATCTAGTTGAAAATTCAAATACGAGTCATGTTATTTTTTGAAAAAAAATTTTTTTCCAAATCCCATGCCAATATTTTTTAGGTATACATGAATGATGAAGTAATATATATTGATATATTATGCTTTGTATCATAATATTTGGGAATTGATATGATTTAGAGAAAATATAAATACAACATAAGTGTATAAAGTAACATACATTGATATTAAGGCGGAGACAATGTTTATGTTTGTACCAATATATTGAGTAATTATGGTATACTTTTTAATGTTTTATTATGTTATTGAATTACTTAAGGTATAAATTATTATAAAAGTTACGAAACGTTAAATTCGTTAAATTTATAATACAATTACATATATACTGAGTGGAACAGATCTAACGATACTTTCATAACTTTTGATATCATTATCATTTTACTGTAATTCTTTTTTATTAATTTTTTCTTTTTTAGAATACATTAAATACAACTTTTATTATTTGTCATTAATAATAAAATAAATTGTTTTTCTTTATTAATAATATTGTTACGAATGATGTTACTTTTACTTAAAATTTTTTTGTAATTGGGCTTGTCCCGTTTGAAACTTATATAAATAAATAAATAAATAAAAATAAATAAAAGTATTTTTTTTTTATTTTGGAATTTTTTTAAATTTTAAAATTAGCCATGATTTAGCAATTTTATTTAAAAATAAAATGCGCCGGTATACAAACTGTTTTGCAATAATATACCGGTGTACACTTAAAATTATACTCTGCCCGCGTTACATACATACTTTAAATGTTAAAATGCTTGTAATATTAAGTAATTGCTCTAAGATTGTTATTGACCCATTCACTTTTTCGATAAGAAAATTCCTAAAAAGTGGCTATTTTAAATCTTTATTAATTTTTTTATTAAAAACAAATAATAAAAAATATGTTTTTAACGTAGTCAAAAAATACAAAAAATTGTCGACAAAAAAATTGCAGTGAAATAATAATTGTATCAAAATTTATAAGAGTATTAGTTAGATCTGTTCTGCCCGGTAATTGTTTTTCATATGAAATTCATCATGAAATTTTTCTCGTGTCAATAGAAATATATCAAAATATTAACTTATTTTTAAACATAACACCAAAAATTTTTTATTTATTTCATAAATGTTAAGAAAATAATATACATAATTATTTTTAATTTAAAATTTATAAATAAAAATTTTTTAAATTATATTTATTATTACTATTAATTTTCTTATTTTAATATAATCTAAATTACTACATTCCAATATAAACCAACTATTTAACTAAAGACAGCTATAATAATTTATTAAAATTGATTTTATATTATAAAGCTGACTAACAAGTATATCATAAGAATATACTATGCAAACTAGCTATTTACAAGCTGAAATAGATTGAATAACTATACTTTATAAATTATTAATTAATAAATATGATCAGTAACTTTCAGACAATCAGTCTTATTTCAATTATGTAAAATTAATATTATTCTCAATAATTATTCATTCAACCAATTATATTTAAAGACCTAAAATAATCAAACATTGCAAAATTGATATTAAGTAAAACAAAAAAAAAGCTAATCCTGTAATTTTACTATATTATATGTTATAAGTTATGATGGCATTTATATTGTTACTAATGAAAATAGATTGTTGTATATGCGTATAATTAAGTCCTAATGACTCTGATAACTATTATTTTTAAATGAAAACATTTTCACGCATTTTAGTATTAATAGAGAAACTATTCGTATTAGTAAATATCATTATGACAGCTGTGGTTAGGTTTATACTGTCTTTATGCATGTATCTTACGTGTTTGTTTTTTTTGGAATGCGTATTGCTTATTCTAAATGACCGTCTTAAACTTCCTGTCCTACGTCTCATTGACGACCACACGCTGCCAAATAACGAGTGATTTCTCTTCAAATTTTAAATAAATTTGATTATTATTAACATCAGACCGATAAAATTGTGTGATTAACATTCAATGATTGGTTATCAACCAATAAGAGGAGAAGTAAAATAAATTTTTATGCATATTTTTAGTAACTGTTATAAAAATAAATAAATACCCTGTGCGACGGTTCGGGATTGTCATCAATTAACTCATCTAAATTACCGGATATAGCTCTTTTAATTTCTGGTCCAGCATCATGCAAAGTTCTTAATCCAGCCTAAAAAAATTAAATTATATTATATAAAATAATTAAAAATTTCTAGTATTTATTTGTTCAATCTATTTTTCAATATTATAAATTAATTTTTATACCTGTAAAGTAACAGTATTTCGGGCTTCTTTGTCGCCCTCTTTCAGTTCTTGTTCTTTGCGTTTTTTAAATCGCCGGAAATAATCTTGGATTAAAAACGTGGCGTAGAATTTGCCCACAGTTACTTCATCATCGACTGATAATATTATGACAACAAAAATATTAGTTACGTGTTAATAAAAAACTATTTCTTAAAATAGATTATCTCACCTCCGGGCGGTGGAACAACTTGATCGAGAAGTTTTGGACTTGTTCGTTTCCAAATTTTCTTGATAACTGCTCTAAGCTCTGCATTAGCATCATCAATATTTCCTTCAGATTTGATATGTAAAGATGTTCGGACCACCGCAAATAACGTGGCATTGAAAAGTACAGTTCCATCACTATTTAAAGGCATATTCATCGAAACTAATCTCTAAGAATCACAAAAAAATGGTAAATATTTTAAAATTAGGTACAAGCACTTTTATGTAACAAAAGAGTTTTACATACCTTACAAGCAACACGGTGTGGACATAGTTTTCCAAAACCCAACGGCGGTGATATCTTTCTCAACAATGTTACTACGTCCAAATGCTTTATTCTACCTTTGGCATCCGGGTCATACTCACTCCAAAGTCTAATAAACTCATCTAAGTGATGAGGTCCAAGAATAGACCAGTCTCTTGTTAGGTAGTCAAAGTTATCCATTATTACAGCAACAAATAAATTGATGATGAGAAATGAGCAAAGTACATAGAATGATATAAAATAAGGGAACGCAAAATCTGAACCACAACTAGGAACTTGATTATACATATCAGATTTCTCATCGCACTTAACTTCATCTGGTCTATACGAGCATGACATCATAATGTCTTGCCACGCTTCACCTATTCGTGACAAATAATCAGGTAAAAATATGAATTAAAGACTGAGAATTTATTAATAAAAGAAATATTTATTTTTATTATGAAAACGCTAATAATTATTTTTAGGTCATGTTAAATTATTAATTAAACAGTTAGTATTTTAGTGTGAGTAAAAAATATTATAATAAACTTTGAAATATTTGAAGATCGAACTCGAGAAGGTTTTTATAAGAACTATTACCTAAACAAAAATGCTCATTCACCCAAAATATTAGCTATAAAATTTACATTATTTCTTATATTGTAAAGCATACCCGTAGCTGAACGGAATAAAACGAGAACTGCTTGTGGGAATGTTTGAAAATGATTGTTTCTTGTAATAGCTGAATCATTTTCTCCACTTTTTGATATTTTACCAAACACCTAAAATATACAATTAAATATTATTATAAAAAATAAATAATTTTATTTATTATACAATTAATAATAATAATTATACTATATTGTAATAATTAATACTGATTAAAAAAAAATAGTATATTATAGTTATAATAAAAGAATCACGTTATTTAATCATATAGCCCTTATTAAATATCTTACAGGTATATGTGTGTGTGTTAAATACACACAGGGTAAGGGATGGTAGTAAGAGAATCATAGATAAATAATAAACACTTTTCTAGTTTGACATACAGTTTGTGGAAGGAGGTTTTATCTCCAATAACCAATATTTTATATTTAATCAAATTAAAAAAAAAGTAAAGTTGGTATCCAATAAAATGACGCATTTTTTCAATTTCTGTAAATAGAAATTTAACCTTTATTAGTAATTAATTTTTTAAAAATACATGCCATCAGCAAGGCAAATATTTTAGTCTGCAAAAATTGATTTAAGAGTTTGAAATGTTATAATTAACTTCAGCACGTTATATTAAAATATAATTAAACATGATTAAATTTATTTGCAAAAAAGAAACTTATTTAACTATTTAAAAATTGTACTTCAGACCGGTTAAATATAAATTTTAGACCATTACACATTGAACATAATAAGATACGCGGGTAAATCATAATGGCCCATTCTTTTAAATTATATTATTGTAACTAGACATAATTAGTACTATAAATCTTTTAGGACTTTGAAACTCAGACGCCCCAAAGTATTACTTTTTCAACTTTTCCATTAATTGTGTCTCCATTTTAATACACATATTACACATATATATATATATTACAACTTGTAAAACATTTTCGAATAGATCAAAAATCCGAAAAATTCATTATAGGATTTTAAAAAATAAAATTTATAAATGATTGTGAAACTATTTTACAAAAATATAATAATTAAAATATTTAATTAATACTTTTATAGTTAAATAATTTTTAGAAAAGTTATTCAATTTCAAATGACATTTTTTCCAGGTAACCTTTTATAAACCTTTTTTAATAATATTATGAAACCCTACTTTAATTATGTTTGCTTCATTCATATAAAATAAATTTTAATATTTGAATGATAATAAATATTAAAATAATTATATTTTATATATATACCATTTTAGATTAGATTTACTATGAATCCTTACTTGCATTCCGATGACAGCGTAAATGAAGAAGAGCATGACAATTAAAAGAGCTACGTATGGAAGAGCTTGAAAAGACTTAATAAAAGTCCATAACAAAGTACGGATACCATCACCACGACTGAGCAACTTTACTAAACGCATAACACGAAATAATCTGAAGAAATTAATTGATAATTTCCTTCCCTTTTTCTTAGGTACACTGTCAGTATTTGGCTAAAAATATAATATTTCATTAAAACATAAGGTGTTTAAAATTTAGTTATTTATGGGGTTAAGACTTTATAGAAGTGTTAATGTAAATTTGATTGCATCACTTTCAATTTCAATTTTTGAAACTGCTTTCTTTAGACTTATCTAAAACTAAAGCTTTTGTAACGTAATTAATGGTCAAAAAAAAAATTTCCTAACACCTTCTTTCTAAGAGAAATTGACCGTCAAAGTAAAAAATAAACGCAATTTTTGCAAAAAAAAAAATTATATATTGATTATTAAAAGCCAAAATTTCCATAAGTTATTAATATAGTGTATCACTTTCATTGTAGTATTTATAACGCTAAATTTTAAGTAGCTAGAGTAATTAATTTGATAATAATAGACAATAATGCACTATATTCCACAAAAAAATTACACATTTACATCGATGCATTTTATTATTATAGTAATGTTAATCACTGTTAGACATCATCTATACTTTACTACGTCCTCACTATGCTTGGGTTTTTATTTATTTCAGTATATATTATAGAATTTTAGCAATGGTAAATATATTATTTTAGGTACTATGGAGATCATCTAAAGACAAATCTTGAATTTTACACCACTCACTGATAGATTTTCAACTACAATATCAATAAAACTTCCCAATACAATAATAAAATCAAGTACATTCCACGCATCACCAAAGTAATTCTGAAAGAAATATTTATTTATTAAAACTCGTTATCTAATATAATTTTATAAAATAGTTTACTTTAAAACGAAAAGCCGCCAGTTTAAAAACAAATTCTAAAGCAAACACCGCTGTAAAGAACAAATTTAGCCAGTTCAGTATATCATCATAATAAGCAGGCTGATTGACAAATTTCATAGCCAACGTAATTGTGTTGACCATTATCAACATGAATATAGTGTACTCGAAAGGTCGTGACGTGACAAACCACCATACTTTATACTGACACCGATGTTTAGGAATGTAACGTCGAACAGGTTTAGCTTTAAGCGCAAACGCAATACAATTTCTCTAAAATATATAAAAAATATATTTTATTTCATTGAATAATTTTATATAACTATTAAAATAATATTTCTTTAAACGATTAACATATTTTTATGTATTGAAATATACGACTACAAAACTTACTTGGTTCTTATCAAGTTCACAATTTTTGTATTCTTGTTCACCCTCATTTTGAAAAGTAACTATGACGAAACCCACAAAAATATTGACCATGAAAAATGCAATAATAATTATATATATGATGTAATAAGCCGCTACAATAGGTCTATAATTATGTATTGGTCCACGGTCTTCTTCATTTGAATCCATTGATGTCTGTAGAAGTCTGTAAAAAGTATGATATTTTATTTAGTTTATTTACATTCCAGTTTGGTATGAAAAGATCATTAAAATTTATAGCTTTAAATCATACGATGGCCATCCTTCGAATGTTGATACGGTAAAGAGAGTAAGCATAGCTTTGGCAACATCATCGAAATGGAATGAATTTGCTTCCCATTTTCTATCTTCAGCTTTAGGATGCTCTACATCACCTTGTTCAAATGTCAAGTAAATACCTCTGTGTAGTTATAATAGTTAAATTAGAAAGAAAGTTTTGATTGTAGTAATTCTTCTTAGTTTAAATAAATTAAGTAATTGCAATAGAATGCTAAAATAACTGAAAAATTAACAAAAAGCAATTCTATAGGCAATTTAAAGGATACATATAATTTGAGATATACTTTATTTTAAACGATCTATTAGACTTTAATAAGTAGTGTAACAATAGCATGTGACTTTCACTATAAGCAAATACATCAAAGAAAAAAAAATAACTTATTCAACAGTAGAGAAGCTAATGTTTAAAACTTATTAAATTCACAAAAATGTAAAATATTACGAAATATACCTTTATTGCCTATATTTGAAGTTAAATAATGAGATAAAAGACATGCAATATATATATATATTTACTCAAAAGAAAAAACATCTTAAAAATTCTGTGTAAATACATGTATAATATTATAGAGGGTGTTCAGTAAGTCAGGAAACGGGTTNAATATACAGGGTGTTCAGTAAGTCAGGAAACGGGTTTCTATTGTTCTCATTGTTTGTAACAATGAGAACAATAGAAACCCGTTTCCTGACTTACTGAACACCCTGTATATATTCTTGTAATTCCTGAAATTTACATTAAATCTTATCATTATATCTTTTATCAACTATAGAATTTAATTTACTTTTGATATTATATAATATTAATTTTGAAGAGTAAGGCAGTTTTTTATAACAGTTTGGATATTACCAGCTTTGAAATTAAAAAAAAATTGGACATCAATATATTATCAAAAACTTAAAATAATTTCACAACAATCTTATAATCTTAATAATTAAAATATATTAATATTTTCTTATATAATATTTTGGAACAGTAAGCATTTTAACATTCTACTGCACCATTATTTAAAGATAAAATAC
The DNA here is from genome assembly GCF_025091365.1 of Daktulosphaira vitifoliae. Lineage (NCBI taxonomy): Eukaryota > Metazoa > Arthropoda > Insecta > Hemiptera > Phylloxeridae > Daktulosphaira > Daktulosphaira vitifoliae. Next base: position 38,221,713 of record NW_026099573.1, on the reverse strand, counting down.
TAACTGGCATTCGGCCTCTGTCATTTTGGAAATGTCATTGCATTTAAAAAATTTTCCCTAAAAAATTGTCAATTTACTATTAGTATTATAATAAAATTAAGTATTTACATTTTATTGTTTTGAGCATTAATAAAAAGGAAATTGTAGAACTATTTTTTATTTATAAAATGAAAACTATCACTGTCAAAACTTTCACCAAACTTATAGGTTGTTCCAAAATACTGAGAGTAGTGCTTGAATTTCAGAGTTTGAATGATTATTTAAACTTTTAAATAAAGTAGTTTTAGCATTTTTGTGGTATTTATGATCATCTTTTGAGGTAAAATTATTTTAAACTATCATCACTCATTTATGGAAATTTAAGAAATTCTATCCTATCACATTATAGGTATTTTTGACCAAGTTTTTCTATTCAATACACTAAATTGCTATGATGATTTGAACTTTATGCTGTTCTCATAAAAAAGAAATAGACTCATATTATTGAAATCTGTCATTATTAATGAACTTATTAATAAATGATATATTAAAGAATAGTTAACTTATTTAATACAAAGGTCGTCCCTATGTCGTCCCTCATTATCGGCTTCATCTTTTTGCAATGTTGATTTTCAAAGATTTACTCTAACTGTAATTATAAACTTTAGTACTAATGAATCTGAATTAATAAACTTGCTCCAGTTACAAGTTAACAGAGTATATATTTCTAACAAATCAATACTAGAAATAATTTTTCTACTACCATTATTACTATAATAACGTGTCCAATTATCCGTTAAGAAACTGCATTTTTAAAATAAAATTTAGACCAACATTTTTTTTATAGAATTATACTAGAAGATAGGCACTAACCTCAGTTATTATGAAACATATACGTATTAGTGGTTTACACAAACTTATTCATGCAAGTATAAAAAGAAAACAAAAAATACATAAAAATATGTTTATTTCATGCAAATTCTTAAAGTACCTAATCTATATTAAATCACATGCTATCAACCTTTATTATACGGAAAATTCAATTTGTTGAGTTCAAATTGTTTATAACCTAAAGATCATTTTTGAACTTTATTAAACCATAAGGTTAAGATACAATATTATATTTAATTTTATTACGACTTTAAATATAAAGTAAATAATATATTTATAAAAATAAAACTTGCCCTAATAAAAGGGAAAGTGTGATATTTATTTTTTTTACTTTAATAAGCACTGGAAAGTTGAATTTTAGTTTATTTGATTTTTTATTATAGATACAGGTACTCTAAGAGTTTTTATGAATGATAATTATTTAACGAAGGAATAGTTCACAAATTATTTTATTACCATTAAAGATAAAAAAAAGCCTACACGCTTACCCCACCTTACTTTAATTTAAATTTAATATTTTTTTTTTTAAATAGTATTAGTAGTTTTCTTTACGTTTTTTAAACTGAAAAATGATTTCATGACTTAATCATTACATTGATCCAAATAATTTGTAATCAATAATTAATGCTCTCTAAGCTTGTTCTACACGATATTAAAATTACGGTCTTTAAAATTTAAAAATGTTTTTTAACTATATTAACGAAAAAAACCCTATCCCTATTTGTAGAAAATATACAGTATATGGGATATATTAAGAGAGTCACGAAAATATGAAATAATATAACATAACCCGAATAATTTTTAAAATTTTAATTTTTGAAAAAATTTAATAAAATTTCAAGATAGCCATTATCAGAAAAAAATTGATTAAATATATCTTATTAATATCCAGTAGCAAGTAATCTACAGGATTTTATAGTTTATGAAAATTTGAATTTTTCATGTGCTTTTTGATGATACTCTTCTTCATTTTCCTCACCTATATACCTATTACTTGGAGTCGGCCACCCTTATCATAAACTTGCACTTGACACGATCTCCCACATCAGCTGTAATCATATCGCATTCAATAGCATCCCTCCATCTTTTTTTTGGTCTTCCGCTATCTCTTCTTCCTTCAACATTCATTTCTATAACTGTTCTTACAGCTTCCAATTCTTCTCTCCTCATAACATGACCAAATCATCGAAGTCTATTTTCTCTCATCTTATCCACGATTGACGCTACACCTATACTCCCTCCTATTTTTTCGTTTCTTATCATATTTTCTCTAGTCGCTCCATTCATCCATCTAAGCATCTCTGCTACACTCATTCTCCGCTCTATTCTCTTGTCAAACCTCTTGTATACTATAAACCATATATCATAGCTGGCCTTACTACAGCCTTACAGAACTTATCTGGAGCTGATCTCTACACCTCTAGTCTTTGATTAATTTTTTTCCTATTTTCTAACACACCAGATGCTTCTTTCCACTTTACCATCCACACTTAATCCTATGTATTACTTCCTCATCAGTACCATCTTTTTTTAACGTGTTATTTTATAAAATCAAACATTATAATATTCAATTGAAAAAAGGTCTAAAGAAAACAAAATCTTTTCACGCAAATTATTAGTTATAATTATTAAACCTTTTTATATAAAAATTATGTACGCTTAAATGAACACCTGTAATTCAACATAAAAATTCAAGCAGTATAACTACTTATTTTGTTAAGAATAAAAATTGTGCATTATAATAAAGGTATGTTTTTTTTATTAAACTCGAAAACTTATATTTATTATTATTAAAATAAAGTAATGCAAAATTTGAAATTTTTTCTACTATTACTAATGTCAAGTACAAAGTATTAAAACTACAGTTTAATTAATTTCATAAAATATCTTATTTATGTTTTTTTATGCATTCTATCGTAGATAATAACAAATGTTTTGTATAGTTTGCAAATCTTTCTTTCTTTAATTTTTTTTTTTTTTGAAACAAAAAATGGTATAATGTTGATTAATACTAAATTTTTTTTAGTATTAAAACATACAAATCGATCAAAGTAAATACTAAAAATCAATTTATAATATATTCTTACCAACATTTATAAATGATTTCTGACGTTTGAAGGTAAATATCAATCAAGCATTACTTTTGTTTCAATAATTTATAGAAAATAAGGCAATAGTTTATAACAATTTTTAATATTATGGATCTTTTAACCATTTTAATATTAATAAATTTATATAATTAATATAATATATTAATAAATATATTTGCTTTTAATAATATTTTAAGGTATAAGTTCATTGGTATTGTTTGAATGGAGAAAATGATTAGAATGTTTGAATGTTAAAAAATATCAGTTTCTCTACAACTTTTTTTTATATATTTATATACATTACACAAAACTAACCAAATAAGTATAATTATATTTGGAAAATTATATTAATTAATTGATAGATTTAAAGAGAATAATGATTGTTTAAGAAATTTAACAACTTTTTTACATAAATTATTTTAGTGGAAAATGTAAAAAGAATGAACATGTTACAGCTTTCTTCTTAATAAATTTACCTTATTAAAAAATACTTATAAGTAATACACTTCATTAAATTCAGTTTATGAAATTTAATAAAATAAATAAGAACAGAGTATATAAATAGAAAAACAATATTACAATTATATGTAATCAAATACGATTTAATGATTAAAAAAAACAACGTTAATTTTATAAATAATCGATGTAATGATCATGTGGAATAATGTGAATCAAACAATTATTCCCAACAATTAATTGATGCGATTCATGAAAATTCCCCCTTCTACAGAAAATGAATAACAAAACTTAATCGCCTGATTGGTCCAGTCAATTCATCTTCGTTCGTTATTTTGAATCATAAGAAACAAATACCAAACAGATCCACCATTATCTAACTATTACATTTTTAAGTTTAACTATAGGCGCTCTTCCAACCGTAGATAATTTGAATGGAAAAAGATACATATATAATATTTAGCTAAAAAGTATTTCCATTTCTTTTCATATTTCAATGTTTTATATCGTAAAAATTAAAAAATTAAATTTTTCACACACTTCAAAACACTACAAATAATTTACTACTATTCAATAGTATCATATAGTTCAATAATAAGATATTTTTTCTTTAAATCAACTCTACAAAATGATTATCTTGAAACTTTCTTTACGATTTTCGTAAATTAAAAAAAAACTATGTTTTATTATAAAATGTTTATAATGCGAAATTATAAAAATAATTTAAAAAAAAATTTAATACCAAAATATTGACTAGATCAAAACATTCTAGACCACTGTGTACATAATATATATACTCATGTACATACACTGTTATATATTATATAGTATATGATATTTTTATATTTTAAATAACTTTTTTTTTTTGAAGTTGAAAACAATTTTCAACACAGACAAAATTTATTGATTACTTTAAATGAAAATTTGTGTTTGTTTGACAACTATCGATTTAAAATTTAAAATTTTATAGATATTATATTAGATAAACAAATAATTAGAGTATGTTTATACAATAAATAAAAATTATATACTTATTTTTTTGTAATAATACAAAAAAAAAAAAATCAGACTAACTACGCATAATTACCTAAAATATACTTAATGTATATTTTTTTTATACAGCCATATCCAAAATAAATATAACTTATTAAAAATAATGTTGTAATTGTTTAACTTATTTGTTTTCTTTAAAGAGAATAATTTATTATAAGATATTATAAATGATGCCTTCGGGGTAATAAAGCGTAGGCGAGCAATCGATTCATCTAAACAAAATAATTAAGTAGGTCCAACGAAAAACAACTTAAAGATTTCAACTCCTTAACTCTTAACCATTTTAATAACATTATTGTCATAAAAACAATAACAAAACATTACTGCTATGAATTGTTTTTCGGTTTTTTCACTTTTTAAGTCACATTAAACGTTAAACAAACCTAATCATAATCTTAAAATGTTGATCAATCGTAGATAATTTTTTGTATACAAAATAAAATAAATTATAGACTAAGTTCTTAAAATACAATGGCCTAATTATAATACACATTCCCATGGAAGTTAGATAAAAAAAACATAATATGCCAATTTAGGAATAAATAAAAAAATGAGCAAAAATATTAGCTAAGAACGCATTTCAACTAAAATAGGTGATATGATTTTGTAAAAAAATGACATAAAATAAATCTACTGAATTCATATAAATAGTAAAAATTAAAAAAAAGTGTACAAATAATCTTATTTATTTTTCGATTTAAAGGTGACAAATAAATACTTGGAAAAACTATCTACGTGTTTCTTTGTACAAGTAGTAGATTTACCTTAAAAAGTTGTACTCCTATGACGGCAAACATGAATTGTAGTAAATATGTGACCAGCATGATATTTCCGATGGTTTTAATTGCAACTATCACGCATTTCACTACATACTATAAACAAATATGAAACTATCAAATAAAATTAATTTAAGGCCAATTTGTTCTGTTTTAAACGTAGGAAATTACGCATTGACATAAATACTCGAAAATTTTATTGTACACCAAAATTATAATTTGTAATATCAATGTTTTTTTTATATAACCTAAAATTAAGTACTTATTTAATCAACACCAGGGTTGTTACGTTTAAAACATCAAAAATGTCAAAATTTACATTAGTCTTATGTGACGTTTTAAATTATTTATTTATGTTTTATACAGATTTAAAAAAAAACATGTTTTTAACAACCCTGATCGACAACTAAAAGAACACATAAAATACACAAAATAGATAAAAACTTTCTAAAAAAAAATTAATATTTTAATGTTGATAAATATATTTATAGATTGTTACATTACTGTAAATATTTTTTTAGTTTCAGTGCTCATTATAATATAAAATAAATTAAGAGGTGTGTACAATTAACTACTCTAAATCGTTTAGAATCTCAATATTAATTTATGTAACAGGGTAATAGTATTAGGAGACTATTAAGTACTAGATACTAGGTACTCAATGTATTTTGAAGTTAAAAATATAACTCGAACAAAATAGTCGATATAACTAAAACAAAAGTGACAATTATCTTTATAAAATATAATCTTTATAATTATACTAGTTCTACTACTTATGTTTATTTGTGCACTAATAATTTTTCAAATACATTTAATCATAACGTGAGTATTTTTAATATCGTGTAGATAACACTTAAGTCTAAATTAAATAAACTCATGTGTAAATTAATTTATAATTTCTATTAACTCAAGTTAAAACGATATTCTTTAAAAACATCAAACGATTTTTAAACATAAATCAATAAAAAATTTAAGCATTCATAGGATTAAATAATATTTGAATCAAACGGTCAGTATTAGTAAAATACAAAAATTTGTGTTAATTAAATCAACATATATTACGTCAAAAAATAGAACTTTGTATTTTTTGTTATAGTGTTAGATATTATAAACACACCAACGTTTCTATTATTAATTAATATTATTATTAATTGAAATTAACATAAATACGATCATATATCAAATTTTGTATGAAATTTTAATATTAGATTTAGAAAGATATTGCTTCATTAGCCGTACCTTAAACAACTGAACTCCAATTACGGCAAACATGAATTGAAGGAGGCACGTAACCAGAACTATGTTTCCAATCGTTTTAACCGCAACGATGACACATTGAACTACATGCTAAACATTTTATAGCCAATTTTTTTTAAGGAAATAAAACTTATACAATTAATAATATTAAAAATAAAAATAGTTGTGGTGATGAACTACTATCAGGCCCAGATTATCCTATTTGTAGCCCCAGGGTTAGATTTTTTAATAGATCACAAGAAGTGGCGCATAATTTTTCACAGACTTTTTTTGTTTGTACATAAAAAACTTTCTCTGTATAACCATAATTACCAAAATATTGATGAACAAAAAATTCATAAAAAGCTATGCACTAAAAAAATATTATTTATAACAACACAAATAAAACATTAATCAAAATTAATTTAAAATAGTTATCTGTCGACAGTAAACACGATCTACGCACACATCAGCCGTCCTCATATCGCATTCAAAAACATCCCTCATTATTATTTACTATTCATCAAACCTTACATTGTGACAATCTTTAAACTGTTTTCTTCTTGCTTTTCAAAGTCTATAGAATTCATTTTCAAATTCCTTTGTTACTAACCTATCATACAAATCATCATATATCTTAAACTTCGTCTAACTTACCGCACACTTAGCATTTTACATAAACGTTTATACTCTATTCAATCTTTTCTCCTTTTGCTTTATTGACATATTTTTTTAACTTCTTTTTATTACTCTCTACGATTTTCTCAACGTCCTCATTACACCACCCGGTTACTTTGTTTCCTGACATTCTAATCCTACTCTCACCAATAATCTCCTTTGCAGTATTCTTTACACAACTAACAAATCTATTTCACACTTCATTTATGTCTCCATTGTCATTCCACGCCGTCTTTAAAAACTCTTCTTCTTTTTTCCCATTCAATTTCTACCACCGGATCCTCCATTTTCTCCTGTGTTTTTCCTATTTCTGTATACTCTCTTACCACTACATCATGATTTCATTACCATCAGCCTATGCTGTGTAGTTACACTCTCGCCTGGTATAAATTTACAATCCTTTACTCGCTTTACATTCTCTCTCATCCACATAAAATAATCAATTTGTGATCTATTACTCCCACCCTTATAAGTTATTTCGTATTCATCCCTTCTTCTTCTTTTTCCTCGCATTAATCCAAACTATTTGGGGTCCGCCACCTTATCCTAAACTTTCACTTGACACGATCTCCCGCATCAGTTGTCCTCATATTGCATTCAATAACATCCTTAAATTAATGTCAATCTCTCTTTCTAAAATAAATATTAACCACAGCAAGATCATACGACACTATGAAATACAGGATTCTTTCTCTAGCCTCATTCTTCACACTAAAACCATACCCTCCATAAACTCTTTCATATCATCTCCTCTCTTATCTACATGTCCATTCATATCTTCATCGATCACTGCATCTTTATTACCATGTATTCTTTGCATCATTTCATCCATCTCTCTTTAAAGCACTTCTTTATCTGTTTCATCACATCCTACTTTTGCATAGGCATTTATTACATTCAACACTTCTTCCTCAAAAATTAAATTTACGATTATAATCCTGACACTATTCCTAACTATTTCTATTACTTTACTTTTAACCTCCTCATCCATTATTGTCCCTACAACATTATTTGTATTGATCTTGTTATCCGGCGGGTATCAAACACTTTATTCTTTAAATCTTTTAGTCTCTGACTACTTTATTCCCTCTCACCTGTTGTCACCACGTACTTCTGAGATAGGACAATCCGCCCAAGTTCTGTTCATTATTCCTAATGCTTTCTGACAAAATTTTATACCAGCTGTCAACCTAATGCATCCTCATTAGTGGTCTCTCACAACTAGCAAAAGAGACATGGAAGTATTCTTATCCCTTATCTATATGAATAACAATAGTATAAATATAAACATATTTTAACATAAATTACACATTTTTATAAAATGTTATATCCTTATAAAAAAATTTAATATTTTTCATTAGTTATAGTTTAAGTAGTAGTGTTTTCGCAATAACCTTTTTATTTTTTATGCAAAATTGACAAGATATGATGTGCTTTTTTTTATGTCTGCCCACAAAAATTCTCAGCTATCCTATACTAATTTTAATGAATAATACACCAAAATAATACGATTTTAATCTAATTTAACTAATCATCGGTAAAAATTTGAAAAAACAAACTCATCTTTAGACATTAATAAAAATACCTCAATGTTATGCTACCATAAATATGTTATTTTTCAACTTTTTTATCTGCATTTTAAAACTGCTAAAACTTTTTTTTTAAATTATGATTCTAATAAAATTTTGAAGTATTTTGGAGATAATAAGCTTTTCCACTCATGAAAAAAAAAATGTTAACTCAATATTTGAAACTGTTCCGGAATTTTTAAACTATATTAAATTTAATTTTTCGAAGTGTACTAGAGTAAAAAAAAATTAATCTTACTATTATTCTACTTTGTAAAATTGGCTGTCATTGTAAAAATTCGCAAGTTTAAAAAAAAAAAACATATTTTAAAGAAGCAAATAATTTAACAAAAATAGTATTTTAGAGTATATTTTAATAAAAACGTTAAAAGTGTAAAATTGCAAATTTACAAATTATTATAAAATATAAGAAATTTGCATCGAAACATATTTAATATAGCAATGTTAATCACTAATAGATATCATTTAATTTTACTTCAACGACGCCGTAATCCCATTGTGCTCGGTTTTTTTTTATTTTGAAGAATACACTGATTTGTAAGCATATACCCTTCAATATAAATTTCACATAAATATTATTTTTTTGTAGGGTATACATTAATTAAAAAAAAATTTAATAGTATAGTTACTTAGTTACGTTTTTAGTAGATCGTATATTATTTTTGAACACGCAATAAAAATTTCCCAATTAAAATTCAAAATCTTAAGACATGGGGGCCATGGTTCCACTTAATCTGGACCTGACTTCTATAAAAAATTATTAACTGAAATGTTTAGCACGACAGTGGAGACCATCAGAGTAGTTTCGTTTAATATTTCAGTCTTTCATACATATAATCGAAATAACTTAATAATTTTTAATTAGTTTTCTTATATTACACTTGAATTTAAACTCATTGCAAGTCTGCAACTTAATACTTTTCGATAAGAACTCTAAATATAATAGATTTGTAATACAGCTTAAGCAGACATTTATCGTCAGAATGTTCATTTTGTTAGTAAGAATAATGGTCAAAATAAAGAAAAAAGAAGGAAGGTTATTCATTTTTTAGAAATGATTTAATTTTCAAAAGGGGTAGTTAAAAGCTTTGAATCTTTATATTTTTAGATTAAATATTATATTTTTAATTAAATTAGTTTACATGTATTGTTTTTTAAAAGGAGTGATATTTTAAAATAAAAATTAGAATTATGACATTATTCTCATATATCATTCAAAGGTAAGCATAAATATTTTAAGTATTAGTGTAAATAATTTCTAGTTGTATTATCTAAAATACTATAGTTCAAACCAAAACTAAATGAAAATTAAGAACCTTCATAATGAGCACCGTAAGAAATTAATANTTGTTTACTATACAAGGTAATAATATTTCATTATTATATTAACAACAATGATAATACTATAAATTACAAACTAAGATAACTGTTATGAAAATGCCATACTTAGTTATTGTTAGTTTTAGATGACTTAGTTGGTTCTTGTCTGTTTTAGATGACTTAGTTCGTTTTTTCCCGGAACAAATGGGGTTTTGTTCGCAATTTTATCATTTACAGTGCCTCAACAAATTATAAGCAAAAAATATGTTTTGCCCTGTTTTGGCGTATTTTTGATCGACATTTAAGTCACTGCAGTACTTAATTTCAGTTGATTGTTTAATTGTAATTGCGTTTTAAAAATAAAAGTTGCATTAACTCTGTTTAAAAAAAAAGTGACTTAGTCGGTTTTTTCCCTGTACCCTTCATATACATACTTAGTTCAGCTAATTTTTCATTATTAATCTATTTTAAAATTTAAAAAAAGATCAACATTTTATTTTCCTTAATTAATACTATAAACAATTATAATATTATTTTCGGTTTGTCAATTTACTTATAGATTCAGCATTCTATATAGAAAGAATACCAAAGAAATGTTTTAAATATCTCAATAATTTTAACTAATGAAATTTTACAGAAGTAGACTTATTTTTGTGTGAAGAAATAGGTTACTATAGAATCTTACTTTACATTACCTGTTATTATATTATCTAAATATTAGAAAATAGTATGGTGTGTATCTCTGGGGTTATACAGTGCGTATGTTCAAATGTATTAATTTGGTTTTTGATATTTTAGCTAATCAGTTTATTGTATAGTACTCACTTTTAAACCTTTGGCTCGATTTATTGCACGTAAAGGTCTTAATACTCTCAAGACTCGCAGAATTTTTACCAACGACATAGTTCCAGCACTGAAATTAAAAATAAAGCATAACAAAATATGATAATAATTTTAATAAATTTTTACAATTAATATGTATAAAACTGACTTAGCATTTCTTGAAAACACTGAAACCAATGACACAGCAACAACTAAAAGATCTAAAAGATTAAAAAAAGAACGGCAAAATGCGCCATCATGCAAAGCAAAACCATAAGAAATCATCTTGAAAAATATTTCCACAGTAAAAACAGCCGTAAAAAAATAATCAAATCCTTTCAGTACCTAAACATAAAGTATAGTTATTAAACATAAAACAATTTAAATTTTGTAAATTATTCCTTACATTATTTCTATCAGACTCGCCATTTAGTGGATCTTCAGCGGCTAGTAACGCAGAGGAGACCATTATACAAACCAGTATGAAATTGCTGAAATACGCGTGGTTATGAAACCAATGGCAGAAAACACGAAAACTATAAAATAAGAACATTTATGATACACATTTTATGAAATAATTCAATTTAAAAAGTTACTGACCGATTAGTATTGGAAAAGACAAAAAAAGATGATTCTGGAGGAATAGGTAATGTTTTGTTAACGTCGTTAAAGTCAGAAGTTCGGCGTAAACGTATTTCACCATTATCTTCATACTCTAATAAAATAAAAAAGTCATTTTACTAATATTAAATTCATCTTATAAATTTATTACAAAGGAAATATTGTTTTATTCAAAAGATATAATTTTCGAACAAATATCAAATATAATATTGGTATTATTATTGTGATATTGAATATTTCTAGGAGTGTATTTTGATGTTAGTTATCACAACAAATTAGGTCAATATAGATATAAATATTTATATGCATCTATATTTTATTTTTTATTATAATTAAAATAAAAAGTTTAAAATAGTTAAGTACAGTAGGTCATCCAGTGTATTTAAAACAAATAACAAAAAATTTAACTTACCTATCAAAAATACATGGTCTTTAATTTAAGAGGTTGATTATTCACAAGGTTAACTAACTTCTATTTTTTTTCAATCATACACTACTTTAAACAAGCTTTAATTTTAAATAATTTAGAATGATGTAAGCATTTCATAACTATGCAAAATATTACATATATTTTAGTACAACTTGTGTGATTTTTGGCTTTAATGGCCAATTATTCCTAAGAACTGAGATTTCGAGATTTACTATTTTAATCTTAAATTACATTGTATTACTCTCAATTTATGTAGGTTTAAAGAAGGTAGGTTTTTTAAGACATCATAAAAATTTAAAAGGAAAAATGTTGATGATAATTATGCCCTTGCAGAACCTTGGTAAATGATTAAATTTAAAAAAAAGAATATCGTTGGCAAGAAGAATTTTTAAAGTATTTGCAACAATTTGTACTGTTTTGAAAAAGTTATTTCAATTTAAAAATAAAAACTAAAAATATCAATATTGATTATTTTATGAAAATTGTAAATTATTGGGATATTTATTTTTTGATTGAGGGGAATTTATCAAAATTATGGCGTTGATAGTTTCAATTATATACATTTTATGTCTTTTAACGTATAGTTGATCAAAGTCGGTTCAGTAAAAACGAGAGTAATGTAGCTTATGAACGAGAAAAAATACAGAAAAGTAATAGTTACTTAGCACGCTTAAAAACCAAAATGACAGATGACAAATTTAAAAAATAAATCTTAATGCACTGTTTTAAGAAAAAAATTATGTGCAACACACAATGTGTATACTTTAAATACCTTGATTTTCTTCGGGTTCATAGTCAGACTCATCTCCTTCTAAATCAATTTTAATATTACTACTGCTATCATCCTCTTCTTTTTTCGATGAACTAAAAATAAGTAATATCGTATTTTAAAAATGACCACATGGATATCAACGTATGTAAAGGACATCAGTGGTAAACTATTTTTCTACTTGGAGATATTCTTCCTTGCTGGGTCAGAACTATAGACGTACAAAATATGCGTTCATAAGAGACCCCTTTAGAGCATTACCATTAGTAATAAATTACCCTTAACTAAAAATAAGTTTTCTCAGTATCAAAAAGATGATAACATATAAGAAATAAAATAAAAATATTGAAACAATCTACTCTTTTAATGTTTTTTTATTAAAATCGTCAAAAAGCACCCATTTAGAAGATATCAAGATACAACAAATACGTACGATTCTTCAGATAATTCTTCTTCGACAGATATACTCTCCGAATTTTCCCCTTGATACTCATCCTCTCTCTCAATAGACTGGCTGTTACTCCGAGATTTTGGTTGGTTATCTGGTTGCTGCAGAACAAAAACGATGATTATATTATAATTAATGATTGAAATAAGAATTTTTTACTTCTTCTTCTTCTTTTTCAATAGCCGTCAAGGATTCAGCATCAGCTAAATTATCCACAGCAATAGCCAAAAAAACGTTTAGTAATATATCTAATTTATAATCAGGATTAATTCATGAAATATATATGACATATATAATAGCATCAAATCAATCAATTATTTTATTAGTAAGTGTGTAAAAAAGGATACAATTACCACATATGAACAAAATTATAAAATATATGCAAGCCAAAACGCCAGGTGATGAAACCCCATTGTATGCTCTTATACCATTATACATCACCACATTCCAGTCTTCACCAGTTAATATCTGTATAAATTTAAAAATTTTAAGTATTATTATGTCTAAAACATAAGTTCTATGAAAACTTAAGTATATAACTAATAATTACCTGAAATACAGTAAGTAAACTTTGCCAAAAAGTGTCAAAATTACTACGGGGCTTATATTCAGTAAGCTCAAAGTTAAACTTTCCTCCAAATACTTGCATTCCTAATAAGGCGAATATTACAATAAATAAAAAGAGCAATAGAAGTAAAGATGCTATTGATTGTATTGAATTGAGTAACGAAGCGACTAAATTTGATAAAGATCTCCAGTATCTAAAAAAAAATTCTTGGTTATAGAAAAACATTATTTTTTGTATGATCATCGAGAGATAAATTAAAAAATTTATTAAATTAAATATTATTGAAGCACAACCTTTTATAGAAATTTTAATGGATAGTAGAAAAAATAATTTAGTGCACATCTTTTACTTGCATAAGAGTCAAAATCATGTGCATAAGTTACTGGCAAAAACAATTTGGTAGTTAAAATTATACATTAAAATTTTGATTTTATTTCTTTGAGTATAATATCAATAAAAAAATTATCAATTTACACTATATAGTTAAGTCTGTTTTTACACACAAACGAAATGCGATTAATAAGATAAAATAGGAGGCAAGAGATAAAAAATTACAGTTTCAAAAACTCAAAATCAATCTCTGGAAGTATCTGAAACAGTTTAATAAGAATTTATTAATTTATATTATAAATCAATATACAGTAATAAAAAAGCCTGCTCAACGTAACAAAAATATAAAGAACGAAAGAAGATTTCCATTGATGAAAGGGCTCAAAGAGTAGTTGACAAATCTTTTACTCAATGCTACAAAGAATATAAAGAACATATGAATTGTTTCCCTACCAAAGAGCTCTTAGCAATAATTGCCTTTCACTCTTATATACAGAATGTTTTAGACCTAAGTGACAACTCTTATAACATTTAAATGTTCAAACAGAGATTAAAATGACTATTATAAAAAACGATTCGATGAAAATCTGTAGATCGTGTTTAATTTTTAAAAATTGGTGAATTAATCCAAAAGCAAAATTAACTCCTATTTTTTAGTTCAACTTCGACGGCCATTCGCACATAGATAATTGGTCGTCAATAGGGACAAATTTTTTTTTTTTTACTTATAGTACATAACATAAGTTTTAATTTAACATATATTTAAAAGACACAGTATTTCCGGAACATTTTCAAAAGTTAAGATAAAAAAGTTCTACTTTTTATACATATGTTTCAAGTTTTAAACGTCTCCTATATAAAGGGAAATGGTTCGATTTAAAAAAAAGTATCTCGGATGAAAGTAGTATTTATAAAGTATTTAGAAACAAAAATGTATGCTGATCTATACATTTTTCAAAAAGTTATATTAATTTAAAGTTGAAAATATAAAATCAAAAATTTTAACACAAAAACAACAAAAAATAAAAAATAAGTCGTCGGGACAAATTTTTTTTTTAAATTTATACTACGTAACATAAGCTTTCATTTAAAATGAGTTCAAAAGGCGCAGTATTTCGGGAACATTTTCAAAAGATAAATTGAAAAAACGGTTTTTTGTGAAAAAGTTGTTATTTTGAATCCGCTCCTGTGGGCAGGTAAAGGATCAGATTATCAAAAAATTTATACAAAATAAATGGAAAATACTTAATGTTTCAATATAAAAAAAATGTTTGCTTCGTACATTTTTAAGAAAGTTATGGCACTTTTAAGGAAAAAAATGTCAAAGTTTACTAATTTTAAAATTTTAATTTTTTTGGAGATTTTCTCCATTTACAGGGAACGAGGGAATTTTTTTTCAATTTTTAAGAACAATGTCTTTAACTAGATTAGATTTGTGATTTTTTGAAGTATGGTTAAAAGATATCGTTCCAGTGAGAGCTGGAAAAGAAAGAACAAAAACACATCAAAGCAAAATTAATATCTTTTCACCTTAGCATCGAAGCTAAAAGTTTCAATAGTATGATAATTGTATCAAAAGTTATAAGCGTTGTTATTTAGGTCTGAGACACTCTGTATAGTGGTAATAGTTTGAATAGTTATATCGATATTTTTAGAATTTCAAACAATATTTTTAACTATGCTTAAGATTTTTGTGATCATAAAACATATTATCCGTAACTATCATTCCAAAAATATGAAAATTACTTAAAGAAATATTACCAAATCCCATTTTTATAACCGTAAATTATATTAGTTCCCCCTCTTAGCCGCATTGATGAACAAACGGAAAATATTTATATTCTTATATACGATAAAATTTACCAACAAATATTATTCAAAATATTATTTAAAAGACTCTGCAAAAACAATATAACACTATCTTTCAAATTTTCCAGGAAGCTGAATAAACTACACATTTTTAACACTTATACTGTAAATTTAAAATACACTATATTTTTCAACATATTTATCATAAAATTTTTTCTTGGATAAATGTACTCCTTTTTTTAATGTGAATTTAGATCCATAGAAATTTGATTTTGAAAATAATGGAGATTTTGTATAGAACCCTTTAATTATACTAATAAGAAGA
Organism: Daktulosphaira vitifoliae; assembly: GCF_025091365.1. Lineage (NCBI taxonomy): Eukaryota > Metazoa > Arthropoda > Insecta > Hemiptera > Phylloxeridae > Daktulosphaira > Daktulosphaira vitifoliae. The sequence continues at coordinate 38,205,523 of NW_026099573.1, read as the reverse complement.
CTATAGCATGTGTTAGTGACAGTTTTGGAATTTTTATACAAATTATAAATATTTGACAAATTGTTATAAGAAATGAGTTTTCTACTGTTGGTATTACTTCATTTTCTAACTATCCCAAATTACGTTAATAAAGTACTCCTTTCGTTCGTGAGAAATCATATACATTTATTTTCTTTAAACCACTTCTGTTTTATTTATTAAAATGTATAATATAACGTTAATTAAATATTTATAATTGAAAAAAAATATCAACCAAATCTTTTTCTTAAATGAATTAATATTTAAAATATAATCAAAAAATCTTTATATACTTCTATGTTATTGATGAGATAATCTCAATGTAGTACATTGAAAGTAATATAAGATACCGAGGCTACCTCATCAACAATGAAACAATAAATTTTCAACCGTTAGACACTACGTAAATCAGAAATTTTCTACCATTTACAGAGCACTAACAAATAGTGGAAAGTTGACACCTAAATAAAACGAAAAAAAGTAAATTAATACATTTTGGACATAAAACAATATACGGCACATATTTTCCTACGATATCTTTAAAACTACTAAATTATCTGCTAATTTTAATGAAATCAAACGAATAAAACTGTTATAGGATGCTAGTAAGTACAATTACTGACTACTTTCGTGTATATACATGACATGCACTTGCGTTATTTTTTATTTGTTTTTTAGTTAAAATAAATAAATATTTATGGTTAAATAATCATTTATAAAATTAAGTGGTATATTTACTTAGTAACTTTGAAAACCCTGAGTAATCGAACGCAACGTAATACTGATACTCCTAACGGTAACATTAGTTGCGATCTTGTTAAAATCGTTTCCGTTATGCTTCCAATAACAACGAAGCAATCAAAACGATTAAATAATGAAACAAAATACCCCTGTCAATAATTATTAAAGGACATTTGAGTGACTCGTGTTAATTGAAGTTTTTAAAAGATAGAGGATATTAAATACCTGAATCCCAAGACTGTACATTTTCAGTAACATTTCCATTGTAAAGAGTGTAATAAAAAATACATTGGTAACTTCTAAATAATTAAAAAGATATATTAAATTAAACAATTTTTTTAATAAAATTCCACTTAAATACCTTGAAAATCATCAAGCCATTCTTCTTGTTGATAATGTTCAGTAGCTAAAACGCCAGTATTAAAGAAAACTAAAACTATAATTAACCAATAGAATGCCTGTGATTTGACAGCTTTTCGGCAAGCTCTCCTTGCTCTACGATTGAGTCTTAAAAATATACATAATATTAAATAATGAATTGGAAATTTATTAAATCCAAGTAAAAACGGTACTTGTCAAATTCTTTTCGTTTTTTTTTCCACCAAGATTTATTGTGATCCAATTCATCACCTTCAACTCGATTGGTAGATTTATTTTCATTAAAATTATTGTCTGTTTAAAAAATTAGGATATTTGTTAAAATACATAGAGATACATCTTAATTCAACAAATAAAATTATAAACACAATTATGTCATTTTAAGTAATTGAATTTACTTTGCCTATTAGTAGACTCGTCTTTATCATCTAGATCTGGTTCTATATCTTCTGCTTGAGTTATCCAATCTAAATAACCACGCAAATCTTCTTCAAGTTGTTGCTTCTCTCGGAGTTTTTGAAAATCTCCTCTTGCTTTAGCTTTTTCTCTTTCTTTCGAAAACTCTCTAAAATAATTTAAGATAATACAGTTCTTTCTTTAAATAAAAATAAATGTATAATTGTGAAACATACCCGCTCAACACACCGAGAATGAGATTCATGACGAAAAAGGCTCCAAGAATAACCATGGATACGAAATAAATCCATTGCCAACTACTTCCCAATGCATCTTCGATCTTTAATAATTAAAAATATTAAAAGGAATATTACAATGATTTAATTTGACATAATATTTACGTTTAACCTAAACTTACATTGTATAAAACGTCAGTCCATCCCTCAAGTGTAATGCATTGAAAAACAGTCAACATAGATAAACCGAAATTGTCAAAGTTTGTTATTCCCCAGTTGGGTCCATCCCAGTAGTCACAGTAATAATTTGGTCCGTATGAACTACAATCAAATCCATTAATTTCGCCAGAAAGCCCGTCGTCACATGGATGGGGATCATCCATTCCTGACAACAAAATAAATTTTAAAATTTAAACTTTATAGAAGATTTTACATCATCTATTGTACTTGTATTATTTTTATAGCAAGTTGTGTGCAATGCTCCAGAAAATAGTTCCAAACCGATAATCGCATAAATGATGATAACAAATAAAACCAACAAAGCAATGTGTAGTAGAGGAACCATAGCACGAAGAATAGAATTTAACACTACTTGTAAGCCTACGAGATAAAATATTAAATGAGTACGACACATTTCTATTAAAATTTTACAATTATAATTTATTATAATCAATATGTTTTTTCCGGTACAGTAAAATGTTAATTTCAAAAAAAATATATTAATTTTTACATGAATTAGAATTTTTTAACAGATGCAATGTAAAGGAAAATTTTAATAAATAGTAATAAAAATGTTATATTTTTATATATTTTCGACATTATATGCCAAATTTCCCATTTGTATATAAAAATATAATACTGACAAATGAGAATTTTTGGATCATTTCTTACAGTGTATATACTTCTCAATTTATCAATTATTAAGTACCCTCTCGGTTTATCCCATATTAATGGCAAAATACATATTTAACTAACTTATAAAACAGAAAATGATTTAATTAAGAAAAAGACTGGTTGATAATAACTAATATATTTCTGAAGTTATTACAATTTTTAAATGTAGACTGGAGATGAGGTGCGAGTATAACTAATTATATCATTAGTTATTTCTTCGTCGCACTCCTTCTTCTACCTAGATATGTAACTCAAAAAGAGCCAAAAATTATATTCTCAAAACTATTTATAGTTTATAAGTAATAGAGTGGGTCATGATAAACGGATCATCTTATATTATTATTATTATTGTTAATTATTGGTACTTACTTGGAACTCCCGATACCAGTCTCAATGGTCTCAATACTCTAAAAGCTCGCAGGGCCTTTACATCGAAATTATTTATGAAACTTATACCTCTGTAATAATCAAATTATAAATATATTAAAAACACATAACATTAATCACGAATTTTAACTAAAATGAATTGCGAATAAATAAAACGCACCCCATAAGGACGATGGTAAAATCTAAGAAATTCCATCCATTTCTTAGATAAGCACCTGGATGAGCTACAAATCCGTAAGCAATTATTTTCATAATACATTCTAAAGTAAATATAACCAAAAATACACGTTCAATATTTTCCTGTTAACAAACATTAATGTTATGTAATGCAAAAATTAATTTTTTTTTAAATTGTTTTACGAACTTACCAAATATCCATTAACTGTATTTGAATCGTTACATGGATAGGGAGTGTAAACTGCTAAAGCAACACAATTCGCAAAAATTGTTAACAAAATTAAATATTCGAATGGTCTTATTATAGATATAAGGAAAATAAATCAAACTAAATAAAACTTTCATTTATCAACTTAATTAGTATTATTCTAAGAGGGGACATCTTTAATTTATTAGTTAAATAACGAGAATTTTATTTAAGTGCTATATTATTAAAATTACACAACAGCTAAAACACTAACTAATTAAATATTTTAATAAACACATGTAATTTTCATCAGACACGTGTGTTTTTTTAAATATTTAGATAAAAACATTTTTCTATTACATAAAATTTAATCATTTATTAAAAACCATCTTAATGAGATTTAAAATAAAATCATATTAAAAAATCCTATTTATTGAAATTTCTTTCCTAGTATTTAAATTTCAAAAATTTTTATTTATTATTATTTATTATTTAAAGTAACATTTTGAACACACAGACAGTATAAAGAGAAAAATGTATTTTTCTCCCCAGAGAAACCATACATATAATATGTTTGGCACCTAAATATAATGAAACCAGTACAAATAATTAATTGCTATAAAATAAAAAAAATACAATATAGTTTAACGAAACTTTAGTAAAACGAAAAATATAATGTAATCAATTTTTATCTTTAACAATCTGTTAAAGCGTCAAAAATAATAATATTCTAGAGAAATATTTTATGAAAAAATTTGAATCGATTTTATATAAGTTTTAATAATTGTTTTCTAAAAAGGATACTTCCATTCTATTACATCTATGCACAACTTCCTCAACGGATTTTTAAGAGTCAAACAGCATAATGCCCTCTGTGGACGGTCTGGTAGTTGCTTTCCAGGTCTCCTGGCAGGCCTTTTTACCACTTGTTTGGTCTGATTGTTTGTCGCCGCATTATTGTTGTTATTATTGGCATTGACATTGCTATTAATGGTATTGACGTTGTTAGCTGGATTATTATTGGTGATATTGTTAAGTGAAGTCTTTGGATTGACATTAATGTCATTTATAACACTCATAATTCTTTATAAATCATTTATTTTGAATTTTAAGTACTTTATGTAATCTAAAATATAAAATAACTTGTTAATATTATAAAGACAAGTTGAATAAATTAATATTTTGCAATAAAAATTAATGTAATTATAGATTTAAGACTTTTTTTAAAAAGTGAGTTACTTCAAATGAATTAGATTTGAATTGGCGTTCTACATTTTTAGACATGCTTCAATTTTACTAGAAATTTAATTCTGTAGAGAGTTCAGTGACTAATTCTCAATTAATGAAAAATCATTACAGCAGCTAACGGGTAGTTAAATAAAAGAGATTTAATTTTGAGCTTAATCAATATAAAAGATTAAATATAACCTTTGATATATCAATATTATTATTTTAAAAATACATAAATAATAATGCCGTTAACTTAATGAGAATCCCTCATACTAATTGCTATTAAAAAATAAGGGTATTGTTTAAAAACTAAAAGCCTACCTTTAGTGCATGTTTAAAATATAAGGAATTTATTGCAGTAATGAAAAACATTTTTTAACAAAATAAATACACCTCTCACTCACATTTAACCATCTTATATTTTTTGGAAACAAATATATTTTAAATTGTAAAAATTAATTGGAAAACTAAAATATTCTGATATAAGAAATAATATTATATTAAGTGGATATTTCATTCATTCAGTATTTTAAGATTATTAAAATATTTCAAATATCTAGCGTTTCTATTGTATCTAGTTAACTATTGTGAATACTTATACTCTCATAGTTTAGTACTTTAATATTCAAAATTAAATGTAAAATTAAGATTATAAGTTATTTAAAAAAAAAATTACAGTAAAAAATAACTAATAAACTGATAATTTAAAATATCTGTCCTTAACTGAAACACTTTAAGCTGATCCCGATAAGTTTCCTATCATTTGACTTTCCGCGTCAACTTGTCTAAGCTAAATCGATACATTTGAGAATATTTTACTTTCCGACAGCAAAGCTGTTATTTATGAGCATAGTTTCCGTTTTGTGATAGTCTCCATCATTAGTTACTTGTCACGACTTTTATTTTTATAAACATATTGTTAGAATAACTATTATAAATAGCACATTCCATGTATGGGTTTTTATAATTTTAATTCAATCTTTTTCAAAACCTAACCTGCAATGAATGGAATTTTAAATCTAAAACAGAGTATTTTAGTCATAGAAAAGAAAATCTGAGATAAAATAATATTAAAATTATACAATTAATACAACTCTTTACTTTGTCTTTAGAAAAAATAATGAATTAAATTTCTGCCTGTATACTTTTATAAAGTCAACAATTTATTATTTTCGTTATAATTTTTTTTTGAATGATCTATAAAGTAAATTTATAGATTATTTATTTTTCATATATGAAAAATAAATTTTTCTCTGATTTAAACATTTTTTGTATGATTGGCAACAATTGATTTTGATGATAAATCACCTTTAGACTGCAAAACTCAGTTATTAAATTAATATTAAAAGACTTTATTTTAATAAGATTTTGTTTAGATTTGAACAGTTGTTAAGTATTATTTTTGTAAATATTCTTGCACTATTAGTACATAGATGATAATGCAATAATTATAAGTATTTGTTTTCCTAGGTTGTTTCGTTTAAATTAATTTTAAAATTGAGTGCACATAAGCTTTTTAGAGTACAAGATTAAGTTAATATTAGTATTAGCGTTTACGGTTTTACACTTCATAATAATGTTATCGATCCTTTAAGTTATGTTTAGTTTTCTTAAAATAAATTACTCTACTTTACTCAACTTCAATATTTTCCTTTATAGTTTTACTAAACTCGCGGTACTCGCCCATCAAACCGTATCACTTCTGACGTATCTTTAATAATTTTATCGTTAATAAAACAGATTTAGTACGCGCGAATATATGAATTATAGAATTCAGTGTTATAGTTATGTGATTTATAATTACAATAACGTCAACAATTTATTATATTTAAAATTATTTTCAAATATAATATATCTTATATGTTACGATCAATATAGAATTACAGACAGTGTGATACATTGACCGGGTATTATATATTTGCCCTGTGTTTTATTCAATGTAATATATTTATTTATTTGGATTACATGACCGGGCAATATGGTGTTACCCCGGTAAATAGATATTGTAATATGGCTTAATGAAAAAAATACAAAATAGTAAATTCCTTGAATATGAATTTTTGTGTAAAATCCATTTTGTTTATGATTTTCATTAGGTCGTTTCAAAATACATTTTCATAGATGTATTTTAATCGTGTATTAACTGAATTGTCCTGTCTTTGTGTAAGAATATATATCCCTTTGTATTTTGCTGGTATGAACCAATTAATTTGCCATAAATAAGTTTCAGGAATATTCTAGAGCTAGCTAGTCAAACTTAACTTCTTCACTCTTGCTAATGTTACCGGTTACAACCTTTTTAGAAATACCAAGATTTCTTTTTTACTTTCTGATTAAGCTGTCCTTTGTAAAACCAACCCTGAGAATAAGCGTTTTAAAATCAAAACGTTTTTTAAGCAAAGGGAGCTATTTTATTAGTGTTTTTTAAACTATTATAATTAATTGACTTCCAGGCGTTGGGCGTCATACTTTCTGGCACCCGGAGGACAAAAACGGGAGCCGTGCTCCTCGAAGTTCGAGGAACCGGAGCTCAGGCTGATCTGGTGGCCTGCAATATCAGAGAGGCGTTGAACGGCATGGATGTCAACGTGCACCACTTGGCGATGTCCGTGGCATTCATGCGGTTGAATATGGAGGAGTGGATAGTGGAAGAGGATGTCAAAGAGACGTTGACCACTATCTTCTCGAAAGAGGATGATGCCGCACCGACCGGTTCAGTTTGAGTTCGGCTGCATGAGAGAGGTAAGGGCCGTTCTACATGGTGTAAGGTGACCATTAGGACCACAGCATTGTTGGTCGGTCTGACACGACTCCTACAGGTGCCTCAAAAGAGGCCATGTGCAGACATTATGTAGGGTTCCCGACCGGATCGGCACGTGTGCTTTGTATGCAGAGCAGTGGGCCACCAACTGTCCTAGAAAGACGGGAGTGCCGGAAAAGCCTCTCTAAGGTATCTCTAGGTCATTTGGTCTTTCTGTTTGTGAATTATTTGCCAACCCACAGCAAAACCCTACCCCCACCTCCATGTGGTGTGACGGTCCCACTCTGAATCCGGCTAACGGGGAAGTCACGCCGTGTTGTGAGTTTTAATGCGACGTCGGTCGCCCTGGAACTGCTGCGAGGCATTTCCAGGGCGACCGACATTATATCGACTGTATTGAAAATAAAAAAATTAAATATACAACAATATTTAAAAATATGATATTGACACATTGCATCAATTTTACGCCAGGCAGTACTACATTGACCGGACCAAGTTGAGCTTTAGTTACATTGCCCGTAATTGAGTAAAATCAATATACATATTGCCATAATTCTACATTAACTATAATATATTCTATAAAATTTAAACATAATAGTTAATGATACAGGTGCTTTGGTGTTAAAGCGTCTGTAATATTTATGGAATAAGTTTAATATATAGGTCAGTAATGAATATAGCAGATATAATCTTGATGATAAATTATAATTATATTTTTTTTGTATTTATGTATATAATTATACTGTATCCAGTATTTTTCGATGAGGATCTAATATCAAAGAAAAATTTAGTGATATTTTTTTAGAACTTTTTTTCTAAAATGTTTGCATTGCCAATAGGATAGGATTAGCCATTTGAGACTCCTGGATACGCCCTAATTACGTGACAGTTGAATAAAAAAATACATTATTTGATAAAAAACACGTTAAAACAATCTCATATTCGTCATTTCCCAACACTCACTAGTAATACGGTAGTCTTTTATTTTGGATATCGTTTTCTAAATTTATTTTAAATTATTTATACTTTATACACGTCATCTTTCATAAATATTCTCCTAAACGTCGTAAAAATTTATGTCTGTCGGATAAATGTCGATAAAGTTATTACTAAATTATTCGGTAAGTTGACGTGAATTAAGTAAAAAAATCAAATATCAAATCGTATTCAGCAATTCGCGTATAAACCTTTTTTTATAATTATAAAATAATTAATTATACAATTGTCATACGTAAAATCTAAACACACCATCATATTTAACGATATAAAATATATAAGATTATATTATATCATTACTTAATTAATTAAAAATAATTTATACTATACATATTTAATTTTGTATTTCACTTAATGTAAAATACATAAAAATGTATTTGGTTTAGATCCTCCTCGAGATGAAAATACTAAAATAGTATAATTTTTTAGGTTAAGAGGATATAACAAAGAAATGTTTATATTTAAAAAAAATACTTGAGAAAACCTCACATAAAAACACTGGTATATTAAAAGATCTCTAATTTAACGTTAAACTTGATGAAATATTTAAAAATTTTAATAAAAATTTATTATTTTTAAGATATATGTTGTTCATAAAAAAATGTATTTTCCCATCAAGAGCATTTTATTCATGCAAAATTCAAAGTAATATTTTTAATTGTATTTTTTTAACTAAATGTTCTTTTTTTTACTTAAAACATAATGGTGCTGGAAAATACATTTTTTTTAATTTCAGCTAGTGTTAATGTAAGTTTTAAAAATTATAATAAAAATACATACTTTTGTACCATAAAAGGATTTGTTTTAACGTTTCGTTTGTATCACTAAGCGCTTAATTAATACTAATAATTACCAGACAATTGGCATAACGATTTTTTTTTTTTAGAAATTTAAATCATCTTAAAGAATAATTTTGTTATTATTTAAGTTAAACGCGCTTAACTATAACAAACGAGACACTAAAGATAACCGAATAAATTATTTTGGCTTAAAAATTGTAATAGTAATTTATTGAATCAATACTTAATTTTTAACTCATACAAATGACTTAGTCTTAATAATTTAAATCAAAGGTGTCACATAAATATCTTGATTGAGCGACTTATAATTAGCAAATTATTATTAAAATAAATAAAAGTAAATTGTTTATAGTTCAAATGTTCAATTCATAAAAAACTTAATTTACCGTCCAAAATGTTTTGGATTAACTAATACATGTATTTGAATTGAAACAAATGAAGTATTTTGGCGTTTTCGTGAGATAGGCGAAGAACGAATGTCTCATTTATTGATCATGTATATAGTAGAATTTAAAATATTTTGAATTAATTTTTTAAAGCGTTATAATTATAAAGGTACTGTTTAGTTTGAATAAAATAATAAGTCATACGATTAAAAATAATTAAACTTTTGAAATGATGTTTATTGTACCCTTCCCCCCCATATAAATAGTCTAAAGGTGCGCCTAATGCCACTTCGCTAAAATAAAAATAACTAGAATACTTTTTGTCTAAGTATAGCATATTACTGTAAGGATTGACTTCCCATTTCACACTTTGTAAAATTTGCCGTATTACCAAACGTTGAGACTGTGAAAAATAATTTTATAATGAATTTCTTTTTCTTTTGAGTTTTACAATCTATACAATACTAGTACAATAAGTATAATAGATGATAATGATTTTTTGATATTATTATTTTGAGAAGAGAAGCTGCCCACTTACAATACACCTTTTGAAGTGATATTATTTAGTAATTCAATTTTTTTTTTAAATATTGTAGGATTAAAAGATCTCTGTAACAATAATGGATTTTTTTTTAATTATTCTACCAAAAAAACGCATTATGTACAAATACATAGAAAACTTTGAAATTTATGTATTTGTTTGTAACTATATCCTGACAGACGCTTTTATTTGTTTATAAAGGTCTAATAGGAGGATTTCTAACATCGTAAATTAACAAAACTTATGGTTTCCTTAAAAGTAGATTGTGCGCGTTTAATATTAATTTGGGAACGAAACAATTGATATTAGTCGATTGTCCTTAAGTATTTTACCTTACTTGTCCCAACAGATAATGAAGGAATCTTCTTTACAACTAAAACTTTGATGTTTTGATCAACTGATCACTATCTGTAATTTCCATAATTAAAGAATATTTCTAAAAATTATATAATGTAATCAAATTCAACTTCAGTGAATCTGGTAGATTATTTTTAACAATAGCTCGAAATAAATGACACTTTAATTTCCATAAGTTGCTTAAAGTGAGTATTTAATTCAAAAAGTTAATATTTAGTTTTTAAAAAAAAAAAAAAAAAAATTAAATTTCACAAAACCGATAAGATAAGTTTTAAATGGCGAATGGATACACATGAACGGTCAATATTACTTTTCGGAAATTACTTAATCACCTGATAATGATCTTTAATCGGGGTCGTTATCACATGTAGCAACGGTTTTATTTTCATAACATTGTTAATTGCATTTATAGGCTTAGAGTTTTGCCAGAAAATTGTTCACTACATAGTACCAAGTATTGGGGAATCAATGAGTTTAATAATAGCTTGCAAACTAGAGATATCATTAAACAGTAATGACTATCGAGAACATTTATAACGGTAATAATTCACTGTACTATTACTTATTACTGCATAAGAAATTTTTTTAATGAATTGATACAAACCGATAGATTATGATGATTGTTGAGGAAAGTAATTGAGATAGCGGTAGCTGTCTTTGGAGTCATGCGAAAAAAAATTTTATACTATAAAAAATCACAATTGTTGAAGATGAATAGCAAAACAGACTCTACGGACGGATAACGGCGCGTTAGCAACGACAGTGGCACAGCGACTGGCCGGCGGCAGTAGTGCGAAGTTCTAAATAAAAACTCTATGGGGCGCCCATTAAGCTCAGACGCAGTGTGCTTCTGTTGCTGACGCCGCATGATGTTGGCCGCCGATCAGCGATCATCAGCGACGGCGTCAAGTATGCCGTCACGCATGCGTCAATGTTGTTAATAATTCTTTTTCGACTATGCCGCCGCCGTCTTGAATAGCGAGATCCTGTCTGCCTTTGCTCAGCCGCACTCGGATCCAACGTTGGCCCAAACGCGCGCGCGTTCCTCGCCCACCTGACGGCGACAACGGACAGCACTAAGCATTTTCAGTAAATCCCTCTTTTCCACCACTCTCTAATTTCACACCGCAATCCAATAGCACTGTATCTTTTGTACTATCCAACGGCGATCTAACATATTGGGAATTAAAATGTATGTATTAATAAACGTTGGTCAGCTGTTAAAAATATCGTACTACCGACTTTCATTCATACCCGTTACTCAACTAATCGTTGAAATCATTCTCTTCGGTTCAAATAACCTAATCCAATATTTTAACTATCATTCTAGTCAGTAGTGTATAAATACATTTTTTTATTTAGGGTATGTAATAATTCCATAGATATGAGCGGGCCACGTGACTAATGAGTTCTGCACGTAGCGGTGGATTTTTAGGATATTGAGGATAAGAAAAATGTTTATTATCTCCTCTAAACAAAAAAATGTTGAATTATTTTATACGGGGGATTTATCTCACTTCAACCCCTCCCCTCCTGGTACTTTGATTTATCTCGAGCCCCGCAAAATTTAACGCCGGCCTTGCATATTATTGAAATTATAGTTCTGATAACATTAACTGTGGATTGTTAAAATATCAGAGAACATAAAACTGTTATGTGTCCACGTTTATTTTAAATCTTAGAAGTGTTAAAATTATTTGAATTGCCAAACAAAATAAAAATCTGTTTCCTCTAAAATGTATAAAATAAACAAAAACTTTGAAACCTAAGATTGAAAAATTATCTACAAAAATGTGATCTAATAATTCTATTACCTTTAACTTAAGTTAAATAATTTTGATTACAAACAAAATGTATTTCATACACTTTTATCAATCTTATAAAGAATACATTTTTTTTTTGTACAAAAATATTGTCTGCGATTTAAATTTGAATGGTTACTTTTAAAAATTAATCGGACTTACAATTATTTTGATGTGATTGGCTGAGGAATTAACCTGTAGATAGCCAGTTTTGAGTCACTACTTTTTGAATATAGTAAACACATTTTTATATCAATTCAATTTTTAATTGTATTATTAGAATAATATTTATTCGAAATAATTTGATTGTTTTTAGATTATTACTCAATTCACATTATTTTGACCTAATACTATTAACAACCCTTACTTAAGTTACACTGTAATATAAAAATAGAAATAAATGTAATTAAAAATTATCTGCGAAACTACAGAAGCTAACGTAGCTTAACACTAGAAACTATTTTGACTACTGAACCATAATCATAAGAATAAATTGACAAATTTAATTATAAGTCTATAATAAGTTTTATTAATATTTTACAATAGGTAATCTGTAAATATTTTTTTCTAGTCAACAGTTTAAAATTTTAAAAAGAAAACTATGGTGATGTTTTTACTAAATATAATTATGACAATATTGTTATGAATAAAAACGTAAATTATGATTTTCTTAACATAAAAAAAAATTATGAATTAAGTTAATAACAATAAACAATATAATAAATTAGATTATGCCTGCATATGAGATAAAACTTCCAAATTTTTTATAATTATAAATTTGAGGTAAACACAACTTTTTTGTAAATCTGAATAATAATGAAATAAATATGAAACTATACTTCTTATAATCCATTAAAACAAAAATAATCTAATGTTACAACTTATAATGAGGATATATCCAAGTCAATTTTAACATCACTAAAAAAAATTTTTTTTTACATGATTTGTAACCAAAAATAAATCATTTATTGAGTTACAACGCATCAAAAGAAAAGAAATTCATATTTTATATTACAATTTTAAAAAATACCTTAGGTATTAATTTAAAGATATATCCGTATTAGATGAGATACATCAAACTTTACTATTTTCTTAATAACGAATTTTATAACATAAGAAAAATATAAAAATTTGTTTAAAAAATAATCATATAAAAAAAAAAAAAATAGGTTTACTATTATCGGGACTTGTTTAAGAGTGCTTTTATGTCATCAGCATCTAAAGTTTCATATTGTAATAGTGCTTCAGCTAATTGTTTATGCTCTTTTTGATGAGCAATTAGTATATTTTTAGCACGATCATATGATTCCTGAAATAATTATATTAATAAAATATTACATAGTATTACTCAGTATTTTTTATGTTACCTGCATAATTCTCTTAATTTCCTGATCAATTATTTCATTTGTTGATGGACTTAAATCACCACGACTCATTAATTCATTAGAATGAGAATCATGTGTTCGTAAACCTACTTTTTCAGACATACCTAATTCTTTTACCATTCTAGTGGCTATATTTGTTGCTTGCTGTGAACATAATTTTTTAAAAAATCATTAAAAAAATTAAGTAAATATACATAGCATAAAAAAACATTAAACCTTTAAATCATTTGATGCTCCAGTAGTAACTTTATCAGCACCAAATATTAATTCTTCAGCAGCACGCCCTCCCATCATAGTATCCATAATAGCCAACATTCTAGATTTTGTTATGTGGTATTCCTCTTTAGCAGGAATATATGCTGTCTGCAAAAAACATTAAGTTAATATAATTTGTTAATGGAAAAATATTTTTTAGTTATTTTTATAAATATTCAATTTTTGATATTAAATAAAAAACGTCAAATTTAAAAATATAATAGTAATAATCCACAAAACAGTGATATTTTGGTTTGGTTATCATGTGGTTATGTCATACTAAAAAAATTAAATATATAATAAAGGGGATCTCAATATGTTGAGATACATTGTATTAGATTATAGACATATGGATTTCTTTTTTTTTATCATACAATTTATAAAAAAAAAATATAAAGTAAGATTATTTTCTTAACACATACATGGCCAAGTGACGATCCTCTTGGCATTATGGTAACTTTATGTAAAGGATGAGAATCTTTGGTATAATAAGCTACAATTGCATGACCACCTTCATGATATGCTGTTATTTTATTGGCTTCATCGTCTGGAATTTTAGTTTTTTTTTCAGGACCTTAAAAAAAAATTAGATGACATAATTAAAACAAAATTACTATAAAGTTAATTAGTATATTTTTAATATACCCATCAATATTTTATCTCTGGCTACTTCTAAATGTTTCATGGAAACTGTTTTAGCCCCTTCACTGGCAGCTTTTACAGCTGCTTGATTAACCATGTTTTCAAGATCAGCACCCGTGAATCCAGTTGATCCTCTAGCTAACAAATCTATATCAATATCTTGACAGTTAATTTTTTTCAAATAAAGTTCCAGTATTTGTTTACGACCACTGTAATCTGGAATAGGTACCTGAGAAAGATTTGAAACATAGTTTTTCCTATTAACTTCTAACTTACAAATGTTATCACAGCAAAATTTTTATTATAACATGTTGATCTAAAAACAATTTATTTATTTTTAGCTGTAAAAATTAACTTTACTTACATCTACTTCAATATCAAATCGTCCTGGGCGTAATAATGCTCGATCTAAATCATCACGTCTGTTAGTAGCTCCAAGGACCACAATATTATGATTTTGGTGAAAACTTCAATATATAAGACATTAAAAAAAAAAAAAAAAATACTACTAATTTCTAATTTACCTACCCATCCATTTCTGTAAGAAGTTGATTTATAGTTTGATTAGCATAAGGATGAAATACGGAATTAGTTCTTTTAGAACCAATTGAATCTATTTCATCAATGAATACAACACAAGGTGATCGCTCTTTTGCTGCTTCTAAATTAAAATTTTTCTTGTAATAATAAAACTTGTTAAAAAAAAAAAAAATTATAAAATTTTTTAAACACTTTTACAAAAACTTAAATTATTTTATCTTTATACAATAATTTTCCAAAGTTACATGAAAAATAGAAACAAATTATGGTTTTTAAAATTGGAATTTTTATACTCAAATCTTTAATATCTTTTTACTACAAACATGCATGATACTAGTATAAATTTTATACACTTAAATTTTTTTTTATATTAAACATATACTAGCTAGAAAAAATTAAATTTATTTATCGAGTAATGATCTTATCATTACTCACTAAATAGATCACGGACTCGTCTAGCACCTTGACCAACTAAAACTTCATCAAATTCTGAACCTGCAGCATGAAAAAATGGAACTCCAGCTTCACCTGCAACAGCCCGGGCTAACAATGTTTTACCAGTTCCTGGTGGTCCAACCAAAAGAACTCCTTTTGGAAGTTTTCCTCCAAGAACAGAAAATTTTTCAGGATTTTTAAGAAATTCAACAATATCTGTAAGTTCTTGTTTGGCTTCATCGACCTAGATTATACAATTAAACTCAAAATAATATTATCATTAGATATTATAGTTTACAATATACCCCTTTAATATCATTGAAAGTAATTGATATTTGTTCTGAATTTACTTCTGATTGACTTGTAATATTTATCTTAAATATGGACCCAGTTAATGCCACTGTAATAAAACATTGCAACATTAATATAATTACTTCACAGTACTAACATTAAATATTATTATGAAAATGTATTACTGAAAAGTGAGACAACACAAGTTACAGTAACTACAAACACAACTAAGGACATGAACATTTTCCAGAACTTCTGACTTTTTGTTGTGGCTGATTCAGATTTCTTTTCAGCTCCCAATAAATAACCTTCTGCAAAGGATAACTTAATACGAGCAAGTTCTTCTGAACTCATTTTTTTTGACTTTGATAATATACCTGTATGATATAAGAATATACTTGAAAGATGTAATATTATATAATATAATGCCTTTTTATCAGTTTTTTAACAATTATCAGTTTCAATAAAAAAAAAAAAGGAAATTTCTTAATTTATTAGTAATTAATGTATTATATTAAATGTTTTCAATTTTAAAAATACAATTATAATGTAATTCAGAGCACTATTTTCATAGTCCTATATAAATTTCATCTAAGTTAAATTACAAGAAAAAAAAAATACCATTATGATATTAACAACATATTTTTAAAAATACCATTTAAGAGCTCTTTTTACAATACTATCACATATCTTATAACTGAAAGATATAGGAGTGAAATGGTAAAGTTCATTTTTTAGCTTCGATGCGAAGCTGAGAAGGTATTGGTTTTACTAAGATGTGTTTATTTTTTATTTATTTTTTTTTTTTGTGTCTGTTACCACTTTTTCTCAGCTCTCACCGAACCGATTTCTTTCAATGATACGTCAAAAGATCACAAATCGTATCTAGTCGAAGACATTACCCTTCAAAATTGAAAAAATTTCCCTCGTTCCCCGTAAATGGGGGAAACCTCCAAAAAAATTACAAATTTAAAAATCGCTAATTTTCGAAATTTTTTCAATTTTTTTTACTTAAAATTGCCATAACTTTTTTTAAAATAACCAAATAAATATAATTCTTTTTTTTATAGATGCATGATATCTTTACCTATCATTTGGTATATTTTTTTTATAAATCTGACTTTTTACCTGCCCACAGGGGGGGATTTAAAATGACAACTTTTTTACAAAGAATTAATTTTTTCAACTTAACTTTTGAAAGTGTTCCGGAAAGTCTGACACTTTTATATATCTTAAATTAAAGCTAATGTAATATACTTTATTATGCAAAAAAAAAATTTCGGACTTTATTTTATCTTCACGGTGAAAATGGCTACCGAATTCTATTTTTGTGTAAAAATTTTCGATTTTGTATTTTACATTTTTAACTTTATTATGCTATAACTTTTTGAAAAATGTATGGATCAATACAATTTTTTCATGAGAAGTAGTATTTATATACATCTTTCATTCGACATACTGTTTTTTTAAATCAGACCATTTCCCTATATACGAGGGGGGTTCAAATCTAAAAAATGCATGTAGAAAGTAGAACTTTTTCAACTTAACTTTTGAAAGTGTTCCGGAAGGTCTGACACTTTTATATATATCTTAAATTAAAGCTAATGTAATATACTTTATTATGGAAAAAAAAAATTTCGGACTTTATTTTATCTTCATGGTGAAAATGGCTACCGAATGCTATTTTTGTGTGAAAATTTTCGATTTTGTATTTTCCATTTTTAACTTTATTATGCTATAACTTTTTGAAAAATGTATGAATCATTACAATTTTTTTATGAGAAGTAGTATTTATATAGATCTTTCATTCGACATACTGTTTTTTTAAATCGGACCATTTCCCTAAATACAGGGGGGATTCAAAACATAAAAATGCATATAGAAAGTAGAACTTTTTCAACGTAACTTTTGAAAGTGTTCCGGAAGGTCTGACACTTTTATATATATCTTAAATTAAAGCTAATGTAATATACTTTATTATGCAAAAAAAAAATTTCGGACTTTATTTTATCTTCACGGTGAAAATGGCTACCGAATGCTATTTTTGTGTGAAAATTTTCGATTTTGTATTTTACATTTTTAACTTTATTATGCTATAACTTTTTGAAAAATGTATGGATCAATACAATTTTTTCATGAGAAGTAGTATTTATATACATCTATCATTCGACATACTGTTTTTTTAAATCGGACCATTTCCCTATATACAAGGGGGGTTCAAATCTAAAAAATGCATGCAGAAAGTAGAACTNGGATTCAAAACATAAAAATGCATATAGAAAGTAGAACTTTTTCAACTTAACTTTTGAAAGTGTTCCGTAAAGTCTGACACTTTTATATATATCTTAAATTAAAGCTAATGTAATATACTGTATAATGGTAAAAAAAAATTTCGGACTTTATTTTATCTTCACTGTGAAAATGGCTACCGAATGCTATTATTGTGCGAAAATTCTCGATTTTATTTTTTACATTTTTAACATTATAATGCTATAACTAATTGAAAAGTGTATGGATCAACATATTTTTTTTTTTGAGAAATAATATTTTTTAATATTCCCTTTTTCATTTGACATACTTTATTTTAATCAGGATATTAATAAGGAACTAGCAGATCATGTAGCTTTTAGAATAATCCACTAATTTTTTAAAATTAAACACTATCTAAAGATTTGCATCGAAGCGTTTTTTTTTGATAGTGATTTTAATCACTGTCAGATATCATTATACTTGATCCA
>NW_026099573.1:38134655-38186839 GCF_025091365.1 Daktulosphaira vitifoliae | reverse complement strand
ATTTTTTTCAATTTTTAAGGGTAATGTCTTCGACTAGATACGATTTGTGATCTTTTGACGTATCATTGAAAGAAATCGGTTCGGTGAGAGCTGAGAAAAAGTGGTAACAGACACAAAAAAACACATCTTAGTAAAACCAATACCTTCTCAGCTTCGCATCAAAGCTAAAATAGCATAGAGGAAAGTTAAAGATAAGAAATAAAATTATCAAACTGCTTGAAAAAAAAAATAAACATTTAAATAAAGACAAGTCAAGCGCAATACTGAAAAATTAATATATTCAAATAAAGTTAGAAAATATATTTTATAATAATTACCACTCCATTCTTCTTTTAAATCAACATTACGAAATAATTCATTTATATTTTCTTTTTCTGTATTTTTAACCCAAGTTTTAAGACGGTGACTTAAAGATTCATTTTTTAATTTTTCAATAATACGTTCAGTCTTAAACCCTCTGATTTGAGTATCTATAAAAAAAACTCAACATCTAACTAAATACAATATTTAATAATTCTCAAATACTTAAAGTAAATATTTTCATTTAAATTAAAAAAAATCAAAATATATGGTAAGAATATTTTGTATAACTGTATAATTTATAGATTATATAGAGGATAAGTCAATTATTACACATAGATTTATACAATATTAACCTGCAAAATACGGTCTAGGTTGATACAAAAAGCATTTGGCAGTTGAATCATGTTTACTTGACACAATTAGAAAATTAGTATTTGTGTCTACTGTATAAATGCAATTGGAACCAAATTTTTTGTTTAAAATTTTTTGTAAAATATTTGCAAAATTTTTTTTTCTAAAATTGTAATTATGTGTACTTGTAGGATATAGCTTCAAACATTGTTCTAAATTTTCTTCAGGAATATTTTCAACAATCTGTATCATATATAAAAAATACATGGATAAATAACATAATAAATATAAAAATTTCTTTCGGAACAAGATTATTAAATTAATGACTATAAGGTTGGGTTGTGTTTTTTTATGCTTAGCTTAACCTATAAAGGATTGCACCCACTTTTTTCATTATTAACTAAACTTCTGTTCATTTTTATAAAATATTAATTTTCACCCAGGAATTTTTTCTCTTTAATTTTCAAATGTATGTTTATTCTATTAAAAATATTTTAAACATATAAATTAACTTTTCAATGATTTGTATCTTACATTACCATTTAAAAACGAGGTTTATAAATAAAATTAATCAGTTAAACAAATAATTAATCGGAAAAGTATATTAAAATTACTGATTTTAAATATTCTGGCAATAATGTTTCTTCTATTGATCTCTGATCATTTTTTATTTGTTGATTTAAGTGTACTTTTGGTCTTTGGACAGTTACTCTAAGTGGAAACGCAGCAGCTACCTAAAATTAAATCAGAATCCAAATTAAATAAAAACTAACATAAAATCAATATAATTAATTAATAGTTATTGAATAAACAAAAGTTAATGATTCATTTTAATAAGACATGATTTTATTTTTAAAAATGGATAATAATTAACATTAATTGATAAATCCTATAAAAATCAAACAAAATATTTAACTATAAATGATAGTGAACACGATAATCATTTTATCATGAAAACTTAATCATTGGTGTTTTGAGAAATTAAGTTATTACGTTGAATAAATGTTTTATAAATGCTTAAAATTGTATTTAAATATATTAAAATTCACAAGTAGACCTAAAATAATAACAGAGATGAATAACACACCTGTGATGGTATAGCAAATCCTAGAGTGAACATACTAGTTTAATTATGTATAATTAATAAACTCTAAGATTCTCAATTTTTAATATTTTCTTCTTTTGTTATACTTATTACGAACGATTGCGAAGTGACCAATTTCTAATTCACGAACTTCTTATCACTAATGATTAGCTCAATGGTTACCGCATATAAAATTGTATTTAGTATTTCACCCTAACACTAGATACCGCAGTATAATACTACACATTTATTAAGTACATCAAGTAATATAAAATTACTGTAATGATTGTTTTTGAAAATATTCTCAGGGCCCTCAAATTTTTCTTCAATTTTCTCGTAAATAACAGATTTTAAAAAAAGTCAAGCAAAAATGTGTTTTGTAAAAATAAACCATGAGCATCATTTATCTACAAACAAGGTGATTGAGTCCAACCTAATATTTATTATATTTATAAATAAAAATAAAAATTTTATCAATTTCAGATTGCAATTTTTGTCGAGTTATTGGTCATAGGGAGAGGGAGTGTCCCAAGAAAGGTTGATTTATTTTTTTAACTTAATGGCTTGATACAAGTCGTTCTATAATATTTTTATCTTATAGCAGTACGGTAATTTCTAATAGATATAATCTTTTGTTTTTGCAGCAGAGGTTCCAACAGTTCCAACCCAACCAACCGAATCAGAGGCTCCAGCAGCAGTGGCTCCGGTAGCAAAGACTGAAAGCAGAAACTCCTGTAGAGCCATCTGGTGCTACCCCTTCAGGGAAAAAATAAATATTATTGTATAAATTATTTTTAACATTTTTTGAATTCATTAATTTATAGTTGGTTTCGCTTTTGTTATAAGTCTAATATGAACTCATTTTATTTATTACAAGATTAAGGTTTTGACAGATTTTTTAGTAAAAAATTAATTAAAATGTGTTCTATGTAAGTAAAATGAATAAACATTTGAATATTACAGCGTTTGCGATAATTCTGTATAAAATTATTTTAATTCATTAGTTAATTGCAAATTCAAAGATGATCTGAGGGTGTTTAGTTAAAATTCTCAATAGTTTTTGAAAAAATTTGTGTACTACCACATTTTGATCACTGTGTATAACTAGCGTGCTAAGGGTGAAAAGTACACAAGATAATTTTTAATAAAATTTAAAACATGAAAGTTTACTCACTTTACTTACTTAACAGATATTTAAAATATTACTTTATTTTATTTTTTTAATTTTTTTAAAAATGGTTCTATCAAATTTTAATTTTCCAAATAACTCAGCTTTAAGTAACTAAAATATCTAGCAATGGTGTAACGAGATGAAAGCTTAGGAGGCTTAGCCTCGTTGACGTCACAGTTTCTAGACCTTGATAAAATTTGCTACATAACATTTTATAGTTACTTTAAATTGTGTTTAAATCAAATATAATTGAGGTTCTTTTATTAACTTAAAATAAAAAATACACATTATTTAACTAGAAATTTATTTTAAATAACGGTATTACATGATAAACCTGATTTTAAAAGTGCCACAAAATATATGGGTTTTACTTATAATGTTATTCGTTAAATGCACAGCTTATAACTGTGGTCTTGATTAGTTAATAAATGTCTTAATAAAATTTTATTTTGAAAAAAGGAAATAAATGTGTAACAAAATATTTAAAAGCTACTAAAATTGACGCGTTCACATTACACTTCCGGCATTAACACTGCATAGCGACTGCGACACAGCTGCCTCTTCTCGTCCGATAGATCACACGACGCCGAGTGACCGTGGGTGACGAGAACCGGTCCGGCGTTGCATACATGCATTTTATTACTTGACTTATCTTTCAACTTCCGTACGGAAACCATAGTGATACTTTTGTGGCCTTTATATATTAACTGTAATAAATAACAATATATTGTCCTTAATATTTAATCACCGTGTTGTTATTTTTCATTAAAAAAAAACGTTAGAAAAATGTCTGTATAATTTAAGTTTGTTTATATAGGCTTATTATACAGAAATTTTTCTGTTTTTTTTTTTTNTTTATTTTATTTATGAAATTTACAATCTTTAAAAAAAAAATTTTACAATAAGTAAATAGTTTAGAAAATATACATATATAAAATACTTAACATTAGTAGCCTGTGAAGTCGCTCCCATAGGAGTCGCCTGCTATTGAAAATTTTATTTTATTTAATTACATAATATTAACAATAATAATAATAATATATAATGGTATAGTAGTTTGTACAATAATTAGGAGTTTTAATTATGTAACGTTAACAAGATTAAATAATTTATAAAGATAATAGGTCTCTGCACCATTCTCTCATAAGACGCCTTACTGGATTGCCAGGCAAGGCGTTTGCGCTCAGCATTTGAATTAGTCTGTTGGGGTTGGATTCAAGTTTCATCCAGAATCTTTTATAATATAATCTTGCCATTTCTTTAATTGTGTTGAGATGGAGGTCTGAATGTAGGGCCATGTTTGTGACATACCAGGGCGTTCCGGTTATGATTCTTAAGCAGATGTTTTGGAAACTTTGGATTGTTCTCTGGTTAGAACTTTTTGCTGGTCTCCAAATTATTATGCCCTAAGACCATAGTGTTTGGAGTAATGTTTTGTACAATATAATTTTATTTGACTTAAGTAAATGAAGTCTCGAGTTCAGTTTTTTCCTTTTTTCTTTTAAATGAGGACCCCAGGTTAACCTTTGGTCAAAAATTAACCCTAGGTATTTAACCTCGGTTGAATGAGGAATAATAATGTTATTAATAGTAACTAATGGGCAGTCATTTTTTCTAAGAGTGAATGTAATGAAAGAAGATTTCGACTCATATATTTTGACACGCCAGGTATTGAACCAGAGCGAAAGCATATTTAGATGTACTTGTAACTATTTATTGACAACTTTATGATCTAATGAAGATGATATTAAGGCCATGTCATCAGCATAGGTACCAAGTACTGATGTATCCGATAAAAGTAGATCAGATGTATATATTGTGTACAAGAATGGCACAATATCGCTACCTTGAGGCACACCAGCATATAATGGGGAGTGTTGGAGATTATGACGGACTTTAAAATAACGGTTTTGCAGGTATGATTTGAGTATGAGGTAATAAGGAGCTGGGAAAATGTTTTTTAATTTGAATAGAAGTCCTTCATACCAAACAGAGTCAAAAGCTTTTGCCACATCTAGAAAGACTCCGGCACAGTATTGCTTTGTGTTCTAGTGCTGTTGAAATTGTATCAGCAACACGGTGTAGTTGATGAATAGTTGAATATTTTGCTCTAAATCCGAATTGAAATTCAGGAATGTTGTTATTTTTTTGAATGATAAATAAAAAACGTTTTAATATAATTTTTTCTAATATTTTACCTAAGACAGGTAGAAGACTTATTGGTCTGTACGAGGAGGGAACTTCGGGAGATTTCCCAGGTTTGAGAATTGTAACAATTACCGATGATTTCCAGGATGCTGGAAAATAAGATAATCTAAGAGCTGCGTTATATATGTAAACTAACAAAATGACCGATTTCCTAGGAAAATTTTTTTATTACTTTATTGATTATTAGATCATTTCCAGGTGATTTTCCGTTCACAAGTTTTTTTATAATAGTATAAACTTCATTAAGAGTAGTTGGTTTGGCTGGTAAAGATAAAGGTAGTGGTGATTGAATGAAATCTGTTAGAAAGTAGAAAGTTCATCGCTAATAAATGCCTTATCAGTAGTAGAATGTAAATTTTTAATTACTATTCGAAAAGCTTTTTCTTCTTTTATTTGAAACGAATGAAATGAGACATTATTCTCTTTGAGATATTTTATTACTGTTCTATATAAGTCGGAACTGTATGTTTGGAGTTTAAGGTCTTTAGTAGAGCTTTTACAATCGAAACCAGATGTGTCGGTTAATTCTTTGATTTTAATACAAAAATTATAGTTTAATCCAGCTTGAATAAATATTGGGGGTGGCCTGGAAGTTTTATTATTACTTTCCAACGTAAGCTCATTTGTGTGGTTCATTGGATCGTCTTCTATAATTGGTGCAATTGGAGAGAAACGGTTTGGTGACGTAAAAATATTTGAATCAGGTCGTTTAGAGCGTGGTGAAATATTATTAGGGGATATGATACGTTTATTTTGTTGTTCGACTGTCTGCCAGTCATCATTATCAGAGAAATCACAAGGCAATGCATCACCGGTATTGTTATTCAGGTTGGAGATAAACAATGGTGTAGCGGTTTTGTTCAATTTATTTTTATTAATATTTGAAAGTGATTTTCCGGGAGAATTCATTTTGTATTAGGTGTGAGTTGTTAGAGAAGTTGACCTTGAGACCGACGGCCGACGTAGCAGCTGCGGTGATCAAAAACAGTTCGATTACACAATCAAGTATGATAAAGTTATTACTATTATCAATAAATTTATAAATATTACCTCAATTTCAATAGAACTTATTTAACTAATGTGTGTGTTCGATTTGTGGTCTCCAAGAGATTTTTATTAATTTGCTTTGGACTATGTTTTGTTTTTTTCGTCGTGACCTGTCGACTACAAACGCACGCGACAACGGACATCATGACGGTACTTTATAACGTACGATTTCTTTTTAATTTTTCTCGTAGTTTGTACTAAAAATAAATATTAGGCAAATCTACAGGCCCGTCACGTGATCAGCGCGTTATCATCCCACTGACTTGCTTGTAATTTATTTATTTATTTGCGACTTTATCATTAGTATGTCTGGTAATACTCTGGTAATGACTATACTCGAGTTGTCGATTATGGAATTACAAAGGGAGTTAGCGCTACGGGAACTTGCAACTGGGAAATTGAAAGCTGATCTTATGATCAGGCTAGAGGACTACCTTCAGGAGGAGGGTGTTAATGTGGGTAGTATCAAGTTTTATCCCGTTCAACCCAAGAATCCTCTCCCTCATAGCGAAGATGTCTCTAAAGGGAGTACATATCAGACTAGTGGAGCTGACAATGACAGACCGGACAATGCACTGGATAATGCCGAGGACGATAAAACCGAGTGGAATTTCCCTCCACAATACATGTACACGACCTTATTTTCGTACCTTGACGAGTACATGTCTAAAATTGAGGAACTAGAGAACACGGTGTTCCTCCAGCGTGACCATATTACCGGCTGGAAACAAAAGTGGACATTTTAACGTCGCAAATCAACTTGCTCACCATTAATGTGGAAGGGGTACCTGGCAGTACCAACAGGGGAACCATACCGCTACTTCACATGCTTAAGCAAGTTATGGCGGACAGGACGGACACACCAGAAATCTAGTCAGAAGGAGGTGAGCAGGTGAACCGTCCCATAAAAATTTGACCGAATGGCTCAAGAGAACCCCTTCCTCCCACCGGAACTTCGAGGAGATGAAGAGTACTCCGGTGGACAACACAGGACTTCGGTGGAACAGAAACTCAGAAAACACTTCTCCAGTAAAAAACAAATTTACCCCGTGCAAACGGTTAGTACCCCGGATTACACCAACCGGACCTCCTTGTCCCGGAGAAAATTCAAATTTCTCCGGTGGTTTAGACCGAATCACGGGAGAACAGCACCGGAATTTTCTTAATTTCCTGATCAATTATTTCATTTGTTGATGAACTTAAATCACCACGACTCATTAATTCATTAGAATAAGAATCGTGTGTTCGTAAACCTATTTTTTCAGACATACCTAATTCTTTTACCATTCTAGAAGTTGAATCGATCCTAATAGAAGCGTATGTACCACACCAGAAATGGGTACGTGTGCTAGCCTCACAGTTAAAAGCAGAGGCAGATAACTGGTGGGGTACCATACGTTGTTTGAACCCCACATGGACAATGTTCCAGCAATAATTTTTAAGGAGGTTCAATAGCATTGCTCTACTGATCCAAGCACGCAATGATCTCCATAGTGCTTAGCAAGGCGAACGACAATCCCTAGGGGAGTTCGTAATGTGGAAGATCCAGCTAGCCCGTCGACTCGACTCACAGAGTACGAGTTGGTCGACCTAATCATAGGGATCATGCGAGTGACTACCGTGTCTACGCAAGATTGAGATGCCCGAGATCAATGGTAGATCTGCTAGAGCTATCTAGTGACTTGGATGTAGAGGATTTTTCTCTGGAACGGCGGCCCGAAGAAAAAAAGTATTCCGCGGAAAGGAAAAGCTTCAAATGGGCAAATAAGAAACCGCCACTGGAGAAAAAAGTTGTTAAACACGTTAAAGCCCGTCCAAATGATGGAAAAACTGTAATACATAATTATTTTACATTTTTTTTTTTACATATCTTTTTCGTTGTTGTTACTGTTATTATTTCTATACTTTGTTGAATGGATTCTTGTTCTTTGCGATTAGCTTCTAATTCGTACAATAGTCTTTCCACTTGTTTTGCTAATTTATTTGTCTGATTTCTTTGTTTGTGAGTGGACCATATTCTCTTGGGTTTTGTTGGTTTGGATAAGCTTTTTTTGACTTCCTGTTTTTGTTCAGTTGTCAAATATCTCACGTTGGTGCGCTGTGCCATTTTCTATTGAGTGTTTGAGTATATAGTAATCCAATGAGGTTGTTAATTTTCAATCTTTTTACAATATGGTCAAAAACGCAATTAGTTATTCTTACGTCTTATCTTGGGTCCTGATAGTTTTGTACCCTATGTTTCTTTCCACAAATAAAGAAATGTGTTTCCCTATGCTTAACATGTTACCATTTTTGTAATATATCCCTAACATCTGCTAAACAAGTTTTCTTGTTTTTAGGTTTGTTAAAGTTAGATAAAATGTTTTTCTATTATCTTTATCTTCCGTCGCAGAAATGTGAAGAATTGTAACCTCTATGTTAAGTCTTTTTAAGATTTCACCGTCCATATTTTCCCCGAAAACTACAATTAATATTAAAAAGAATTATTAAAAATTTTGATGTGAATGAAATCGTGGTTAAGTGTGTCAGTTATTGCGATTTGGCTGTCGTGTAGTTTTGCTAAGAGAGGGTAGACCCTTTCTTCTTTTCCTTCGAATATTTTCATTACCCCATCTACAAAAGGCGACCAGAGACTTTTTGATAATAGTTGTGTGTACTTTTTATTCACAAGGGTTTGGTTGGGGTCACTGATTTTCATAATATTTATATAGATGTAATCCATATTGAATACAAAATCAGACGTAATCGAGAAAATTGACTTCGAAAATTTTTAACTAGCTTAAGTAGAGTCATTTTTCTCGATTCGACCATAACACGTTATGGTCGAATCGAGAATACGTTATCTCTTGACGCATACAGTCTCGGGATCGTATCCTATCGAACAGGTACATATTTTGCATTTTTTTCACTGCATTCTCTTTAAATTATTAATTTTACCTAATATTTGTTAATTATTATTACATTTTATGTATCTATGTAGTTTTTCTACATTTAAAACACATTTGATGGTACAAATTATCGATTGTTCAGTGGAAAAAATAAAACAATATTTTATGCACATAAATAAACTTATTTTAATATTAACCAGATAAGAGTATATAAATTATAAATAAGATTGGTCCAGTGCTAGGTTTTGCGAAAAGTTTATATTTAAAGAAGGAGTAAAATTAATTTTGTTTTTTCATTGAATAAAATTTATTTATTTGAATTTAATTTTATATATTGATTAATATTTGTATACATTTAAAACTCATAAAATATTTTATATTTATTTATTTTAAATTTTTATTTAATAATCAACATTAATAATAATTAAAAATAAAATTATATATTATTATTTGTTCAATTTTATACGACATATATATGACAAAAAGCCATATAATACATTTAATACATACATTATTTAAAAATTACAGTAGATTAAATAAAATTTTTTATTGATTTTAAATATAAAATCCCATTATCTACCCTTCAATCAATGATTCATAAATATTCGTTTGATTTTCAATGAGGTGCTAACATTTTTTATAAACTCGTTCAAATGAGAATTTTTTTAATGTTTTTGGACTATAGTAAATTAAGTAAATATAATGTGACTTTAAAATATCTAACAATTTTAACCTTACAATGTCAATGAAAGTATAAAAATATGACACTTTTCTTCTTTGATAGACAAGTGTGATAAACAAGTTTTTTCCTATTTATTAATCTCGATATTGATTCCCCATACATTATGGTATTATCTTTAAAAATCTAATAATATCTACAGTTAATAGATAATTTCATTTAATGATATACGATAACTTGTGTTAAACATCGTTAACGCATTATTTTCACGAGCTGTAGCGTTTAACAGGACACATTTTAGTTTTACTTTACCTTTTTTAGGTTTAAAATTTTTGCATAATGTCGTGTGAACTAATACAACCATCCACAAGTACCATTATTAGTGAGGAATGTATGAATGAGATGCTTTTATCTTCACATGAAAAAAAAACGCTGCTAATGCTTTCGAAATTTGTCGCCAAATATTGATTGATTCAAATTATTTATCTTCAATAGTTTGTAACGTAATAAAATTATCATGAGTATCAGGTCACAGGTAACTGTATTCAAACAGTGCGCATCGTACATCCGTAGATTCAATGTTGCACATACACACATAATTATTTATTAAATTGATATGTTTCCTACCACCTGTGATTCTCATTCTAAAAACATAATAATGAACATACTGTCAAGTACCCTCTCCCAAGTGTGATCAAGCCGACATAAGAAAAAAATCACGGTTATGTTCAAAAAGAAGCTCTCAATCATCATCATTCATTTTCTTCTCTACTTCTTGGTCGTTTTGGATCAATGGCATCGTCTCTTCAATATTTTGACGGGTGTTACGAATCCGTGATGGAGGAGTAAAGTTTTTCAATTTGGCTTGGCCATCATAATGGCATCAACACCAATACATCTTCTTGGGAATTCAACAACGAATTATTATAACATGGTATATAAGGATACCAATTGACGTTGGTGACATGTCCATTTTACCCTGACCCATGCGATGGATCTGTCATACCCACGTTACCCTTCTATTTTCTTTGTGTTTTCTCTTGTTGGTACATTATTAAATTAATTATTTGATCCAGTTAATATTTGATGTCAAGTCGTTCTGAAATGAACTCTTAAATACTGATTATGTGAACATTATGTTTAAACCACATAGGCCATGTGTAATTATACAACTCACAAAATACAAAGGCCGTTCTGAAGCCAGTCTGTCTGTAGGCAGTTAACTCTATATAATTGCAATCACCATTCACTGTTTTACCTTTATGGGTGTAAAATGCTGCATGTACATAAAAGATCATTTATTGGGCCAAAATCATATTAACTGGGTTTATCTAAATGTACCTGTTTTTCTTTCTGTTATTGCCTTACTTTCCTTTTACTCATATATTTTTTTTTTCTGATCCTTGACCATTGTATAATTTTCATAGTATTTTATTTAACATACTTCGGTTTATTCGGATATATATAGATCTATTTTGTTTATTAGTAAAATTTAATTGTCTATTAAGTTTAGTTGTTATAATAAACAAAAAATTGAACTTGTAATAATTAATAAATTTTAATCATTGTTATCTTAAAGTATTACTATTCTTCATAACCTTTCTCCATAGAATAAGGTACAAAATCCCTGGTGCTCCGGCTTTGCCTCGGCCCAGGGTGGACCCTTCTTGGGGTCCTTGTAAAGTGAGGCTGATGTATATTAGTTTAGCTTACAAGTTGACAAAAATTTTTTCAAAAATAATCGTTTAATGGGTGAAATTATGGTTATTTCAATAATAAAGACATTAAACAAGTATGAATTCAAGGAAGATAAAGAATATTTTTTAAGCTATGAACAACCCGAAAAAACGTTTGTGGATGAGGTAGTTATGAGCTCTAGTTTAACAATTTCGAATAGTTTTTCAATTAGTTCCGATGAATTGAAATCACCATTAAAAAAAAATCGTTTATACCAATCGAAAACAAAATAAAAATTGTTCAGATTGCTAAACATCCTTATGGGGGCTTAAAAACATTACAACGTAACTGATGTACTTTGTTGAAAAAAAATAGTATTTAAGTCGTTGGGAAATTGAAATTTTGAGTTGTGGTATGAAGGAGTCTTATGAAAAAATTAATAATTGGACTTATGATCGCTTTTATGAAGCTAGAATGATCAAACAACCTGTTACAACAAGGATGATTCAGCAATGGGCGTCAACAGTCGCAGTGCAATTTTATTATATAAATGGTTTTCGTTTTACGGTTTTTCTATCGTGGGTGAAAAAATTCAAACGTAATGATAATATCCGTCAAAGAAAGGTAACGTGTTACATTAAATCGAAAAAAACTATAGATATATCATTAATTTTTAACGATGCAGAATGTTTTCAAAAAAGAGTATCTAAACTAATTTTAAAGTATAATCCAAATTTTGTGATAAATACTGATCAAACTGGTTGTGAATATCGAAGTGAGATATATAGGACATCGTCACATAAAGGCGAAAAAGTTACAGAGGTATTTTTAGGCGATTTTAATACAGTAACACACAGCTATACTGCACAATATACAATAACTGCTGCGGGTACAATTCTCCCCAAAGTATTTTTTTGTATGCAAGAGGTTAAAGGCGAATTTGGTCCACGTATAAACGAAATCATAAATTCTTTAACAACTTCTTATAGTAACATTTATGTAACAGCGTCCAAGTCGGGAAAATTAACAAAAT
This sequence comes from Daktulosphaira vitifoliae, assembly GCF_025091365.1. Classification (NCBI taxonomy): domain Eukaryota; kingdom Metazoa; phylum Arthropoda; class Insecta; order Hemiptera; family Phylloxeridae; genus Daktulosphaira; species Daktulosphaira vitifoliae. Next base: position 38,174,398 of record NW_026099573.1, on the reverse strand, counting down.
CTCATTTTAATGAGTTTGTAAAAAATATTTTAGTACCATATTGTGAGTCAAATGAGTTTTTATTAATTATTGATTCATGGTGAGGACAAACAGATCCTTGGCATTTCAAAAATAATTTTACTAATTCAAATGGTGATTGTAATGTAACTGTAAAAATAATTCCACCCAATTGTACACCATATTGTCAGCCATGCGATGTTTATTTTTTTCGCCAAGTAAAAAATTTTATAAAAAAAATTCAAAATTCTGTTGACGTTTTACAAATTGATAAACAACTTTCATCCAGAGAAGATGTAATAAAAATACATTCGTTAATTCACCATTAACTTTCTGCGGATATATTTAAAAACATGCTAGTATACGCTTGGTATTCCGCTAAATTAGTTATTGAGAGATCGATATTCGGTAATGTGAACAAAACTTGTTTCCCATCAGCCGTATAGAAGTTTAAATGTATATCTGAAAAAATAGCTTTTATTCGTTATTCAAAATGTAAAAAGTATTTATGTTTTTATGATAAATATCAGTTCCGCTCGGCAAGTCGTCTGTAGCACATGTCTGTCGTGCACGTACACTATCGTCCGTTGCTTATCGCGTCATTAAATTAATGAGTACCGTAAAAAGTCGAACCGTATTATTCAATTATCATCGGTTTCCGTATATTCCGTACGCGAATTAACAAAAACCATAATCTATTTCCGTCGCCAAACCGGCTGTAGGCCGTTACTTGCAACGTATCAAGTATTGCACCATGCAATGAAACTCAGACACAAATAAATTTAAAAACAAATCGAAATTATTTCTGATAATTATTACTAAAACTATTTCTCACAAGACGCAGGACGTAACTTCTCCATCTGCCATTTCAGATAATGACCTAAAATGGAATACTGTTGACAACAACAAACGCATTAGGTCACCTAATAATACTACCTCGCCTCGCACAAAAAAAAACCGTCAAATTTCTCCTCACCAAACCGCTTCTCCCTACTCGACACCAACGTAGATAACATGGATCTCGAAATTAACACAGAATTCAACGAGTTACTCTATCACCACCTCCTCCTCCGCCAATTTTCTTAACATCTCCGATTAATTTCATCACTCTGTGTAAACACCTGGAACAAATAATGAAAACCGAGAACTTTCTCTGCAAATCCAACTCAAAAAATATAAAAATAAACCTTCATTCAGCCAGTTATTTCCGTACCGTTATAACATTGTTCAATGAGCATAAATTTATTTTATTTATTTATTTTTGTTTTTTTTAATTAACTAAGGTAACGAAGAAGAGCTATGGGAAAATGTAACAGGTAAATACACAGAAATGTCTACAACGCCGATGACAGCAACTCTAGTTGCTGGAAACCCACAAAAGCCTACAACACCAACGGCAAAAACTCCAGTAGTTACAAAAACATCAGCTAAAAAAAGAAAGCTACATAATTTTGAACAGTAGTTATAGAACTGAGCAATATTCAAGCTGATTTAAACAAAATGGATTCCACTGAAATAAGTGATAATGATGCTTTTGGCCAGTACGTTATTGCAGCACTTAATAAGTTGTCACCAAGAGAAGCTATTTTGGCTCAAAGTGATATACAGTTTCTTTTGACCAAGTACCGGTTGGCAGAACAGTCTGGGTCAAACAGTTTTTATTCTACGTCACTATAGTCTTTTTATACAACTGATGAAGATACATCTCCCCAATACAATATAGCTACTGATCAAGACACATCTACCCAATACAATCTATTATCAGCCAACACATGCAACGAATATGATGAAATCAACAGGGATAATATAATTGCAAAAACCTGGTAATTAATTTTAATTTAATTTTCCCCATATGGGATTTTTTTTGTTCATTTAATTTTTCAGTCCATAATATTAAAATGATTTGAATTTTAAAAAAATAAAAGCCATTTTTATTGTAGTTGGTATTAGTTATAGTAGTCTTAACATTTAAACTAATATATTGTAAATGTTCTATATTTTATGAATGTATAATAAAATATATTGTACCTATTTACGAAATAATTAAAAAAAAAATACCTTGATATATTGTTCTAGGGCTTGATAAATGGCGTCACAAACTTCTGGTAAAAATTTAGATATTGCTGGAATTGACATTCTAAAGAAATGTTGTAGGGTTCGGTAACTATTACCAGTTGCTAAAAATTCACTGTTATCTGTAGCTTAATGCGCGCTGGTAGTGCATCTCGAAGAATAGTATCCTGTTTTTGAATAGTTGGTGATACCAAATTCAATAATTGATCAAAATTTTCAGGTGTCATTCTTAAACACGGCCTGTACTCTTCTGGATCCTCTAAAGCTAGTTCAGTAAGAATATTTTCTGATGCGCCAAGTACTGTTCTTCTTTTTATTCACTCTCGAACCCAAATTCGTTTTTCTTCATTACTTTCATCAGTGAATTCTAAAATAACATTTACTAACGCAGTTGTAACCACACGAAGGCATTTCTTTAATAATTTTCAACAATGACGACGACGTACTATATCCATATTTGTTTATTTGATGTTTTGATGTGGATCAAGCCTAACCTTGACGGCGTGAGTTTACACATCAACTGCACTCTCTCTTCTACTAAATACTAGCTTCATGTAAACAGTTACTCTACTAAAACTAGTAGAGTAGAGTGAGTAGGAAAAATAGTAGGCTAGTGTACTCTACCAATGTAAACCCGGCTTAATGTGAAATTTTTTGTCCATACGGTCCTACACGGTAATTTAACACGTTGATGGACAGTCACTGCTATAGCAGTCATTGTGTTTTAAGTCATAATTTGACTATAACTGCTATAACAGTAATATTTTTAGAAGTCGTAAAATGACATAACTCTTATGGTAGTTATGTTCGTAATAGCTTTATCGTATTAAGTCAGATCAAATGTTCATTTACGACTTGCACACTTGTCAGGCAAAGTATTGGATGTATTCTAAAAATAGATTATTGAAAAATAATGTGGGTTTTTTTTTTTGTATTTCGTTATCATTCATAATACAATCTTATCTGTAGAAAATAACAATTTAATCATGAAACCATTGTGCCCAGGACCCTGCATTTCAAATTATTATGTAAATAAATAATTTTAACTATTTAAAAACTGTATGTATCAAATGCATTTTTTTATTGTTACAATAAAAAGGATATATTATAATAATTATCATGTTAATAAGTATAAATAAATAAAAATGATTTATTTGAAATGTGCGAGTTATATTCATTTATACATAATTACGAATTATATAAAATGTATTAATAATAAATTTTAACACAAAAATATAAATTTATTTACGTAACTGCTAAAGCAGTCATATGGTTGTACGAGTAGAAAAAAGTCACGAGTGGACTACAACTGCTATAGCAATTACACCATTTTTTTTTTCATTGTTTTTGTATCATATTTATAAAGAAAAAAGCTAGTAGATAAGAAATATATGTTCTGACACAATTTCACAGTGAAATGTGAAATGTCATTAGAGCGGCGGCATTTTAACTCAACGAAACCCAACAAAAGGTCTATTTTAGAAAAATTACTTAATGATTTTATTTATTTCCACGCACTCACAAATAAGTAGTTAAAGTCAAAATTTAAAATACAAAAAGACATTAGAGCAATGATAATTAAGACGGTGACGACGGAAGCGTCAACGTTAGTGGTGATGACGGCGGCGTTTAACCCAACACTACCTAAACATGGCTACATGTGTAAAGTGTGTACAACATAAAAAAATTGACTTTCCTTAATTCATGCCCCTTAATAAGTAGTTTAATAGAATGGAGTAGACTAACAGTGGTATTACGTTTAATATCGTTTATTTTAAACTTATAGTTTAATAATATATTTATAAAGATATTTACAGTGCAATATTATTTGCAACTACATTTTTGATATTGTGTCAAATTCTATTCGATAGTTCAGTAACACAAACAAATAATTATTTTCGCTAACGAGTATAAGTTATTGATGTTTTCTAATTGAAAGTATTTACTTTAATTAGCTAAAATATACACGTGCACTATTATTTGAGCTAATGAGTAATCGTTAATGACTCTTTCTAATTAAATCATACATAATTTTATAACCCTTACTATATATAAACTTTGAAAGGTTATTGCTCATATAGNACTTTGAAAGGCTATTGCTCATATAGCCCCGCTGATATTAACGAACTACACACTGCGGCATGGGACATTACTACTGAAGACAATAAAGACTTTTTCGACTGTACATATTTTTCTGGGATTATATCGGTATCGCATATACTAGGGTTTGCCGAAGATTATAAAAAAATACTCTTAAACTGCACCCAATCATTAATATGTACGAGGAGTTCATCAGACATTAACGTAATCAAAATGTTCAATGTGAAAGAGTCCTCTGAAAAACTTAAATGCAGCACGGGAACTTCTGATGATAATGAGGTTGTCAAGCTATTAGATACGAGTACCACAGTAAAAGAAAAACTGTCTACAGTATCAATTAAACTAACAAAAGTTGTATGGAATATGCCAATCGTCAAAGTGACCGAAAAGGAACAATTAAAATTACTTAGAGTTTTAGATAGTAAAAAGCCTATACATTGCGCCCATAGAAATTGGGAACTGTGTGAATATCCGTTTGTACCACAAAACAAATCGTTTTCGTGGACCGTTAAAACATGTAATCATTTTCAAAAGCCCCGTTATGTTATAGTAGGGTTTCAAACAGACCGTAAAAATAGTGAAAGTAAATCAATGTCTAAGTTTGATCACTGTAATTTAACAAATCTTAAAGTGTATTTAAATTAAGAAGTTTACCCATAGAACGATTTAAGATGTAATTTTGATTGTAAACTGTTTAGTCTTTTATTTTCACATTATGTTAATTTTCAAAAGAGGCACATTTTCAATGTATAATAGAAAAAAACATTGTAATTCCTTTAAGAGTGTGCAAGGATGAAAAACCCGATCATTTCGATCTTTTAATGATTTCAAACGAGGCTGGCCAGAGACATTATTGTTACATAACCGATCTGGCTAAGCTGGTACGATCATCGATGACGTCATTTTGTTCTAAAACTGTTATATGTAGAAGATGCTTTAAAACTTACATTTCCAAGCCAGGAAAACCCAGCAAAGAAGAACTTCTACGTCAACACAAAGAACGTTGTAGAGTTAACGAGCCTANTACGTCAACACAAAGAGCGTTGTAGAGTTAACGAGCCTATAACACCAGTTATGCCTAAGTCTAATACAACAACCAAATTTGAAAACTGGGCCAATACTGAACGGCATCCTGTTGCCATTTGCGCGGATTTTGAAGCTGTTTAGTTCAAACACGACTCTGAAGAATTGCATAATACCTAAATAACTCATGACCATGAACCCATGAGCTACTGTTATTATATTAAGGCTAAAGAAGACATACCAATTACATTACTACAGCAGTTTTCAATTCCAACGTCTCCAGTGTTGTACAGAGGGGACGGTATTGGAGAAAAGGGTGCGGTGGCTAAACATTTTGTTCAAGAAATTGTTAAAGTAGCTCGAAATATATCGGAAATGTTAAAAGTCAACATGCCAATGACTTTTAAGCATGCTGACGCGAAAAAACATAACGATATAGTAAAACGGGGTTCGTGTCCTTTATGCTCTAAAAAATTCTCTACAAACAATCAACCAGTGCGTGATCATGAACATTTAACTTCTAAATATCGACAGACAATATGTAATGAGTGTAATTTAAATTTAAAATCTCCTAAATTCATGCCATGTTTTTTTCATAACTTATCAAATTATGACAGTCATTTCATTGTAACACAGCTAGGATATGATGATAAACCGATAAATATTATACCTAACACCGAAGAAAAATTTATTTCATTTTCAAAGTATGTTACTAAGGATTTAAAAATAAGATTTGTAGACAGCAACAGATTTATGGCATCTAGTTTGACAAAACTAACCGAAAATTTGGCTAAAGGGGATGTTGAAAAATTCAAAGAGACAGCAAAACATTTTCCTCAAACAGATATAGGTCTTATTACTCGTAAAGGTGTTTACCCCTACGAGTATACAGACTCCTTTGAAAAATTAAATGAAACATCGCTGCCATCCATTAACGAGTTTTATAGTTCTCTGAATGAGAGCCATATAACAGAAGAGGATTATAAACACGCGCAAAAAGTTTGGGATCATTTTGAATGTACAACGTTGGGGCAATATAGTGACTGGTATTTGAAATTGGATGTGTTGTTGTTATGTGATGTATTTGAATCTTTTAGAGACATCTGTTTAAAAACGTATGGATTAGATCCTAATTATTATTACACCACACCGAGCATGTCTTTTGACTGTATGTTAAAGCATACAAAGATCGAGTTGGAACTTTTAAATGACTACGACATGCTTATGATGTTAGAGCAGGGTATTAGAGGGGGTTTAACAACTGCAGTTCGCAGATACTCTGAAGCTAATCACATAGGACTTCCTGGTTATGATGATACTTAGCCGGATAACTGGATTGTTTATCTCGATGCTACAAATTTGTGAGTAAAATTGATTTTTTTTTTTTAAATTTTATATAATAGTTTTACTATAATATATAATTATTATTATTTTTTTTTTATAATACTTTCAGATATGGATGGTCAATGTCGCAATACTTGCCTAAAGATGGGTTTAAATGGAGCGAAAAAAATTTAAGTGTTCCGGCAGTTTTAAAGAGATTGGAAGAAACACCAGCTGATTCGTGTAAAGGGATGATATTAGAAGTTGATGTTTCTTATCCGACGCAATTGCATGATAATCATAATGATTTACCATATTTACCTGATAAAAAAATACCAACTGGATCTAAATTTCCCAAACTTTTAGCCACATTGGAAAATAAAAAAAAATATATTGTACACTATAAATCTTTAAAGCAAGCGTTACAGGCAGGATTAGTTTTAGAAAAAGTACACCGTAATATTGAATTTAATCAATCACCTTGGCTCGCAAGTTACATTTCTCTGAATACAAGGATGAGGGCGATGGCGAAAAATACTTTTGAAAAAGATTTTTACAAACTTATGAACAATTCCGTGTTTGGTGCGTTTATTTTTTCATATATTTATTATTATATACTTAACGATTATTATTTTGTAATTAAATATACATAATATTTTAGGTAAAACGATGGAGAACGTTCGCCTAAGATTGAAAATGGAACTTACGAGCAGCGAGGCAAGATACAGAAAACTTGTCAATTTACCAAACCATAAAGGCACAACAATATATGGTGACAACTTGTGTGCTGTACATTTACATAAAGACGATTTAGTTTTTGATAAGCCCATGTACATAGGATTTGCCGTTTTAGACATATCTAAAACTCTAATGTATGATTTTCACTACGGTACCATGAAAGCGTTATATGGAGAAAACATTGAACTCCTATACATGGACACTGGTAAATTCACATTTTTATTTGTTTATTTTTATTTTTGTGTAATTAAATCTTATGTTTTAGATTCATTGATATACCTGGTGAAAACAAAAAATTTTTATGAGAATATGGAACATAATCGAGGGTTTTTGGAAAAACTGGATACTTCAAACTATCTAGTTAACCATCCATGTTACCGTATAGAGCGTTGCAAGATTCCCGGCACTTTCACAGACGAGACTGGTGGAGAGTTTATTTCAGCACATGTTGCTCTAAGATCTAAAGCATACGGTTTTATTCAAAATAAAACGTGGTAAAAAACCATATAAAATTTGAAAATTATAAACAGTGTCTTTTTCAGGGAATAATCGATTTACCCGAAGATTATACTCCTTATAGAGAAATGCAATCCTTTAGATCGTACAAACACCAAATTAAGTCGATTGATAGCACAAAACTAGTGTTAAATAGATACGACGATAAGAGGGTTGTGTTAAAGGATCAAATTCATACATTAGCACATGGACACTACAACATTGAGTGAGTTTGACAATCTTTATTAGCACTGTAATATACATACATATTAATTTACAAATTTAATTTTAGGAGTTTGAAAAATCAAGGCGGATTGGCAAATTTCTGTATTTAATCATACTTTGTATTTATGTAAATAATTGTAATTCTGTTTTTAAAATTGAATGTTAAAAATAGCTCATTTATTTAGAGCTTTTTCTAAAATATGTTAATTAAACTTAATTTACTTCTGTTTATGTAAATAAAAAACTGCCATGTTATGTAATTATATTTTATTTTTTTTTTTTCAATTTACATGTTTAATAATAATTTTTACAGTTTATTACATAACATTCACTCTCGTATACTACAATGCTTTCTTTTTTTCAGTGCTAAAATATTTTTACTTTCTAATAATTTGCCATCCTACCCTAAACAGTTAGACTAACCTTTAACTGACTTAAACATGTAGTTAAATAACATATGTTAAATACCATATACAACATTCAGTGAATGTATGATTTAATTAGAAAAAATCATTAACGATTACTCATTAACTCAAATAATAGTGCACGCAGTGCTCGAATTGGGGGGGGGGTGCACAGGGGGACGTAGCTCCTCTACTTTTTTTAAAATTTTTTTGCGCACCCCAACTACTTTTTTTTAATGGGACGGGAGGACGGTAGAAAATACCACCTCTTTTTTTTTTTTTTAAATATTAGTATGATAATGAAATATGATTTATTAATAAATACTAAATAAAGTAATGAGTAAAAAAAAAAAAAAAGTCTTCAAAATGCTAGGGACGCAGTTGTCAAATTGTTAAGTTGAGCTCCCCTACTTATTTTTGGCCAATTCGAGCACTGAGTGCACGTGTATATTTTAGCTAATTAAAGTAAATACTTTCAATTAGAAAACATCAATAACTTATACTCGTTAGCGAAAATAATTATTTGTTTGTGTTACTGAACTATCGAATAGAATTTGACACAATATCAAAAATGTAGTTGCAAATAATATTGCACTGTAAATATCTTTATAAATATATTATTAAACTATAAGTTTAAAATAAACGATATTAAACGTAATACCACTGTTAGTCTACTCCATTCTATTAAACTACTTATTAAGGGGCATGAATTAAGGAAAGTCAATTTTTTTATGTTGTACACACTTTACACATGTAGCCATGTTTAGGTAGTGTTGGGTTAAACGCCGCCGTCATCACCACTAACGTTGACGCTTCCGTCGTCACCGTCTTAATTATCATTGCTCTAATGTCTTTTTGTATTTTAAATTTTGACTTTAACTACTTATTTGTGAGTGCGTGGAAATAAATAAAATCATTAAGTAATTTTTCTAAAATAGACCTTTTGTTGGGTTTTGTTGAGTTAAAATGCCGCCGCTCCCGTTGCGCTGCGCTACAGTGTCGGCGTGATCGGGCTCTACAGGGCTACGAAACGTCGGCACGAGCACAGCGTCCCTAGCTCGGGGAATCGGGCGCGTCCTCAGCTTGCGGATAGAGGAACAGCCTGCAGATATGCAGGTTAGCCGCGAAATAAGCCATTATGGACGAATAAGCGGTAGCGTTTGGGTGAGAAGAAGGAGTATCACGGACCACGCAACCAGTGAGTTGGCCACTCACTGGCCAAAGGGACCGGCCACGAGGGCAGCCCCCTCACAAATTATTTTATATGAATAATGGAACAAAAGGATACAACGGTTACTGCATCAGGGGTATCGGATGCCCCAGTGCCGGCGGTTGGTGGGGGGTGTACCCACCAGGTGTCGCTAGGATCAAGCGAATACACAGTAAATGCAGGAGTGTTGAGGCAGGCTCCTGCAGCCAACCACGGGGTTGGTACTGGGACTGCAGGGAGTGGTGGCGACCAAGCCACTCCCGCCGGTGAAACAGCCGGAAGGTCATTGGCGACTGGCAAAATTGGATTAACGGACACTGGATTGGAAAATTTGAATGCGGCCACATCCTTGGACACCTCTGCTAAGCCCTCCATAATGGAGAGGCTGCTGAGTGCGTCCAGGATGGGGACGTGCAAGTCGGCACCATCGGGTGTTACACCCGATGGAGTTCCCGAGGACGGAGCATCCGGGGATGACGATGCCGTCCGTGGCAAAAGGAAGGAGGTGTCCCCAACGGTGGATGGACCGGAGGTCGTCATATTGGACGACACTCCTCCTAACGCGCTAATCCCGTTGGTGGACAAACCCGGTCGTGCGCCGGAGATGAAGAGGAGGAAGTGCGGGGAGATCGTGGCTGCCGACCTATTCCATGAGGACGGCACGCCACGGTCGAAGCTAGACCGCGCCAGCTCCAGGTCCGTCCTAACGGCCGGACTGGAGCTTGCTGTTTTCCAAGCTAAAAAGCTGGAAAACACAATGGCGGCCTTACCCCCGCACGACCATGTCGCGTCCGCGTGTAGGGCCCTCATCAGGAGCGTTCGGTCGATGTACGACCTTGAGCTGACCCGCACACCTGAGGAGGACCTCCCGAACGTCGAGGCGTCGACGCAGACGGAGCCCCTGAAGATTGCGGGTGGCGAAGGGTTGGGCGCAGACGAGCGTAGCCCGGTGAGGGTGCCAGACGGTCCTCCTGCCCCTGCCTCTATTCCCCAGGAACCATCACCCGTCAGGGTGGGGAAGCGGGGAAAGAGGAAAAGCAGGAAGAAGAAATAGAAGGCGGTTGTTGCGCCCGAGCCTCGACCCGCGGGCAAACCGGCTAATTCGGGAGGGACGGCGTCGATGGCCCCGGAGACGGCCAAGGTCCCGGCGAGCGCCACTTCCGTTGCGCCGCTATGGACCGAGGTTGTCGGTCGGAAGGCTAAGGCAAAGAAGCCGACCGACCCGGGGTCCCGGGAAGAAAGGCCTGCCGCCTCGAAACCGAAACCACCTCCCCCGAAAGCGGGGTCGAGGAAGCCTTCGGCCGCACAGATGAAGGCGAAGGTACCCCGCACGAAGGCGGTGGTGATTGGGCCCCTTAAGGAGGGTCAGCAGTACGCGGCCGTTATGAAAACGGCCATGGGGGCTGTTGACCTCCATGCCTTGGGGGTCCATGTGACCGGCACCAGGAGGACCCAAGCAGGGGCGGTGCTGCTGGAGGTCAAAGGCGTAGCCTCCCACGCAGACCTCCTGGCCGCCACCTTGAAGGAGGCCCTAAAGGAGCATGACGTGCGGGTCACTAGGCCGATTAAGACCTGGATGTGAAGGAGTGGATGGAGCCGAGCGACATTAAGTCCGCCCTGGTCTCCGCCCTCCAGGCCCCAGATGGGGGCCAGGCCGAAGTTGGTGCGGTCACGGTCCGCACCAACGGAGTCGGCAAGAGGCGGTACGCCAGGTGTGACCTGCCTATCCGGCTGGCTCCACGCCTAGCGGCCCTCACGCGAGTGAGGGTGGGGTGGAGCTCCTGCAGGCTGAGGATCCTCGAAGACAAGGGTCCTCAGTGCTACAGGTGCCTGGAGCGAGGGCACATTGCGGCCGCCTGTAAAGGTCCAGACCGCAAGGGTGCCTGCTGGCGCGTCCTCAGGTTGCGGATAGAGGAACGGCCTGCAGATATGCAGGTTAGCCGCGAAATAAGCAGTCCATTCATTTGGACTGACGAATAAGCGGTCGCGGACAGCGAGCCACCCAAACGCTTGTTAATCCTGTAGATATACAGGATAGCCGTGAAATAAGCCTATATGGACGAATAAGCGGTAGCGTTTGGGTGCGAACGGAGATAAACAACTACGAAGATACCAATGGTATACGAAAATACCAAGAAGATGGTCAAGTCCCCTTTAGTATTTACACAATTCATTAAATATTTATACCATAATACTTTCTTCAATTATGGTATTTGGCAGTATACTCTTACTTTCTAGTAATTACACAATGTTACATATAAATTCCTTAAAACTACAATTTACAAAATAATTATGGGTTCAATTGACACATACGATACGATTGATTAAATAAGCAACATAAAATAAATCAGCATTAACCTTTAGGCTTACGTCAATTATTAAAGCAAGACAAAAATTAAAGAACAAGTTTTTAGATGAAAAAAAATTACTTTTAGAATGTTATTAAATTTAAAAAGAAATATATCACAAATATTACCTTTGACATGGCATTCCATTTTCCCGTGCCCGGGGAGACCACAATAAGAGCACATTTTTGAAATTGAAGGTAGACCAGCAGCTAAAAAAAATAATTGAAATTAGCAATAATTTTATTAGTCTCAATTAAGTATAATGACAAAATTAAACATTATACATGAATAAAAACACATTGAAAGTATAACCCAATATTTGCTAACTAAATATAGGTTATACTACTAGTGAGAATTAAACAAAATTATTACCTTTTACATGACAATTACTAACAATGTGGCCATTCTGGCCACAGTGATTGCAAGCTGAAATTGATAAAAATAGTGTAAATCATTGTAATCATCAATTCTTTTTTTTAAATCCAAATATAAGGTAAATTGGGGTAGTTGTGAATGTATTTTAAATTATCAATGCACATGATTATATTTCCATGTTATATTTAATAATAGTAACACGTATAAGGACCAGAACTTTTAAAATAAAATAAAAGCTGATAAATAATCCTGGAGAAAATATAAATTAACAATTACCCCACTCACCTCTATAGTAATAGAAGCTTATAAAAGACTATAAATAGTGTGAAAAGTTAACGGGTGAAACGTGCAGGTGTAACTGAATATTGCAAATAAAGACCGCGGAAATTACTTTTGGTAGCATATAAACGCATCAACTCGGCCACAGTAATTTGCGATTTTGACTATGTTCCGAGACGAGGCCAGATATTTTCTATACATTTTCTGAAAGCTTATAAAAAACTCTATAATATAATATCAAATGCTAAGTTGTTAAGTGCAGTGGTCGTTCACAATTATATGAGTTTGTACGGCGGTGTATACGATAGTAAGTGTATTTATACTCCCACTGGCCGTCAGATCTTTGTTGTGTGTATGATTAGTGAATGCGTTTAATATATGCTTTTTGGTATTATGTGTCTACATCTATCGGTTAGAAAAAGCGTTATACTCTATAAAATATCGGTAACCGAAGGGTAACCAATATTTGTTAGTGATAAAAAGTTGGTGGACGACGAATTGGTAGCTTCACACTCGTTTTCTGGTACTCCTAAAAGTTTATAAACTGCATGGACATTGCAATTATTGCCAATCTATCGACTTTTTGTCCAATAATGTTACTTAATAATTTTGTGTCCCAAAGTATTGTTACAACATCTTTTTCTAAACTTCAATCATTTTTTTTTACCTTTTCATAGTAAGTTCTTGGATAATTATCTCTTGCTTTACGGATAGATGTACGATTAATTATATAATCAGCTGAATCTAATAAAATTACTTCCAAAAAAGCTGTAAGTAAATGGACCGTATCTCTCTCACTTATTTTACACTTATCAAGTGCTGCAGCTAATCATGGTGTTAAAATTTCTTTACGAGCTCGTTTAGGTTTTACAACCGTATCAACTTCAGTATTTGGAATTTTTTCTTCATTTTTAACTCCATTACTGATTCAGAATCATCAATTATACCGTCTCCAATATTTTAAATATTTTTTCTTCATTTAATTTTACATGAAAATCGCATTCATCAAAATCTGAATAATGTATTATTCCTGTGAAATGTAGTATTGATTTTTAGTTTTACTGTCTTAAGTTAAAAAATTTTAAATGTTATGTTTTATTAATTTAATTAAGTTTACCAGTCGACGTATTTAAATACTTTTCACGCCTAATGTTAATCTCTTTTTCACGAGTAAATTTTCGTATTTTAATCCCACTTAGTTTTCTATCTACTCCCCCAACATTGAATATGGACGTTCTTTTTCTCTTTATTTATTTAAAAATAGCCTATCTTCTTCAATTTTAATCAATTCGAGTGCGTTTTGGTGAGCTTTATCAAATAAATCATTGATTTTTTATGAAAACATTTTCTTTTTGTCTTAAATTTTCAGAAATTTTTTGTTAATGATCTCGATTCCTCATACAACTTGTCTTTACATTTATGAGGTTCTTGAGTTGGTATTCGAGCTTTCTTCCAAAAAACTAAACATTCTTCTATAAATAGAGCAGCACTTTCGTTTAAATTTGATTTTGTAAATCTCATATTATACATTTAAACTTTTAAACAATCTCCTCTAGATGGTAATTTACTTTCCGTGATTTGATGTTCCAAATGGCCGATTATACAATTTTTTTCACGAAGTGGCATTTTAATCAATTATATAATAAAACCCCCCAAAAAAAACTTAAAATAAAAATACTTTCACTGATTTACAAACAACTCTTAAAACCTCAGAACTTTTTGTCAAAAATACAATACAGTCGACTCTCGATAATTCGAAACTTTCGATAATTCGAAGTAAATGTTCGGTCCCTAGAAAACCACGCGTTAATTCGAATAAAAACCATGCATTTAAGTACACTCGGTAATTCGAAATTTAATTTTAGGAAAAACAGTCACTAACACGTGACAATTCGAAGTATCATCCGTTCAACTCTCGGCAATTCGAAGTCATATTCACCACATTTATTTTATCTGTATTGTTTTATCTGTGTGTTTTGGTAACTATAGAATTATTATCGTAGGAATCTTATCGTTTTATTTCTTAACCGCCTCTTATTATAATTTAACTCGTCTATAGCCGTCAGTCGAATGTAGTTTTATTTTAGTTTCGTGTGGTCGGTTGTGATGAGTGATAAAGTGATGAGTGCGTCTAATTCAAAAAAAAAAAACAAATCATTGACGATTTCAAAAAAAAAAGAATTGATTGAAGCTGTTGAAAAAGGTGACAAAAAATCCGATGTAGCCAAGTCATTTGACATTCCTTTAAGTACCCTGTCTACAATTTTAAAGGATAAAAATAAAATCATTGCTACGTCATCGAGCGGTGGTAGGAAACGAAACAGTAAAGGTGAGCATCCAAGACTAGAAGAATGTTTAGTACAATGGGTTAGGCAATGTAGAGGACAAAATGTGCCCGTGAGTGGCCTCTTACTAAAAGAAAAAGCAAAATCATTCGCCAAAGAGTTGGGCATTCCGTTTTTCTCAGCTAGTGAAGGATGGTTAACGAATTTTAAGAAACGAAACGGTATTGTTTTTAAAAAAATTTGTGGTGAAAGTTCTAGTGTTGACGATAATGTGTGTTTAGAGTGGCATCGTAAACTTTCAACATTGTTAAAAAATTACGAGCCACGAAACGTGTTCAACACAGATGAAACCGCTTTATTTTTTAAATGTTTACCAGATAAGACTTTCACTTTTAAAGAGGAAAAATGCCACGGTGGGAAGTATAGTAAAGATAGGTTAACAATTTTACTAGCAGTAAACATGAACGGATCTGAAAAGTTAACTCCTCTCCTCATAGGAAAAGCTGCCAAACCTAGGTGTTTTAAGGGCATACGTACATTTCCTATAACTTATCGTTCAAACAAAAAGGCATGGATGACGACAGAATTATTTAATGAATGGTTGGTTTCACTCAATGAAGATATGAAAAAACAGAAACGTAAAATTTTACTGTTTTTAGACAACTGTACAGTTCATAATAACCCCCCACCTTTAACTAATATAGAGCTTCAATTTTTTCCTCCTAACACCACATCGAAGTTACAGCCACTTGACCAAGGTATAATTAAGAATTGTAAAACTTTTTACCGCCAAGAAGTTGTTAAGAATGTTTTAGAATGCATTGAAAGTAAACAGACGCCAAACATTAGTGTATTGACTGCTATGATATTTGTTGATAAGGCATGGAAAAAAGTGACTTCTTCTACGATACTCAAATGTTTTAATAAATCGGGATTTATCATAGATATTCAAGAAACAGAAAACGACCAGTTGAATATTGAACCAATACTATGGGATTCCCTGCCAACTCAAGAAAATGTATCTTTCACTGATTATGTCAATGTGGATGAAGATGTTGCTGTATGGGGAGTTCTCTCTGACGCCGAAATTTTAGACGATACATTAAGTGTTGATGAAGATAATGAAGATGACTCAAGTCCTCTACCTCTTGTGACATTAAAAGAAGCCAGTTCATCTTTAGAAAAATTACGAAACTTTTCGCTCCAGTCAGATGTCACAGTTGAAGTTTTTGATGCTTTATTTACATTAGACAAAACTGTTGAAAAAATGAAACAAAACTTAAAGAAGNTATTATATAACATTTTTTTTTAATAAGTGGCGCCCTCTAGCGATGTATATGCTTCTTGTATCTTTTTTGTAATTGCTAACTTCCAGTAGTGTTTTTTTTGTACCTTGTCGTGCAATAGTTTTTAGTACATGCCGACGATCTAGTAAATCATCGTGTTTTTTTTTCTTGTTGTTTAACATTGACGCATATTATTTTAAGTTCAAAGTCTCTAACATACTTTTTGTATATAAATATATATATATTTTTACATAAAACTGATTATCTCTGTTAACTGGTGACTATAATAAACAGCTAGTGCCCTCTTTAAATACCGGAACCAATTGTGATCACTTTACCTTACCGTACCATTTGGATACGCGTTAATATTCAAATTGTTTTATTTGAATAGATTAATTTTTTTCTTTAATTTATTGGAGAATTTAGATTCTCTATTTTGATTTTTTTTCTGAGGTAGCTGAATTGACTGTTTTAAAAAATCATTTAAGCAATAAAAAAAACACATCTTATGTCAGGTAAAAGTAATAAGCAAAAATCCAAGTCACTTTTTACTAAAACAGAACCATAAGTGAATGAAAAAATTCAAAAATCAGTCCATAGAGCTAAAATTGAGTTAGCAGGCTTTTATACTGAATATAATATAACCATTTTTAGCATCTGACAACTTAGTAGAAGTTCTTACAAAAATCTTTCCTGACTCTTCTATTGCCCAAAATATGAACCTTAAGAGGACAAAAACAAAAGCTATTAAAAAGAATGTAATAGGAGCTACTCAAAAAAATGAATTAGCTTGCTTCTTGAAAAAAGTCAAATTTAGTATCTTAATTGATGAAACACAACTGACATAAGTACAATGAAAACATCTTGTGTCATTGTTAGGTATTTAAACAGTATTTTTGAAAAATATTCCTATCATAAGTTTAATTAACCATTTTATTTTAGATGTTTTGATGAGAAATTAAACAATATTTTTTTTGGGGAACTAAACAATGTCTTTGATATGCTACTAATCCTTTATTGGCAACTGCTAAAATTTTTTATAATGGGTTAATTAAAATATTGGCAGATTATGAAATACCTCTCTCAAACTTAATTAGATTTGGCTTTGATAGTTGTGATGGGTAAACATAATTCTGTTGCATATTGTCTCTGTTTATCATGACCAGTAATTTATATATTAAAATGTGTTTGCCATTCTGCTTATCTTTGTGTAATTGAGGCTTGTAAACAGTTACTTAGACCATGTAAATATTGTTCAAGGAATACTTATAGTTTCTTAAAAAGTAGTACTAAACGTCAAAATAACTTAATGCAGTTTCAAAAGTTCCTAGATATAGAGCCACACAAAATTTTACATCCATTAAAAACGAGGTGGCTTTTTTTGGGTACAGTAGTTTCTCAAATATTAGAGTAGTGGAGTGCATTAAAACTGTACTTTACAAATACATATTTGTCTCAATGTTTAGTAAAGACAGAGCATATTTATATTGGATTAGTAGATTCATTTATGAAATTATATTATTATTTTAAGGATTGGATCTTGCCTATATTTAATAAGTAAGTATTCAATTATTCTTCTTATCATGTCCTATTAAAAAAAAAATGAATTTGTATCTACAGATTTAATACTTATTTTCAAACCAAAGATATGGTTATAAATGTGTTGCACAAAAAAATAACTGAATTGTATATTGAAATACTTTTATCTTTTCTCAAAAAAGATTATGTTTAAAACTCCATTGAAAAGTTTGCCATCTGCAATCACAAAACACCAACTATAAGGGCGGCGTAGTCCAAGGTTTAATTTTATGGTATTTGAACCACATGGTTGATAGAACCATTAGCTGCATATAATTTAAGTTCCTATTGTTGGTCAAATTTAGTTGATGGTGTAACTGATACTTCAGCACCACTATCTACTAGGTAGCAAATCTTGCTACACATCGGTTACGAATAGACGGTTTGAAATTGATGCTAAACTGGTCACTGCATCAACCGGTTTGCTTATTAGTTTTCTGACTTATTAAGGATAGAGTGTGTTTTGCACTATTCACCTTTGCATATTCTTGCTCGCTTCTTGAACTTTACATGATAATAACAAAGCTGATTTTGGATTTCTTTGTTGTCTCGCGATTTTGATCTGTTGGTACTACAATGATTAGAATGGTTCGATTTTGACGCGACCTTGTCTAGTGAGTTCTTCAACTACTTTAGTAAGTGAAATTTTAGTATATTGTTCTAGTGTTGACTGTATAACATTCTTGCTAAATTTATAGTTTTCTAAGGTTACAGAAACTACAGAATGAGTTCCATTTACTTCATTTATTTTGTCAGCCATTTTCGCTAGTCCAAATAATGAATCCAGTACTAGATGTTAGTATAGACTGTGTTTAACTGGGTAAACATTGGAACAATAGACTTTTTAAAATATCCTCATTACCCCTTAGTTGTTATATTTCGCGTAGTAAATAAGATGGTTTCTTATCACCTAACTCTAAGTTGCGTAGTAATTTATTAAGTTTTTTTTCATCAGATTCAGAAAAGTGTTCAATTAATACTTCTACTATTTTTAGAAAGAAAATATATGCTTACATGCCACTTCAGATGGATAAAGTATTAGTCATTCAGTTAGAAAGGCTATCCTTAATTTGTTTAGCTACCATTGAAATGTTTAAGATTTTGAATATTTTTAATGCCAAAAGAGGTAAAAAATATTTCTAATAAATTATATTTTTTTGTTCAATTTGAAGTATCTATATCATATGTGCTCATTACTATTTTTTAATAAGTAAACTACACTAGTTAATGAACATTTTAAGAGTATTTATCTTTTAATAAAAGTTCTTTATTAATTTATATGTTGATGCCACAATTATATAGATAGTAAATATTTGTTCTCTGGAAAATTCTCTATAGTAAAATATTTATAATAAATTTTATATTGAAAATAAGAATTTTCCAGTAAATGCAGGTTACGATATTGTATCAAAAATTGTGATATTGTAGTAGGACTTAAATTTAGATATTTTCTTTAGTAAAAAATTACTAATTACAACTTGTTAAAATCAGATTAAATAACTTTTTAATTATCTAAAAACTCTGGTGTTTGTTTACTACATATATTTCTTTTATTAGGTGAAAAATATGTGCTAAAAATTTGTTTTAACTAAAACGTGAAATAAAATTCAAAATCTTATATTCTATTTTCAAAATCAGCTCTAAAATAATTTTAATCATTAATTAAAGTTTTTAAACATTTTATTTTAAAAGCATTATTTGGTCTTTAATTATGGTACAAGATGAAACGAATTTATCATCAGCCATCAAAAATTATTTAAAACATGACTAATATAAACCAAAAAAATAAAATTTACTGAAACATCCATCAGGTTATAGCAGTTATTTAAAAAAAATTACTTTGTTTTAACGTACTTTTTTTCAAAATTGTATGATGTGAATAAAGTATTTTTAATGTGTTTTTGTATAATTTTGTACAAGTGTTAAGTAGTTTATAAATACTTCTTATATTTTTATAACTATCTATGTACAATTGTTATCAATTTATACCTTTATTAAAAATCTATGTATACAAATAATTTTTTTATTCGTTATTAAAATTGATTTTGTATAAGTTAGTACAAATGTTAAGTAGTTTATAAAAATTTACTATGATGATTTTTAACTATTTATGTATAATTATAACTAATCAATAGTCTTATAAAATATCTATAAAAATATTAAAGTTAAAGACTTAATTTTTGTTAAATGTGTAATTTTCTAAGTCGCCCGGTTTTACTTATGATACTTGTATAACAGTTTAAATTAATAATTATGAATATAATAGTTAAATATAAACTAATAAGTTGCTAGTTATTTTATCTTTACAGATATAATTTAAGAATACAATATAAAGAAGCTGCTAGTTCCACAGGTCTCATGCTATTTGGAAGAAAATAATACATCTTGTTATAGTTTTTAGTATATCTATGTAAAAAAGTAGTTCAATAAATAGACTAAATCCAGAGTTATGGGCATTTCAATGCAATATAAATTCATTGTTATATATTACTTTATAAATAATATTTTGTTTTATAAATTTTCAGTTGCATTATGAGTTCACAAATTGTATCATAAGTGCTTAAATTGTTTATACAGTAATCCGTATATTGTAAGTTTATGCACTGATGTTTATATCAGTATGCCTGTATATAATATAACACATTATAGATGTCCTTTTTACAAAGCTGTGATTGAAATTTACTACAATTACAATATAAATTATGATTTCATAATTATTAATGAAGTATTTTATATTTTGAAGTTATATATCCTTAATTAAGACATATTCTTTATTATAAAACATTAAACAAATCAACAAGATCTATAAACTTCTCAAAGAACTTTAGATAACAAAATACCTTCTGAACTAAATTCTATGCATGATTAACTAAATCCCACTTTAACACAAGAATATTTTATCTATTCTATGTCATAATATAGGGTTCAAGATACAAATCATAATTGAGCAGGAAATCATATTATTAACATAATTCAATATCTGAAACTTTTATCTTAAATGAATCTTTTTTTGATGTTAATGCATTTATTCATGCAACAGTTATCTAATAAAACACAATGAAGTTGAACCTAATAACTGTAATAACAATATAACTGATTTTCAAAGTATTTCTTGTAATAACTTATGTTTTTCTTAAAATCTTAAATATTAGGTATTTAAATATAATTTTTCCAATGCTTCTTACTGATTTATCTGTTATAATATCACTTGCCTAAAGTCAACTTGTATAATAGTATAATGTATAATATATTTAAAACTTTTTTATATTAATTTATTTTTCTTACAAATTTAGCATTGTCCAGGTTTTTATACAATGTTGAAAAATTAAATTAATATGGAAAAACATGAGAATGATGTATCATTAATTATACTAGAAGGAATATTTTTAACAAAAAAAATTTTTTTTTTTAGCTATATAATTTTGCTTTCCTGAAAGTAAGAAATTGGTTGACATACTTCTTTAATCCTAGACGCTTGCATTGATAATCAATTAAATGAGTAAAAATAACAATTTTATTATTATAAATCAATTAAAGTGGAACGAATACTTAAACCACAAAAATATAAATTATGTACAACTAATGCTTAATATTTTATAAGTTGATAATAAAAAGTTCAATTTAAATATTCATTAGAACTATAAAATATCCATTAATCGTCTTTTTAATTAAAATTGTACCCAGTGACAAGATCAATATAGTTCTAATTGTTTTATATTCAATTATTAAAATTTCAAAAATTAAAGAAACAGTTGCCCCTTTGTTCTGCCTTATGAATTAAAATTTATAACTAAATAACTTTTAGTAAAATATTTATTTCCATGTCGTTGATTTAATGATTAGGCAAAATAAAAAAATTATTAATGTAAATTTATTACATTTCACATTAATAGTTAAACTACGCAATTGCATTATATGGACTCTTATTATGAGTCATATACCTAATATTTGTTTTCAATATATACATTTACTAAAAATTGATTTTCACGTTTTAGTTTTGCACACTTAATAATGACAAAATTGACAGATCTTTTTTTTTGTTACGCTTAACGATAGAAGTATGATTTCGCTCAAGATATATGGGTATTACCAGTTTTTTGTACTGCTTAGAAGAAAACAATGATTATAGCAGTGAACCGATTGTAATTATTATGTGATAAATTATAATTCAATAGAAACAGTATATTTGGTTATCGGTTTAAATTGCCGAGTATTCTCCCACTTAATAGTTCAACTAGCCGAATCGATGAAACATCCCATGTTATTCAACTACAGTTATGTGTATGATGTATTAAGCAGTATATGTTTTACTCCGTTTTGTCTCGGCATGTTAATAAATGAAGTTCTGTTGTTGGACTTCATGCAAATAATTGCATTTTCTACTATTATGAATGTCGTTTATTGATTTTTAAATTGTTTACATCAAATATACGGTATGACGATAAAAAAAAATCATAAAAATCGTCACTGTTATATCCATTTCGTCTTAGTTCGAAATCGGAGCTTGATATTTGCACTGTGAAAACTGAAATTAAACCATTCATTCATATTGTTGTAATAATAACTAGGGTTGATATAAAACACATTTTTATTCAAAAGAAAACTTATTCAAAACAAGTAAATTGTTTAAAATGTTCCATAAGCAATGTTAATTTTTGGTTTTATACAGTGCGTGTTAAATACATAACCCTGTTGATAACTGCAGACGTGCTTGTGATATTGGTAAAAAAATGCTATACTGAAATAAAAAAAAATATTTTTGTGTCGAGTTTTTACTCAGTTATATAAAATGTCAATTGGACACATCATAATTAGTATTTTCTAAAATTGTATGAAATTTAATTTATAAATACTATTCTGAGAGAGATTTCAATTTAAAAATTTTTGTATTCTACTACAATTAGAAGGTTTGCTATTGAATTTAGTCTTTTCATTTTAAACTCTCACTACTTGTATTAATGCTACTTGGTAGTGCCATTTACATATTTATAAAAAAGAAAACCAAATTGAATATGCAAACTTCTAAAGTCGTTAACATATGTATGTCTACAACATTTGATGACTTT
The DNA here is from genome assembly GCF_025091365.1 of Daktulosphaira vitifoliae. NCBI lineage: Eukaryota > Metazoa > Arthropoda > Insecta > Hemiptera > Phylloxeridae > Daktulosphaira > Daktulosphaira vitifoliae. Next base: position 38,151,593 of record NW_026099573.1, on the reverse strand, counting down.
TTTTTTTTGATTTAGCACGAACAATTATTCCATTGATAGATATGGTGTGTTAATTATTTGAAAAAAACTTATTATATATATTGCGAATATAAACGCTAAATAAAATCTGTTGTCTTACTATAGCAGCAAAAAAATGTATCAAATTCTATGAATCTAATATTTTAATTATTGCATATTATCTTTTTATACAGTTGTGGCATGTTCATTAAAATTAATTCAGTTAAAGATATAGAAAACAATTAATGTCTAATGGTACTAATGTGGAAAGATTAATTTTTTAATGCATTACGATCTAATGACTTAAATTATTGGAACATAATTATTACTAATATAATGTATTACAGCAGGTAATGTCTAGATATTTATTCTCAAAAAATATATGCTTAAGTCACCTTGATCAACTATTCAGGAAAACTTTTTAAGTTTGAAAATATACAAAAGTTAGTGCGTCTTTTTATAACATCAAAATAGGAAAACTTTTTTAAATTAAATTAAATCAAATCTTTGTAATATTAATAATGTGTCAAACAATATATACATATAAGGTGTTAAAAAAAATTAGATTAAAAATTTAAATGTAATTCTATCTAAAATTATCACCACTCATAAATATTTGTTTTTATTCATAATAGTTTTGAATGCGCCAACATGATCCATATGAATTACTGAGAATAAAAATATCTTTTTCTGAGTTGTTTACCATTTTTGTGTCAATACAGTCAATATCCATAGCGTTCTGAACTTTTGAAAACCAAAAATATGTGTCATGATGGTAATATGCTTTCTCATTGATTTTAGTACAACAAAAAGCATACTGTTGTACTTTCTGTATAGAATTTTTCTGAACATAAATTTGATTTTTCATAGCTGGTTCGTTCATTTTGTTGTTTCTGTATAATTATAATATGCCTGTTGGCTTCTTCATCAGACTGTTGCATGTATTGGAAATGTTTCCATAATGTAATTATTGTAAATACTTGATTATGTTTTTTTATCAATTAAGTATTTAATTTTCTTCTTGGGATGTTCTGCTTAATGCATTTAAAGTCATTTTGTTACCTGGTCTGTACTTAATATAGAATGAGTATTCCTGTTAAATACTAAACTAGCAAGTCACTTGGTGGTTAACATAGAAGTTTAAATATATAAGGGCTTGGCACTGTAACTAATACAATAGTTGTTGCCAGTAAATAAGGCCTTAGTCGTTCCAGTGACTATACTATATTATACATCTATAGCTTGTTGGAATGATAATGACTAACTTAGCTTCTGTTGTAAATTTATTTATACAATAAATTAAGATAGCAACTTGCTATACTTTCTGCCTTTAGGCCCTTAAAAACTATGTACCTAAGTTCTACAAACTTTGCTAGATCATTCTAAAGTCCAAAGGGCATTCTTTCAAATTTTGTAGTCTTTTCAGAAGTGATAAAGGCTGTTTTGCTTTAAGATTTTTCTTTTAAACTTTTAGAATTTGTAATTATCCATTTGATAAACCTAATGTTGTAAATAATTTTCCATTAGATAATGAGCTTAACTGGTAGTCTATGTGTAACAAGATATGGTATGTATAGTTTGTTTAATTAATCTACAATAATCAACCACTATCGTTTTTTTGTACATTTTGTTTGTTTACTAATAGAACAGAGCTTGCATAAAGAGTGTGTGCACACAATCTCCATTCTTCAATAATGTCAGCATTTTTTTTTTTGTTCCAAAAATGAAAATTTATATGGTTTTAATGTAATTGGATGACTATAATTTTTTTTTCTATATAAATTTTCATTAGATTTATACATCCTAATTCATAAAAACGTTTGGCAAATATCAGAAAGACGCCCCAACGGCCCGCATACCTCATAGCTATGCGAGACGCCTTGGATGAGGCGACTTCTACCCCGTGGAAAGCCATAGGAAAAGGGAGGTAGGCCGAGGCTACTCATCATTAAACAGCCTAGACCCGGATAAGCAGGAATTAGGAAGAGGCAAAAGGAATGTGGACTGGGCCTAAGAGACCCATTCCAGGGAGACGAGGAGGCTCCCGTGTCGCGGGACGGCGATATTCACCCTACGCCCACCCGCCCGAAAACCCTATTCGACCTGTTGAACGTATGCCAATCAGCAGGGTACCGCGGAGGACTGACCTTACAAGTCCACCCAAGAGGTAACGGCTTAGCCCAAGAGCCTTAAGAATCTCTAACGAGCTAGGTAGCCATACCCCTCGCCAAGTAATGGTCGCGGCGACTGTATGCACATCAGTCGATTGGTGTCTCGCCATGATTTCGGACTTTAAATCAAGGCGGCTGGCGTACTTTCGTACTTTCTCTTCGTGCCAGTCTTTGATGTTGGTGGCCGAAACAACCTGTACATCCAGGATAACGGATCTCGTACCTCTTGTCTCGTCCGCAATAGTTGCGACGAGGTCCGGCTTGAGATTACCATCCCTTAAGACGTAGAGGTGCTCACGCTCTACTTGAAACCCTTTTTCGGTAAGCGCTCCAGCTATGCGCTTCACGACGTGGTCGTGTCGGAGAATTCTTCCCCCGTGAGTTCTTGGGCACACTTGGACGATGTGCGCAAGGGTCTCCGAAGGCGCAGCACAACCCCGGCATGACACCGGAATGTTGCGCCCCCGCCCAACGCGCTTGCGGCTGGGTAGGGCATTAATCCTAATCTTGGCATACTGCTTAAAGTCGCGGCCAGTTATACCATCTGGCCTGCGCATATACGCCGTAGATTCCCAGCTACCAGGACAAAGCTTGAGGTCAGCTCCATCCACTGAACTATGGAGTAATTCATGATGACTAGTCATCGCTGCGATCCTATCAACACGGCGCCTTAGGTTTGCTAATACACCCGTCCCAAAGAGACGGAATGCTTCACGCATCGCCGGTACCTGTGACTGCTCGAGCTTAGTCAACCTGGCGAACCGATTTTTCGGGACAAATCTTTCGAAGTCAGCGACCCCTAGGACCCCAGATGACGTGGTGGCATGGATGTATGAGTTGGGGCACGAAGTCGGGAGATCAAGCCATTTCCGAATCGCACGTCTAGTCTCGTGACTAAGTTGTCGTAACTTGCAATCGGGGAGCTTCGTGAAAGTTAATCCGTGGACGAACTTTGGGATCACGTAGTCCCGTGCAATTGCAAGCCTCATTTGCGGCGTCATGGGGGCGGCCGAGACCGCCTCCAGAGCGCTGACAAGAGACGCGCACTTGAACCCAGATAGGTAGTTCCCCTGAAACTCTATACCCAGATACCTCCAGAACTCGCCCACCTGGGTCACCGCCAAAGACGAACCCCCTAAGGAGTAAGACGTGGCGGCCACTTTCAGTTTGCGATCTCGTCCCGAAGGAACCAGGGTAAGAGTAGCAGACTTCGTTGGGTTTAGCCTCAAACCGGCTAATGCTAATCGAGAGGTGAACTTTTCGCACGACATTTGCAACCCCCTAGCCGTCTCCGACACAAGGATTACATCGTCTGCGAACGCCAGAGCATTCATCCGCTCGTTGCCCAGCATATAGCCAACCGCTCCTGGGATTGCTCGTAGACCGAAGTCTATCACCAGGTTAAATAAAAGCGGCGATAAAGGGTCGCCTTGCCTCACGCCATTTGTCGCCCTCAAGGACCGGGAGGAAGACTTGCCGACTTGAATGAATGTCGTACTCTGGGTATACACTCGGTCANGAATGTCGTACTCTGGGTATACACGCGGTCAATATAATCGACAAAGCGAGGGTCAAGCCCAACGCCACGCATAGCCCCAGAGATCGAACCGTGGGATACTGAGTCGAACGCCTTGGATAAATTCAGCGATGCCAAACACAGTCCCCGGCAAGACGAACGAGCGCTCGTCAGCAACGAATCGAGGAGGAAGAGATTCTCCGCCACCCCGTCCGCACATCTAAACGCCCGCTGTCTGTCATCGATAACGGACAGACCTTCAAGCCTTCTGGCAAGGATCCTATGGAAGTGCCGCAGGGCTATCGACGCGATCGAAATCGGCCTATAGTTACCTGGGCACCCGGCATCTCCCTTTTTGGGAACAAATATGGTACGGGACCGAACAAAAATGTCCGGGAGTTTTCCCGTGGCGATCAACAAGTTGAATAAGCCAGTTAATAATGGTATGGGTAATGTTCTCCATAGCCGAGCCTTAAACCCATCAGGGCCCGGACTTGTATTTGCCGAAGGAAGGGATTTGACTACCTCCCCTGGCGAAACAGGGTCAAACATACTGCGCATTCGAGTCTCTCTGCTCTCATTGAGTGCCACAGAGGTTGGGTCTGGGGGGCTTTCGATTATAGGCTCCCAGTATTGGACCATCTTTTCGAACGAAGGCATTGCTGCTCCCGAATCGATCCCCGTAAGTATACGCTCGACTACGCGTTTGTGCCCACGTTTCCATTCAGAGACATTACGCCTGTACTCTCTGGCCTTCAACGCCTTTCGGGTCTTTGGACTATTGTCCCTTCCAACAGGATCAACTTTTGATCTACTGACTGGGCTAGAATTAGCTAATATAAGCTTGCCGTACTGGATATACCAGCGGCTAATTTCTGCGGTTGGATCAGCGCCATCATCGACTAACCGCCTCGCCGCCGACAGGAGTATGTCGCTGCCATGACCTTGTACCGTGGAGAGCAATCCAACGGCAATATTGGCGGGGTTGAGTGCCGAAGCACCACCACGCCTCACCGGATCTTCAGGAATCCGGAGGCCACTTGCGGCTAAAAGAGGGGTATCCTCATCGATAAGCGAGCTATCAACCGAAGCGTTGGAAGCCGATTGCGAACAAGACATATCTGGATCACGTTGGTCGAGGAGCTCAGCTAAGTATTGGGCAACTAGTGCCCTGTGCCCCTGGGTTCTTCTAATACCCTTAATCGATTCAAGGGTACGACCCCTGTGTCGCTCAACTAAATATCCGTTGATAAGTCTGTCCGCAACGCCGTCAGCCTTCGCTGTCGCTTCAAGCGTCGCTATGATGCGCTTCTCCTCATCTGACCATCGCAATTTGACTCGCGAGACGTCGATGTTATCATTGGCCACCTGAGCATGTGCACACCGACACCAATCTTGCCTTTGAACATACGTTCACATATCGGGCAAGGGAGAAGGGCGGGCAGGACAGACGAGCTAGGCCGCCGGCCGACCCAGCAACATGAGTGGGGGTGGCCGCTGTTTGGGATCCACCCCCTATCCGAGGCTCTATATTATGAGAATTCATGTTGCTTTAAGAGGGGGACCATAGCGCTTGGCAACGCCATGGCCCCAAGGAGCGCCCGCGTCATTACTAGCTATGAACTAGCCCCACTTCACGCGTCTGACGTCGGACTTGGTTAGGGTCTTACTAACCATTACGTGGGCATGGACCTGAGATCGAGACATTATACATGTATCTCGTCTGAGGCTCCCATCTCACCACCCAAGGGGCGACCTCCCCCTTATCGGATAAGCAGCGTAAAACAAGTCGGAACAGAGAGTCTAGGGCGCACAAGGCGACCAGAAACGTAAGTCCGAAATGAGAAGCGTACTCATGCGACTTATAGAGATTTTAAAGGAATGAATAACGCAAATAAACAACCTAATTAAAAACCTAACCAATGTCCGTTACTCCGCCACTACTGAGAGTCCACCGTCGACCAAGCCTAACCAGCCCAAGCCCCGAAGAGCTGGGTTGACGAAGCTATACTCAACGAATGAACTGCTTACCAGCAAATGCAAATGACCGCCATACACGCCGGCGCTCGAACGTACCGGCATGATATGGGAGGAGGCCGAAGCCTGAGATCAGAGACGGACCGTTGGTGATTTCCACTCTATAAGGTGGTAGATGGGCCGATCGACAGATCGTACCCCAGGTTGCCAAGCACTGTGGCCGTATCTGAGACGGACGAGTTCCCCGTTGGTTCCCATGGCTATAGACACTGAAGGGATTGCCAGCCAGTACGTGGACCACCTTTGCGTAGTGTTAATGTCCGGACGTGGGGTTCGATTTATACCAAGGGACCAAAGTATACTGAACCATCGCCACTAAGGACGCCCAACACGCCACCCCGACAACATATCCCCCGAGAACGTCCCTTAGGAGGCATCGACGACTCGACGGGTCTCCATTGTCGCATTTCACACCCGTTTGAGACCCGGTCTACCGCCGCCCGCAGGACTAGTGCGGCAAAGCGGTTCTCGCCCATCGGCTAGCATCATCCGCTTTCATTGACAAGTTTCGCCACCTAAGCCACCACAGAACATCCCCGGACGTCAATCGCCGAGACAACCCTCCAAGAAACCTAAGGGCGAGTGTTTAGATTGACCTTTGTTTGGATATTGGGCAAGTATGACATCTGTTACTCCCAGGTCTGGCACTACTGAAAAACCGATAAAGTGAAACGGCCCCCGACGTCCGCGGTAAACCACGGAGGCCGAGGGCCGAAACAAGTTCCGATTTATTGACCACCAAATGCTGTAGTGACCGCCCCTTTTGCCAGAGACGATCGACGCTAGCTGAGACCTTTCATTGCGGAAACCCATACACCAGTTGTTGTCACGCGCTCCGGCAGGGCTAACCTTTTCGGGGTGACGCATACAACGGCAAGGGGGACCGGTCATCCAGGCCAAAACCAACGGCGACCACCAGCTAGGGGGGAGAAGGTTGACATTCAGAGCACTGGGCAGAAATCACATCGCGTCAACACCCGTCCCGGGCCAATTGTAGTAATTGGATGACTATCACTTTTTTTTTCTATATAAATTTTCATTAGATTTGTACATCCTAATTCATAAAAACGTTTGGCAAATACTCTAAACGATATGTATTAAGTAATTTGATTAGTTCATCATGTTTATATAGACCGTTATTTCAGTCTCATACATTGGTTTTCTAGATACTTCATCATCATTGTTGATATTATTGAACAACACGCTGGGCACAGTAATATTATTTAAGATAACAGTTTAAAATGTATTTTTACTTCTGTTAGAATAGTATAAGGTTATAAGGGATACATTTCTTTCTCGGTTATGTTGTTTTACTAAATGCAGTCTATTGTATACATGTTTAAGATTTAGTCATAGTTTCACGTACTATCGAGTTAAGCGACCTGTTGCCGTTGTACATATCTTATATTATGTTTTGATATTTTATATTATATACTATTATATTACGAATAATTTCTAAATCTTTTAATAACATGACCTATTCCATTTAACAATCATGAATAGTATCTACTTGATTAGATAGCACATTATCACATATGCTTTAACATCCATATTTGTACATTCAATCACAAACTCATTGAATCTTTTGGCATTGGTCACTAAAGGTAGGTCTAACCAAGATCGTCCAACCAAATTGTCTACAGTAATAGCTTTGTTCATAACCAGTAATTTATGATTATTAGATACAACACTATCAATTTTTAAATAACCTACAGCATCGGCTATAGCTGTAGTATGTAGACTTTTCATATTACTAATAACTAAAAATGTGTATAACACTTCTTTGATTGGCATATCACTATTGATTGCTGCTGTTAATCTGATTAGACACAAAAAAAATCTTGAATCACCTTGCTGAGTACCCTTAGTGTAGGACACTCAGTAAAAATATTTGACAGGTTTTCTGGAGTGTATACAATCACAGTCACATTTTAAACAGTATTGTTCTGGTTCCTGAGTCTGATTGTTAGACTGACTTTTGGAGAGATTTGTTTTCTGATATGGTTTATTAAATTCACAATCAATTGGTTTAAAGTGTACATGATCATGCGTATTTCTGATCGTTCTATTTTTTTTATGAGTTTTTGTTGAAAATAGCTTCAAACTCTGAGGAAATTAGATATATTCCTGAATGGATAAAAAATATATAGTTATGTATGTAATTTTATGTTAAAAAATGTTTGAGGATTTATAAAACATCTTCCTTTTACTACTGTGGGCCAAAAATAGTGAGATTTTGTTCATAATTATAAAATTCTTTATTTATATTTTCAAATCTATTTCGTCCTCCTCAAAGTAAACTCCCGGGACCAATACAATTGTGCCCATTTTTTTCCAATCTTCGAAACAGTTGTTAAAGTCAATTTCCGGAATAGCCTTCTATGTGCGTAGTGATTCACATTTAATGTCTTCAATTCACTCAAAACGGTTTCCCCAAAGCGGTCATTTCAGTTTGCTGAACTGCCAAAAATCACATGGAGCTAATTCAGGCGAATAGGGTGGTTGCGGAACGATATTAGTTGAACTTTTTGTGAAAAACTCACGATAAATCAATGCAGTATGCTACGATGCATTGTCGTGGTGCAAAAACAAATAGTTTTCGGCCCATAATTCCGGTCTCTTTTTACGAATAGTGTCACAGATACATTATTTAAGTCCTTTACTTTTTTTCCATCTTTCATCTAATAAGTCTGTTCTATTAACATCGCTTAAAATGTTTTTATGTCCAAAGGTGTTATATCAATTCGGTCAACCAACTTGTTTATATCATATCTGGTTAGTGGTTCCTTATTGTTTTTACCACTTACAAGATAGTGATCTGAGTCAGAGTCAGTTGCTCTGGTATCTTGGATACAATTTTTAAATATTGAATTAATCAAAATATGGTCTATTTGGTTAGTGTATCCTTCGACAGGTAACCTCCATGTCCCATTATAAATGTTTTTGTGGAGGAACACTGTGCTCTTTATTACTAAACCGTTCCCAGCTCTCAGATCTACCAGTTAAAGTACGTTATCGTTTGTGTCATTGTGTAGTCTGTGAATTCCTGCAATTGATCTAAACATAGCTTCTTTCCTGACTTTGGCATTTAAGTCTAGAACAACCTGTATTCTATTATTGGGTAACAAGCTCAGTCTACTTTCTAGTTCCTCATAGAACGTATTTTTGTCTTGTGATTTATCTTTTGTGGACGCATGTGCACTAATGAAGCTTATATCAAACAGTATTGTTAACACGCTTATTCTTGGTTATCTCTAAATTCATTAACTGCTGAAAATATACTTTTTGTGTATAGCGAAACTTGTTTGGTTGGGTTAGATCAAGATTACGTTGCTCAGTACAACTCCCATGGAAAATAGTCGTATCATTTATATTTACCACTCCCGTATTACTCCATCTAATTTCTTGTAACGATGTTATCTTAATTGCAATTTTCTTTTCAATTTCATTCACTATGTTGTGAACTGCACCAGGTTTATATAGTGTGCGTATATTCTATGTTCCGAAAGAAAAAGCTGTTTTCCATTTCCAGTTGATTTTTCAAAAGCTCTGTCTCGAAGCAAATTTATTTGTTCTAGATGTTCCAGGTGTTTTACTAGGCAGGGTTGTTAACCCTACTCTAAACCACCAACAAGGATGACCAAACCACATCAACTATTTAAAGTCAATGTGGGGTTATTGTAGTATACTGGATGACGGGCGCGCCACCTTCCTTTCGCATTTCAATACCAAATATACACCATTAAGACTATGAAAATGACATTAAACCGTTTGAATGATAAACAAATTATATCAGAAAAACGAATTACTACCTATGATTACAGTCATTATAAACCATAATTATTTTAATTATTAATAAATACATATTATGGACATATTATCACTTTTTAGGAATGAGAACAGCATAGGAATTTGATTTGTAGTTGCATCATATAAACTATTATAAAAATAATAAACAGATTACAAAATATATTTTTATTAAACAAAATTATTATTATTATTTACAAAAATTAAATATTATTATGATATTAAAAAACAAACAAAAGAAAATACTATATAATTCAAAATGTAATCATAGATTACATTATACTATCACTCTCATTCACTTAATAAGTAAAAAAGTTAAAATAATTTCTATAAATGTTGATTGTTTTTTAAAATTAGAAAAAAAAAATTGCTATGCGCTATGTTTTCCAAAAATGTACCATCTTAACCTAATGTAATATATTTAATATTAAATTCTTCAATAACTTTCTAATTTATTGTTTTAAAATGAATAATAATTAATTGGAAAAGTATTTAACATTACATCATTTAACATTTATGCATCTTTTACATACTTAGCAATAATCCTTTTATTAATTTATTTAAATATAATAATACATACCAATATTGCAGATAAATTTATATTATAAATTGAAACTTAAAGCTGACAATGAATCTTACCACTAGAACCATTGCACTTATAAACTGCGCAAGAAGGCACTTTTGCAAAATATAAAAAAATTTTTAAATAAGTGTCAATTATGTCTGTTTATAATCACTACACATAAAGTCTATTTGAAAAATCTTTACTAAAGAGCATTAAACAAAAAAATACTAAAATATGAGTTAAAAAATTATAACAAATCTCTACTTTTGACTACTACTTGTAAATTAAATCTTTCTACACAATTAAAGTTATTTATGTAAACATAATTTTCAACATTTATAAAAACAAATTAGTTTTGTATAATAACTATTAGTTTTCATTTTATTATCATTAGTATTACTAATAAATTTTCTACCATCAAGCCAACGTTTATGTCCATTGTCAGACTTTGGGATAAATAGCCTTTCATATAATTCTCGTAAGTAAATCTCCAGATTGACCTATGAATGATTAATTAAATCGTTAATTTTGCCTCATATTTTTCATACTCTACATTATTAACAAAATATTTGATCACTACATCGGCCCAAATGTTGATATATTGTTCGGTATGATAGACATCTCTTAATAATGCCCTATGTTGATAACATTTAATGATATCTAATTATAATATTTAAAATTGTAATCTTCTATTTTTAATATGTAAAAGTATCAGCAGGAAAAAGAAGTGGAGATATCAACTTCTATAAGTGAATAATCACTCATATAAAAATATGATTATTAAGATATTAAAGTAAAAAAAAATACTCAAATAGCAAAGGAAAGTGTTTAATATTTGGGAATATATTTATTTAGTTCTTATATCTAACGTAAAACGTAATCCATATATGTTTATTAGTCTATCTCTATCGATCACGATCGGGTTAGATCGAATCGATCAACCAAGATCAATATACTAAAGTTTATACTATTCGCATATATAGTATATGTATTAAATATGAATCATTTAGTATATTATACTTATGACATATCATAAGTATCTATAATAACGCTACCTAGCTATAAGTGATAAGAGTAGATATATTAGTAAATGTCTTACATTGTGTATACCTATATACATTATTGAGTATGAACAGAATGCACCTTACTGCGTGTGTCCAAAACATTATTTACTAATAAATTATTGATTTAATATTTAATAAATTTTCTACTTTACATTTATAATATACACACGTGTTTGTGTGCGACTGGTTGATAGATGGCTGCTTCCCTCTTGCGGTCCTTCCATCCTTTGAAAGTCCGGTTGAGTGAGTTTCTTGAAGCCAAGGTACGCCGGCGGTAGTCAAGTAGCTGAGTTCACCTTGGAGGACCTGCTCACTCCCTATCACTGATGTAGGAAGCGGGTGCCCGACTAGTAGCGGTCTATTGCTGTCGGTTCGCTGTCTGCTGTTATGTCGGCGTTGGAGTGACCGCCAGTCGCGGTGCGGAAGAGGTCGTCCTCTCCCCGGTATCGGTCGAGGGACCACTGGCACAGTGCGCGAGGGCCCTCCGTGTCTCGCGGAGAATCGCCGCCCGACCATCCCTCACACCTCTTTTGTACAGGACGCTTACTATCGGATTCCTTAGGATCCGATTCAATGGTGCATCCTGGGCGCCCTGGACTGAAACTAGTATTACCAGGGCGTGAGCCATTGGGTCACCGAACGCCTCCGCTAACCAATGGAGAAAGTCGTGCAAGAGCTCTTCACGCTAGCGGGCGGCGTCCGTGTAGTTCTTCTTTCTTGACATGCTTAATGTTATGCTTAACAAACCAAGCAATAGAACAAGTAGATGAATTTACATACCTGGGAAGCGCAATCAGCAAGGATGGAAGAAACAGAAGTGAAATTATAAAACGTATCAAGCTAAAATAGACTTTAACAAAAAGAAAACTATATTTACATCAAGAAGCATGAGTCTAAAAATAAGAAAAAGCCTATTAAAGACGTATGTATGGAGCATTGCTTTGTACGGGTGTGAAACCTGGACAATATCGATGGAAGAAAAAAAAAGATTTGAGGCGTTTGAAATGTGGTGCTATAGAAGGATGCTAAGGATAAGTTGGATGGACAGAGTAACCAATGTAGAAGTACTGGAAAGAATATCAGATGGAAAGTTACTATGGAATAACATAGTCAGAAGACGCAACGAATGGATAGGTCATATAATGAGACACCTTTACAGCTTTCAACACTCTCTTTGTTTCTTCATTTTTGGTTCGACGTAGATCCTACTTCTACCAGACACAACCCTGCAGAATTTTGGGGCCGCCACCTTACTCGCTACCTCTGAAAATAGTTTTGTGAGAGCGGTTGTGCTAGGTTTAGCAGCTTACACCACATTCCCCGATCCTCCCGTATCCCCGCTATCATCAGCCGGGTTCACATGGAGTACATACCCCTCATTTCGGTCTTCCTTTTTCTTCACTTCTTCAACCACTTTATCCACCGGTTTGTTTACTATTCTTTACTTCTTCCCTTTCCTTTTAGTCACTTTCGGTTTCTGGATTTGCGGCATTTTCGGTTACTTTGGCATTTCTACCTCAGGGGCCTCGACTTCCATCGAGACTGCTCTGCCTTCCACCCAAACACTACACTTTTCTTCTTCCTCTTCTTCTTTTTACTCCCTACTCCCTCCTGTTTCGTACCCGATGGTTTCGTTATCTCCGTTTCTTGAATGAGCGGAGAATATCCGTCATATACAAGACCCCTTTCACGGCCCTGCTTCGTCAAGGTCTCATCCAGATTCAGATGAGTAATATTATACAGGGCTCTGGCTACAATGGGTTGTCCCGATTCCTCCAATAGACGGGTTTCATCTCCATGGTCGCAGTACATACCACGACAAAATTCTCCGGTCCTCTACATGATCAGCATCTTTTACTTCGTTCCGTTTCTTTGTACAGATGTGAACTATCCCCAAACGCTAGGAACCGATAGCAATTTTAGATTTTACAGTTATATACAGAGTGTTTTTTTTATCATAAACTATTGAATGGGTTGGGTTGGTTTTCACAGTTAGCTTCATTTTAAAAATATAAAATATAATAAAATCTGAAAGAATGTCTTTATAATGTAACAGTATTAACTAATTTTAATAATCAACAAAACTTAGAAGTACAGTGTGATGCTTCTAAGGGTGCTTTGGGCTGTTGTATTTTTCAAAATAATAATCCTATATGTTTTGCATCCAGGTGTTTTAGTGAAAGTGAAAAATCATTTGCCCAAATAGAAAAAGAAATTCTTGGTATTTCCTTTTCATGTACAAAATTTCATTTATTGATTTATGGAAGGAGAGTAATTTTATATACTGATCACCAAATCCTTGTTTCAGTAATGTAAAAAATATTAACAAAATCCTTAATAATTGGCTAAGGAGATTACGTTTGAAGTGCATGTTGTATGATATAAAAATAAAATATTTGCCTTCAAAGGAAATGTANGAGTAATTTTATATACTGATCACCAAATCCTTGTTTCAGTAATGTAAAAAATATTAACAAAATCCTTAATAATTGGCTAAGGATATTACGTTTGAAGTGCATGTTGTATGATATAAAAATAAAATATTTGCCTTCAAAGGAAATGTATGTAGCTGATTTATTAAGCAGAAATTATATTAAATGAAAAGAAATGAGTGAAACTATTGTAGCTGATGTAGTTCATTCAATTAATGATATACAAATTAATTTTTCTAATAATAAAGAAATTGAATTCAAGAGAAATACTGAAAATGATAAAGTAATAAAACAAATAGAACAATATTGTAACAAAGGTTGGCCAAAACTTAAATGTGAAGGGTGAGCGTAAGTATTATTAAAAATTGAGAAATTATTTGTATATGGAAAATGACCTGATTTATCTTGGTACTAGATCGGTTATTCCAAAGGTTATGAGACAGTATGTAATTAAAAGCTTCATGAATCTCATTTTGGTATCAGCAAAACGAAAGCCAGAACAAAGGAATTATTTTATGACCCTGACATTAATAACGAAATTGCAAATTTCATTGGTTGATGTCCTGTTTGTTTCAAAATTTAGTTATAGTAAAGTAAAGGAAATCATAAATAATACCTGATATACCATTTTATAAAATTGCACTTGATATTGCTAAATTCAATAAAGTAAACTATTTAGTTATTGAAGATATTAAAATTGATATTGAAGATTGTGAGAATGTTATTGGGTCTAATAGCAATGATGTTGAGCCTAATAATAATAATGATGATGGAATAAGCAATCAAATTAAAATCAGTGATAAATAGACGACGGGTACGCGAGAATAATAACACCTACAGTATGTGAGGCTTGGAAAGTTACAAACACACATACATGTGAAACTAATATAAGCGTGTTAAAAAGACAATGAATCAAAATAATATTGAGAAAAGTGAAAGAACTGAGATGAGAACTAGAAGTAAAAAAGTTATAAAAAAAACCATTACCATTTGATAATTATGCATTTTAATTTTGTTAAAAATTATATATAAAAAAAAAAAATTACTTTGTATGTAATTTATTAATAATTCAAGAACAATGTGTAACTAAAGAAAACAAACAAAAAATATTTAAATTATATTTATTCTGCAAGTAATTGAGTGAGTTATGATAAATAAAACACTGTATAAATGTTTTGGTTGTTCATATGAATTAATCAAAGTAACTATTTATTTTGTTATATACACACTGATTTGATCTTTATTAGGGTAATCACCCAACATGTCATTAATTTTGGATGTCGCTAAAGAACCTATAAATGCGTACAAAATTCATCAACAAAATACTAATTTACTATTACTATGATTTCAATACCTAAGAGTAGAAAATCAGTTGAAATTTAAATATTTTCAGATATTTTTATTAGAAATAACTTAATGTAAGAATATTTAAATTAAATTCAGAAGTACCACTGTACTAAAAACATGAATAATATTCGATATTAAAAATATGATTCTATTATTTATACTATTGAGACTATACCAAAAAATTTTGGTGTTAGATAATCTAATTATTTATCTAATAATAATACTAATAAATACAGTTTATCCAATTATTTTGGTTAGGTGAATTAAGCGTTTTCTAATTTTAAAATTAACTAATTCCCCGAGTATTTGTTGATATAAAGTAAACAGTTAACATTATTGCACAAGTAACTAGAATATTTATTATACAAATATGGTGTGTTAAATGTATGTACATTGTACACACACTATTTGTTGCATATTTAATAAATTGAACATTTTTAAAAATGATTTTACTCTTATTTTTGTAAAAGCAGAGTTGTGTATTAGTTTTACTATTATGTCTTTATGATGAATTGCTGATAATTTACACTTTTTTATTACTTAGATTAGCAAATTTAGTCGACATTTTTACAACATTATTAACAGTAAATAAGTTTGAAAATTTTATAATTATTTATAATTTTTACTTTTAATGAACTATCTAGATACATAAAGTGTGATTTTTTTAACTTTAGAAAGTTTCACATTTGTTAAAGTATAACCTCATGAAGTTATATTTTATTTCATAACAGTTCTCTAATTTACTAATTCAAAAATTGTATCAAAATTATTTTTTTTTTTTATAAAACCTTAGGTATTTTCTTTTTATTTGGTGTAAATTTTTTTTTTAACTATGACCCTTTTATCTACCCACGGGGGAGATTCAATATAGTAACTTTTTCATGGAATAGATACTATTTCAACTTAAATTTTGAAAATGTTTTAGAAACACTCCGAGCTTTAATCATATGTTAAATTAAAACTTATATTATATACTATAAATTAAAAAGTAAAAATTTGTCCCAACAACAAATTTTCTATGTGCTAACGTAGTTAAAAGACATGTTATTATTGTGGTAAAATTTTTGATTTCATATTTTATTTATGGCTTTTATACGAAGCTGAGAATGTATTAATTTTCCTATGATGTGTTTTAGCTTCGATGCGAAGCTGAGAAGGTATTGGTTTTACTAAGATGTGTTTTTTTTTTTTTTTTTTTTCTGTTACCACTTTTTCTCAGCTCTCACCGAACCGATTTCTTTCAATGATACGTCAAAAGATCACAAATCGTATCTAGTCGAAGACATTACCCTTAAAAATTGAAAAAAATTCCCTCGTTCCCCGTAAATGGGGGAAACCTCCAAAAAAATTATGAATTTAAAAATCGCTAATTTTCGAAATTTTTTCAATTTTTTTTACTTAAAAGTGCCATAACTTTTTCAAAAATGAACATATCAATATAATTCTTTTTTATATAGATGCATAATATCATTACCTTTCATTTGGTATATTTTTTTCATAAATTTAACCCTTAACCTGCCCACAAGGGGGGATTTAAAATGACAACTTTTTCACAAAAAATTAATTTTTTTAACTTAAATTTTGAAAATGTTCCGGAAGGTCTGACACTTTTATATATATCTTAAATTAAAGCTAATGTAATATGCTTTATCATGAAAAAAAAAAATTTCGGACTTTATCTTATCTTCATGGTGAAAATGGCTACCGAATGCTATTTTTGTGTGAAAATTTTCGATTTTGTATTTTCCATTTTTAACTTTATTATGCTATAACTTTTTGAAAAATGTATGGATCAATACAATTTTTTCATTAGAAGTAGTATTTATATACATCTTTCATTCGACATATTGTTTTTTTAAATCGGACTATTTTCCTATATACGAGGGGGGTTTAAATCTAAAAAGTGCATATAGAAAGTAGAACTTTTTCAACGTAACTTTTGAAAGTGTTCCGGAAGGTCTGACACTTTTATATATATCTTAAATTAAAGCTAATGTAATAT
>NW_026099573.1:38129507-38134129 GCF_025091365.1 Daktulosphaira vitifoliae | reverse complement strand
TGTATGATATGATAGTATCCGCCAACTATGAAAAAAAATAATTTTACTTTGCTTTTATTAATTTCTTGACTATGGTATACTAACAATCTATAATATTCAAAATTATTTGGTAAAATATTACTGTTTAAATGATTTTTGGTTACCTTATTTTATAATTGATTTTTACAATTATAATCAATTTTTATAATACGCACAACTGATTAGATTTTTTAGCTTCGATGCGAAGCTGAGAATTTAATAACTTTTTGATTGGTTTTTTTTAGTTAAAGCATATCATTAAAATTAATTAAGTTCTGAATATTTCAATTTTAGATTAACCAAGAATTATATAGAAATGATTACTATGATTTCTATTGAAATTATTTATTATGATAAAAATGTTAAAGAAAATAGTGTTTTTAACGAAATATTGAGTTTTTCTCGTAAGTATACTGTCAATAGTAATTATAAAATTTCTGAACTGCATACTAATCTTAACAATACCATTTTTTTTTTTGTAATCGTAAACTTATAGTAAGAACACTTATTTCATTACTGAATGATGCTAAATAATGTAAGCAACAAAGCCAAAGATAATGCAAAAGTCAAAGTTTAAATTTGAAAATAAATTTATTTGAAATATTTTTTAAAGTATCCTAGAGTTACACATTATTAAAAAATTGTTTTTGAGCCATTTTAGCTAAAAATGGAAAGTTAGGTCTGAAAGTTTTAATTGATTGATACGATGAGTAAATTTTTCAATCTATCCAACGAATTAATATTAACATATTAATAAATTATTTTTTTCATATAAAACTCTAAACTCATCTATAGAATTAATTACTAAAAATGTGGTTACGCAGCAGTTAGGATAAGTATAGATAGGTGTCGGTGAGTTGATTTCCAAGACTTATTTTATATATAAATTGATTCCCCGAGACAAATTAGAAGATGTACGAGTTAATTCCCAATACACATATGAATTCATTCCTAAAATTTAGCCTATTGTAACAATATGAATCTATAATTTTTCATACTTCAGCCTATTAGCGTTACCCAGGAGACACCACGAGGAGGTTGGCTGTTACGTCTCCCAAAAATTTTTTTTAGCTTCAATATGAAGCAGAGAAGGTATTTTACTCTTTTATTGCCTTGAGATAAAAATATTTAAGTTGAATTAATATAAAAAATTTTTTAGTTAATTATCGTCAACATAATTACTAATATCAAGGTAAAAATTTAAAATGTTTTATGAAAACAAAATTTATATCCACTCATCAAAATTAAAGGTTTAGATTTTTCACTTAAAATAAACTATATTAATAAAAAACGATATTTTTTTATGGAGACGACGATTTGCTGTTCATTAAAAATAACATTTTTATAATAAATAGTTTTACTTAATTATTAGTCTTGTCACACAAAATGCAATAGAAATCAAAATGTTTGTAATCATTTAGTCTATACTCATCAGCTATACAATCAGTTACCACACGACGACAACATGTAGTGCATGACACCCATTTAATTCTGCTGTGATGTTCTATATACTTTTGGCAATATAAACATATATTTGCCATGTCACCTGAATTTTCTAGCAATAAACTTTTTAATTCGTTTCTATAATTATTAGGGTTGAACTTCTTGTCGAAATGTGACTTATTCATTATTGTGATAGCGTAGTATATTATATAAACTCCACAGTTATAAGCATCAACTTGTTTTGGTATGTTTTTGGCTTTACACTGAACCAATGATACTTGAGGAATTGGTTTTTTAACATAAGTACAATGTTTTTTTAACCCTCTATATAATTTTTGAAACTTTTGCTGATTGTATTTTGGATCTTTAGTAGGATTCATTGGGTCTATTATGCAACACTCTTTAAGTTCGAAATTAATTACTGCAATAATCCAATGATTCATTTTTGATAATTCTACATGCCATGGCATAATGACAGTACTATTTTTTTCGAAGTTATACCTATTTTTCTGTTCTTGATTTTTTTGCGTACTACTTAAAATTTCTGTTACTTCGTTACAGTATAAAACTTTTAAAACTGTTTGTTTATTCATAGACTGTATGGCCAAACAAATATCAATTACAAAGTTGCTTAGCCAACTTTCTCCATAAAGACAATTAAAATCATTAATGTCTAATGTTTTTAAAGTATATATTGTCGAATTAGGTATGATATGATAATAGGTACCAACTATAAAATTAAATAATTTTACTTTGTTATTTATTAATTTCTTGACTGTATTTGTGTGGTCAACTACCAGTCTATAGTATTCTAAATCTTTTGGTAGCATGTTATTGTATAAACTTTTTCTTAAAACATTATTTTGGGTTTCATTTGATTTTAACAATAGATTTTTACAATTACAATCAATTTTTATATTACACTCAATTGATGAGATTTGTTTTACATCTTTTTGATTAGATTGTTTTGAAATTAAATTTGTATAACTTTTTCTATTTATTTGTTCATTGCCATTAGCCATACTCAATGACCGACTGAAAAAATCTTCCATTGTTTCTATTTCTCCAGGCACCATAAGGGCGTCGTCGTCTTCTTCATACATAACTGATTGCAATACATTGTCCGTATAATCCAACATTATACTAGGTTCATTTTCTTTTAAAGGATTTGTTAAATTATTGACACATGAATTATATTTTTTTAGAATAATTAAGTACGCCCCTTTTCCATTACATGGCCATCTCTTTTCAGATACATTTTTATCATTGCAACATACCCATTTGAAATTTTCTTTTAAATATACGGTATAATGTCCAGATTTAGTATCATCGCCTAAATGAAATATTGTAGCCAAAGGTGAGTAAAAAAAATTGTCGATTGTAAATTGAGCTTTAGAAATATTTTTCAACTTCATATCTGTTATTTTAGTAATTACATTTTGACCATTTATCCAAGCAGAATTGAATAATGACAATTGTAATACTAAGTAATCATTTGCCTTTATTATTTCGTGTCGTCTTTTGAAACCTCCTTTTTGATTACAGTTTTGGCAAGAATAATCAGCAATGGATATCCATTTATTTTTATTCAATTCAAGTAGACTTTCTAGCTCTATACTATGTTCACGATTAGAAGGTCATTCTAAACGTTTCACAAGATTTCGTTCCTCTTGACTGCACATTTCTTTTTTATAATTATCACAGTAGCTTATACATCTTCGGTAAAACTGAATAAAATATCATATATACTACGGTTACAATTCATTAAAGCTTCCATAAATTCTACACAATCTTGTTGCTCATTTCTAGTAAAAATCGTTTTGTTTAAAGTATTATCGATATATCTTCTTATTTCAAACATATCAGTCACTTTATTTGCTTCATAGCCAATAAGCTGTTGTTTCAATTTTTCTCCAATTTTACCTTTATGAATTGCACTTACTAACTTATCACAATGGTATAAAGCTTGAATAACAGAGTTTGCATAACATGATACATTATCCATATTTGTAAATCCAACGATTTTTCTAGAAATCTTTATATTATTTACATTTATTTTATTTTTCACAATATTTTTTTTTTCGATTGATGCATCTGAATGATTATTGTCATCAGTAATGCTCATTGAACGATTAAACATATCTTCCATACCTTCCATATCTTCAGTTTCAATAAGAGCGTCATCATCTTTATCGTGAACTNAATAAGAGCGTCATCATCTTTACCGTGAACAACTATTTGCAATGAATTTTCAATGTGTTTATTTAAATCCTCTGAGGATGGTAGTTTATCATTCAGTGGTGGTATAGAATGGTCATCAATCCTTTCCAAGTTGATAGATCGAGAATGAAATTTTGTTTCTTTGTCCACTAAAATCAGAGGTCTATGGTCACTCACTAGATTTTCATAAACAATTACATTAAAATCAGTGTTGGTTATGACATAGTCAATACAAGTTCCATAGTCTGTTGTAATTTCATTGACAAGTATTTTATAATTCATTTCTTTTACAGTTTTATTTAAAACATTTGGGATTTTATAGAAATTTATATTGAAATCTCCAATAAAAATTATGTTTTCTTCATTAAGACCAATGATATTTTTTAAGCATTCACACATTTTGTTTGTAGGTAATTTAGGTGAAACATATAATCCGACATATATGTAATTATCAAGGATAACATGAATAATTTCCATGTGTTCTTTATTATGAGTAATAACTGAAGGTTTACTTGACTTGAGAATATGGCGTATATTATTGTTAATGAAACATATTGAACCACTTTTGCCATTGTTATGCACTTTATTGACTCTACATGTCTCTGTGAAATCTTCAATATTATAAAAATCAGAATCTGTANACCTTCAATATTATAAAAATCAGAATCTGTAGATCCAGTTTCTTGGAAAAATAGTAAATTTGATTTTAATAGTATTTTATCAGCAAGAATGTGTTCAACATATTTATTCAATGATCTTATATTGTGTGAAACACAATATATTGAGTGATTATCTGATGCCAAAAATTCAAATTTAGGTTTAATTGTACAAGATGGCAGTCTAATCATTTCAGCATTGATTTTAACAGTCGGTTTTGGCGGATTAGATGGAAAATAGTCTACACTCAAGCCTTTAGCCGATGTTGCTCTACTGCATCCAAC
>NW_026099573.1:38126509-38129407 GCF_025091365.1 Daktulosphaira vitifoliae | reverse complement strand
TCAATACCTAATAATATAACTAATAATGATTAAAATGAGAAAAGGAAAATAAAGGATGATTTATAAGGAAAGTTTTTAAATTAATGAAAGAAAAAATTAGTNTTTTTAAATGAATGAAAGAAAAAATTAGATATGAAGAATAAGAATGTATAATATGGAATTAAATCAATAGAAATTGTTGAAAGGAAAAGAGAAAATGACTGTTAACTTTAATTTCAGAACTATAGTCCAAAGAGAAACATAAACTCCCTTTGTATAGCTGTTCGACAACGTAAATGTCAGAACTGTAGTTTAAAGAGAAACATAAACTCCCTTTATAAAACTTTTCTACAACGTAAATGTCAAAACTTCGTTGAGTGTTTGTTAACAAGTCNCTTCGTTGAGTGATTGTTAACAAGTCAATACCAAGGAGTAAGATGAGAAGAGGAAAATGAAGGATGATTTATAAGGAGAGTTTTTAGATGAATAGGAAAAAATTAGGTATGAAATAAAGAATATATAATTAGGAATTAAATCAATGGAAAATTTTGAAAGGAAAAGAAAAAAAAAATTATACTTACCTGTCTTTTTATGTATATCGCAATAAATATCTTCTTCATTAGCTTTTCTATTTTAAAAAATAATAATATTTTAAAAGATTTATACTGTTAAAAACTTTTATACAGATATTAAAACTCTATCATAATTTTCTTAAATATTATCATGAACAGTTTTTCAAAAGATAATTAAAATTATTTACCTAATTTTTTGAAAATAATTCGGGGTGATTAATTAACAACGCTTCACGAAATTTTACAAAAGAATAATACCTTATCTCTGTTTTTTTTTTAACAATAATGATTATTTGTTAAGTTACTCTATTAGTAGTGAAATTGAATTTCTAGTATTATCCCTTATGCCTTAAACTATCATCAAGTTTTGTTTTTTTTTCAATTAACGGTACTAATAATATTTTTGCTTTGATGCTAAGCTTAGAAGGTATTAATTTTACTATGATGTGTTTTTTTTTTTTGTGTCTGTTAACACTTTTTCTCAGCTCTCACTGAACCGATTTCTTTCAACGATATGTCAAAAGATCACAAATCGTATCTAGTCGAAAACAGTAACATCAAAAATTGAAAAAATTTCCCTCGTTCCCCGTAAATGGAGGAAATCACCAAAAAAATTACACATTAAAAAATTGGTAATTTTCGACATATTTAAAATTTTTTTACTTAAAACTGCCATAACTTTTTTAAAAATGACCAAATTAATATAATTTTTTTTTTTTAAAGATACATGAGGTATTTAACTATCATTTCATATATTTTTTTTATAAATTTGACCCTTTACTTGCCCACAGGTGGGCAAATGACTTTAAATGACAACTTTTTTGAGGGTAATGTCTTCATTACCCTCAAAAATTAAAAATTTTGCCCTCGTTCCCTGTAATTAGATAAAATCTCCCAAAAAATTACGATTTTTAAAATCGGTAAATTTTGACATTTTTAGCTTTTTTTTCTAAAAATTTAACTTATTGAAAAATGAACGAATCAAAATAATTCTATTTAATATTGAAACCATAGATATAGTTCTACTATTTACTCGTATTTTTAAAAATTTAAACCCTCCTTGTAAAATGGACCGATTTACAAAAAAAGTATGTCGGATAAACGATATATATATAGTTTATTTAGAAACAAAATTTGTATTGATACATACATTTTTCAAAAAGTTATAGTAATTTAAAGTTGAAAAAATAAAATATGAAATGGTAAATTTTAACACCAAAATTACATGTTTTTATCTACGGCAACCATTTTTACATAGAAGATTAGACGTCGGGATAAATTTTTTTTTAACTTATATTACATAACATTAGCTTTATTTTAGAATATGTTTGAAGCTCGGAGTATTTCCGGAACATTTTCAAAAGATAAGTTGAAAAAGTTAAATCTTTGTGCAGAAGTTACTATTTTGAGTACCCCCTGTGGGCAGATAAAGGGTCAGATTTTCAAAAAATTTATATCAATTAGTAACGATACTAATAATATTTTTATTATCAGATTTGATTAAATAAAAAAATTTTTTTTATTAAATTTTCTTTGAATTACTTGTCTTTCATTCAAGGGAATTGAGAAATAATGATTTATGTATACATAAAGCAAACCGTCCAATACATTGCTTGTCTATTTATTCATTTTTACGTACGTTTTCAATTTAAAGCGTTTGCACCTTAAATAAAAATTTTTTTTTTTCATCTTCTTTGAACTTAAAAGAATAGTTACTCACTGAGAATTTAATAGAAACAATTTTTTTTTAATCTGATAGTAAAATATCTCCTCAACATCGCATCAAAGAACAAAAAAAGATTAGTTATTATACTTTAAAAATCGTGGTAGTTTTATTATCTTTTAGTATGGCAGTTAAGAGAGACAAAAATAATTGAATTAAAAAAAAAACTTTTTTATAGAAATGTGTTCTCAATATTGCTACATATTAAGCATATTAAGAATTTTTATCACTGGAACAAAATATTTGTTAGCTTGATAAAATTTGATTGAACTAACAACAATTTTTGTTAAACCATCAAAAAATTATTGTCTGCTGTATATTAACAATAAATTTGTTGATTTTACTAAGATTTATTTTTCAGTGATAAAATAATCTTTTGCTTAGTAGTCAAAAATTTTACATTGTATTGTTATAACTTTTGAAAAAGAAACATTAAATTGAAGATTATTTGTTAATTACCAAAATAATTAATATTCATTTAAATCTGTATTTAAATTATCAATTAAGAATACTTAAAATAAATGTTTATGAACACAATCTATCACCAACAAGAGTTAAAGTAATTTCATGCTAATTATTTTCCTGATTATAACATATTGTAATATAACAGATTATTTCCGTTCT
>NW_026099573.1:38105699-38125941 GCF_025091365.1 Daktulosphaira vitifoliae | reverse complement strand
TTTTTTTTTTTTGTGTCTGTTACCACTTTTTCTCAGCTCTCACCGAACCGATTTCTTTCAATGATACGTCAAAAGATCACAAATTGTATCTAGTCGAAGACATTACCCTCAAAAATTGAAAAAAAATCCCTCGTTCACCGTAAATGGGGGAAACCTCCAAAAAAATTATGAATTTAAAAATCGCTAATTTTCGAAATTTTTTCAATTTTTTTTACTAAAAAGTGCCATAACTTTTTCAAAAATGAACATATCAATATAATTCTTTTTTATATAGATGCATAATATCATTACCTTTCATTTGGTATATTTTTTTCATAAATTTAACCCTTAACCTGCCCACAAGGGGGGATTTAAAATGACAACTTTTTCACAAAAAATTAACTTTTTCAACTTAACTTTTGAAAATGTTCCGGAAGGTCTGACACTTTTATATATATCTTAAATTAAAGCTAATGTAATATACTTTATTATGCAAAAAAAAAATTTCGGACTTTATTTTATCTTCATGGTGAAAACAGACATCAAAGTTTATAAAAAAAATACGATTTTTGTAAAAAAATTCTTTTTTATATTTTTAACTTTATAATGCTATAACTTTTTGAAAGATGTATGGATCAATATAACTTTTTTTTATAGATGCATGATGTCTTTACCTATCATTTGGTATATATTTTTTTATATCTGACCCTTTAATTGCCCACAGGAGGGGATTTAAAATGACAACTTTTTCACAAAAAATTTACTTTTTCAACTTAAATTTTGAAACTGTTCCGAAAAGTCTGACACTTTTATATACAGGGTGATTTTTTTATCATAACCCACTCAATTACTCGCAAAAAAAAAGTTATTTTGAAATTTTTTTTTTTGGGTACTTTTAGTTACATGTTATTCTCTATTAATTCGTTATGAAGTATTTTTTAGGTTCATCCCTTATGTCTTTTAAGGGTCTCAACTTTGATTTTTCAAATTGGAACATGTATTTTGAATTTAATAAAATAATAGACATTTTTTTTTAATAATAAATGGCGTTGGAATTTTTAATATAACTTTATCCGTTACTAAGTTATTTCATTTTAAAGTTACGAATATTTGAGTTAAAATATATGTATAATATACATGGATTAAACTAAACGGTAGCTAATTGTTTTTTTACGACGTCGCTGTTCACAGTTACGCAGCGTTTATTGCCAATTATGACTTTATCTTCAGATATACTTATAATATGATTGTTTATAATGCACTATGTTGTCAATAATCATTTATAAATACACAAACCAGAATGAACCGGTATTCGGTTTCATTGGAAATATTGAGGCATTTTTTCTTATCAATGTGTTATCTAAACAAAACTTATTTAACTTATTACATATTCCCTGAAATTTAAAATTATTTTCGAGAGATACCATAATCTAAAGATTTCTAACAAGTCGAATACCATTCTACTTGGACATATCTGTCTCCATATTAATGTCACAATGCTGTGATATCGTACAAAATTCTGTAATTTTGTCTTAGAGTGTGTTATATTTCTAGAATAATTGCACTAGTTTTTTTCTTTTTGTTCAGTTGTCTTAATATTGAAGTGTTAAACAATTTCTTAAGTTTTGTTCTTTGTCAAAATGGATTTGTTTAAAATTGACTAAAAAAATAGCGTTAGATAAATGTCATTAGTCTTGCGTGAATAATTTCATTTCATAAACACCATAACAGGTAATATTAGTAAATACATATTGATGCTCGCTTAATAAGAAAAAACAATATCTATGAATACATTTTTATTTCACCGCAGATAAGTACAAGTATTTTGATGTGATGTCCGTGACAATTTTTGATATTTTACTGAGCAAACTAGAGTTGAAAACAACTAAATTTTATTTCAGAAAGCAGCTACAATTTTTTTTTCATGCATGCATTAGTATGCTTTGATACCTCAATGTCATAGGATTAATATTGTAATCATATTAATAAACAAAAATTATCTTAATAAAATCTTACTTGTGTTTTAAGTTTTAATTATTTAAGTTATTTAAAATAAATGTTTGAATAGATTATTATTCATATTAAAATTTAGTAGTAATTTACATTACAATAAATTAACATTAACATGTAACATTTACAATAGTTTAATATTTAAATTTTTACATTTATTATGTAAATATAATTTTTCTTATAATTAACAAATTGTTAAATCCTCAGCGTATAATTTTTCATTTGTATATACTTTCACAAAAATGTTTTATTAGTTTTTAAATAAAAAAATTGTTAATTTTTTAGTTAATCTTGCCTTTTTTTTAATCAAAGTGTGATATTTAATATGAGATACACATTTGATAATATAAGGCACATAGTATGTACAGTAATTGAAGCTTTTTATAAAGAGGAAAATATAAAATTTTATAATGAAGTTTTCATTATTATTAAATTGTTTTCATCAATACACTATCACTTATAATAATGAAATTTTCAAACCAATTAACATGTATGATCACAGTTAATGATAAACTTTATACATATATAAAAACTTGATGCTTCAAACAAATAAAATTCAACTACTATTGAAAATTTATTTATAAATCTTAACATTGGAAATGGAAATAACTAATTATAACCTGGGATTCTTAGAGTTCAAAGCAAATCTGATTTTGCTATAGGAAGTTACACACACTTGTATTCATCACGGTTTAATTTGTTAAATTTTTAAAGTATATAAAATCGAGGTTTTTAAAAAAAAAATTTTTTTTTTTAATAAATTTTAATTATTTAAATTAAAAGTGCATTATTAATAACAATGTCACAGTATAGCATTAGTGATAAAANAATGTCAAAGTATAGCATTAGTGATAAAGCTGATATAATGTCTTGCTATATTGAATGTAAGAAAAATAAAAGAGCAGCAGCAAGGTTAATATTTAATATTTTTTAATTTTAAAATATCCATTTAACAAACTTAAAATTAAAGGTTGTACAAACTACGGTACACTAATCGTACATGCCCATCAGAGTCCACGTTTTGTCAAGTTTATAAGAACATGTCGATGTTTGGCAGCTTTAATCGCTCAAAATGTAGGGTTAGGACACTTTCAACTGTACAAAATTCTACCTTAGTTTTAGCTTATCTTAAAACTAATCCAAATAGTTCATTAAGATCTGTGGCAGGTATTCAACTAAAAAGTAAAACATGAAATTAAGACATGTAAATTTGATTTATTTATTTTAGAAATATTGGGATTATCTTACAGTACCGTTCAATGTATTTGTAAAAGGACAAATACCATCCATATAAATCGACAAATGTCCAACAATTGCTAACCAGTGATTATGAAAGGCGATTAGAATTTGTTTTTCATATTATGGTAAATTTGGAGGATAACCCAAATTTTTTATCACGGATATTGTGGACTGATGAGTCAAAATTTTGTAATAATGGTGTTGTCAATCATCACAATAGCCATTATTGGAGTGACACCAATCCTCACTTAACAATTGAGAGTAAAAGTCAGTTTCGGTGGAATATTAATGTTTGGTGTGGTGTGATTGATAATAAGCTTATTGGACCCTATTTTTTTGAAGAAAATTTAAATGCTACTAGATATTTGAATTTTCTGAAAAATGATTTACCAGTTTTGCTGGAAGACTTACCATTGGAAATGAGGCAGCATATTATATGGCAACAAGATGGTGCACCAGCTCATAATGCCAAAATTGTTCAACAATATTTGAATACAATTTATTACAATGGTAATTGGATTGGAACAAATAGCCCTGTTGTGAAATGGCCACCACGGTCACCAGATTTAACTGTACTAGATTTTTACTTGTAGAGTTATTTGAAAAATGAAGTGTTCAGAGAGCAGCAGCAGTTTTCTTCTAAAGAAGAATTAAAACTTAAAATAACCGAAGTATGTTCAAATATTCCACAAGATGTTATTAAAAGAACAACAAATAATGAAGTAAAAAGAAGATTAGAACTCTGCTTTAACACTAATGGGCAACATTTCCAACATTTGTAAATAATTAAAATAAAGTATTTAATAACATAAATGCAACAGTTCATTAATTTAGATTATTAATTAACTCCGGGATAGCAACCACTATCACCTAAAAATTTAAATAATAATAATTAATTAGGTGACACATAAAGAGACGCCTAATTGTGTTTAAACCATCAGATAATTTTTTAAATTTGATATTCACTTTTACCCGGTGTAGCCAGACGTTGAAAAATAAGGCTAGACTATTAATGTATTGAGAAACCAAGAAAACAATGTAGATGGTAAAATTATTTATTTATTCTATTAACTATTCAATTTTTTCTTATAATTCAGTTCAAAATTCTATTATACATCTAGTATGTATACCTAGTAAAATACCTAATAAACTTAATGGTATACATGTATATTTTTTAAAAAATCTGATCCTTTACCAGCTCACAGAGGGGAATTCAAAATGGCAACTTTTCTACAAATAATTGAATTTTGAAAATGTTCCGGAAATAATGACACTTAATAAATTGTAGAAATAATAAGTCTCGAATGATAATTACTTGGATGCAGCAATTTATACAATTAACAATAATTATTTGTTTATAAATTTAATTTATATATTTTTTTTATATACTTACTATGTCTATGCATTCTGAAGATTTTATTTAAAATTAGAGTTGTTGGTTGACAATATGTCATTTCTGTTGATTTTCAACAAAACTATTATCTAACTAAATCTGATATGCATGTAGGGTACAATTAAATTTTTAAAAAGTAAATAATAATCTTAAAATGTCAATATTTTAAAAGTTACATAATTGTTTTTTTTTTTTTAAATCTTTATTTGAAAATTTTTTATCTTTGACAAATATTTTTGTTTTGTTTTCGTTTTGTAAAACATTTAAAGGATTTAACTAAAATTTTTTTATTTTAAGTCATGAAAAATAGTTAATTTATATTTTATAAACATCAATGAACCAAAACTTGTTTGATTGTAGAAAAATGTATTTTNTTTTTTTTTTATTAATGATAAGGCTTCAACAGCTTAGGTTATTAGCCTGCAGAGAGTTATTACAATGTAAAGTTATGAATATTTACAACTTATTGTTTAAATGTATAAGATAAAAAAATTTGTATATAGCTTCTGTGTTTTCTTCGCTGAGAGCAAGTTGGAGAGAAGACGAATCTTTGAATATTTTCCGAGCTGCAGCGTATTTTGGACATCTAGTGACAATGTGGTCGATCGACAGGTCCTCGTTGCATGCGTCACATAGTGGAGCAGGATCCTTGGTGATGAGGAATGAGTGGGTGAGATGAGTGTGGCCTATTCTAGCCCGGGTTATAATGACCTCGTCCCTTCTTTTGAGGTTACAGGGAAAAATCCATTTTTTTATGGAGGGCTTGATGTTTCTCAGTTTATTTGATAGCGGGACTCTGTTCCATTTAGTTTGCCATGTGTCAGAGATTTTGGTGTTAATGATGTCCAGCAATTCTGAGGATGTAGTTAGGTTTATTTCTAAGGCATTTTGAGGAAGTGTGGCTTCATTTGCAGATTTATCTGCTCTTTCATTGCCAGAAATTTCGACGTGAGAGGGGACCCACATGAAAGAGAAAGTTTTGTTAGAGGTAGATATCTGTTTTTGGATGTGTTGTACTAGTTCATTCTTGGGGTATGGATTTGAGATAGATATTAAAGCACTCAAAGAGTCGCTTATGATGGTGAAAGAATCTGAATTTAAGGAGGAGGCGATTTTCAGAGCTTCAAAGATGGCATAAGCTTCAGCTGTGTATATATTGGTGCTAGGAGGAAGTGAGAATTTATGATTTTCATGACCTATGATTGTTGCAAAACCCACTCCATTAGAGTTTTTGGATGCATAGCAGTTTTTTGTTAACTAATTTTATAAAAAAAATTTTGTATTAGTATTTTTTTTTACAATTGTACTTGTATATTAATCTTATTTATAATAAAATTTTAATATATTTTTGGAAAAAAAATGTATATGTTTGTTGTTTTATTGAAACCTTTTATTATTTTTATTAGCTACCTTGATATTATAAACCTTTCTGTTGATAAAGTCTTATGGGCAATAAACGCTGCGTAACTGTGAACAGCGACGTCGTAAAAAAACAATTAGCTACCGTTTAGTTTAATCCATGTATATTATACATATATTTTAACTCAAATATTCGTAACTTTAAAATGAAATAACTTAGTAACGGATAAAGTTATATTAAAAATTCCAACGCCATTTATTATTAAAAAAAAATGTCTATTATTTTATTAAATTCAAAATACATGTTCCAATTTGAAAAATCAAAGTTGAGACCCTTAAAAGACATAAGGGATGAACCTAAAAAATACTTCATAACGAATTAATAGAGAATAACATGTAACTAAAAGTACCCAAAAAAAAAAAATTTCAAAATAACTTTTTTTTTGCGAGTAATTGAGTGGGTTATGATAAAAAAATCACCCTGTATAACTTAAATTGAAGTTAATGTAATATACTTTATTATGGTAAAAAAAAATTTCGGACTTTATTTTATCTTCACGCTGAAAATGGCTACCGAATGCTATTTTTGTGTGAAAATTTTCGATTTTATTTTTTACATTTTTAACTTTATAATGCTATGACATATTTAAAAGTGTATGGATCAACATTATTTTTTTATAAGAAATAATATTTTTTAATAATCCCTTTTTCATTCGACATACTTTATCTTAATTAGGATATTAATAATGAACTAGCAGATCATGTAGCTTTTGGAATAATCCACCAATTTTTTAAAATTAAACACTATCTAAAGATTTGCATCGAAGCGTTTTTTTTTTGATAGTG
The DNA here is from genome assembly GCF_025091365.1 of Daktulosphaira vitifoliae. Classification (NCBI taxonomy): domain Eukaryota; kingdom Metazoa; phylum Arthropoda; class Insecta; order Hemiptera; family Phylloxeridae; genus Daktulosphaira; species Daktulosphaira vitifoliae. The sequence continues at coordinate 38,119,115 of NW_026099573.1, read as the reverse complement.
ATTTTAATCACTGTCAGATATCATTATACTTGATCCATCTATGCCACGTCACCACTTTGCCGCGACCCCCCTGTGCTGGGTTTTTTTTTTTGTGTCTTACTACTTTTTCTCAGCTCTCACCGAACCAATTACTTTCAACTTTTCGTCAAAAGATCACAAATCGTATCTAGTCGAAAACATTACCCTCAAAAGTTGAAAAATATCCCTTGTTACCCGTAAATGGGGGAAATACAAAAAAAAATTGTCGACATTTTTAAAATTTTTTTACTTAAAATTGACATAACTTATTAAAAATGACAAAATCGATGTAATTCTTTTTAAATATATACATGAGGTATTAAAATAATTTAAAAAATATATAAAATGATGAATCATTTTATATATTTTTTTTATAAATTGAACCTTTTATCTGCCTTCAGGGGGGATTCAAAATGACAACTTATTCACAAAAAATTTACTAATTCAACTTAACTTTTGAAAGTGTTCCGGAAACTCTGATACTTATATATATATTTTAAGTTAAAGCTAATATAATATATTTTATTATAGAAGAAAAAATTTTTGGACTTTATTTTGTCTTCACATTGAAAATGGCCACCCAATGCTATTTTTGTGTGAAAATTCTCGATTTTATATTTTACATGTTTAACTATATACCTATATAACTTTTTGAAAAATAGATCAATACAATTTTTTTATGAAAAATATTATTTATACACATCTTTCATTCGATATACTTTTTTTCTCATTATACAGGGAGGGGTTCAAAACTTAAAAATGAATATAGAAAGTAGAACTTTTTCAACTTTATTTTTGAAAGTGTCATTAAAACGGACACATATATATCTTAAATTAAAGCTTATTTAATATAGTTTAATATGAAATCAAATTTCGGAATTTATATTGTTTTCATGGTGAGTACGAACATCAAAGTTAATAAAAAAAAATACGATTCTTGAAAAATGTATGGATCATTACAATTTTTTTATAAGTATTATTTATATACTTCTTTAATAAATATTATTAAAATAATAATATTTAATAAATTAAAAAAGTAATTCTTAACTTATTTAAATAGATAAAACCGCTCAAAAATTAATCAATTTAATATTATGAATACCTTTTCAAATTTTAATCATAATGAATTTTGATAAATAATTTATTAATTTTATAAAACTAATTACTCTACATTAATTTTTATCATTTGCTGATCAAATACTAATATACCTTTATCGATACATATTTTTAATTACTAATAAACTCATGTAAACTATGTTTGTGAATAATATTGCTTCATATACACCATAGAATTTATAATACAAATCAATAATAACAAATAAGCCATTTTCTTCAAGTTTATTAAGATATATTTAAAATAGTTTTGTAAAAATGCAGCAATTTTCTGATTGTGAATAATCTTCCTGTTGCTTACAATATTTGTCCATATGGCATCTCCGTCTACAAAGGATGCAAACTGCAAATTAGAAAATAATTGATAAGTAGGATTGAAAATTTAGACTTAATATTTTAAATAATATTTATATTATTTGAAGCTTATATTACATAAGCTTATTATATTAATTAAAGCTTATGTAATATACTGTAATATGAAAAACAAATTTCGGACTTTATTTTGTTTACATTGTGAAAACGGACTTCAAAGTTAATAAAAAAAATACGATTTTTGTAAAACAAAAATTTTTATTTTTAACTAGACAATGCTATGATTGATGGTTTAGTGTGTTGGGCGGTTGATAAGAAAGTAGAGCAGAGATGAGAATGCTTAGATGGTTGAATGGAGTGACTAGAATAAATAGAATAAGGGACGAGCATATAAAGGGTGTATAGGTGTAGCGTCAATCGTGGATAAGATGAGAGAAAATAGATTTAGATGGTTTGATCATGTTATGAGGAGAGAAGAATTGGAAGCTGTAGGAACAGTTATAGAAATTAATGTTGAAGGAAGAAGAAGTAGAGGAAGACCAAAAAAGAGATGGAAGGATGCTATTGAATGCGATTTGAGGACAGCTGATGTGAGCATAGATGATGTGGGAGATCGTGTCAAGTGGAAGTTTAGGATAAGGGTTGCCGACCCCAAGTAGTTGGGATTATGGTGAGGAAGAAGAAGAAGACCTATTGACAATTCTATTATTATTTCATTAAATAACTTAAATGTATTAAAATCATTAGTACTTCCATATAGTAACAATTTCTCAACTGACAATTTAATTGAAATGAAAATAAAGTTTAAAAGTAAGTATTCCTATTAAATGGTCAGTGTCCTGGATTGTATGGGCTTCAGGAGGAATAAATATTGTACATTACTAGATTGCATTTTAAAAGTTTATATTTATTAATGTTGAATTGTAAAAAATGAAATGATTTAGCAGTTAAAAGTTTATGGAAAAAATTAGTATATGAAGAATTTAAAGATTCATATCATAGGGGTTTTCATGCCACAAATCAACATTCAATATATGAGTTACATTATATTATTTTAAGTTAAAATGGAGAAATTTGGTAGAAAAACTATTACAATAGTAATGGAATATACATAATTTATAGAATTATAAAGTAATACAAATAAATTAACTAAAATTGTCTTGTTAAATAACATATTGATAAAATATCAAAACATAAAATTAGTTTTGTATTTTAGCTTTGATGCGAAGCGGAGAAGGTATTAATTTTACTATGGTGCGTTTTTTTTTTTTTTTTTTTGTCTGTTGCCACTTTTTCTCAGCTCTCACTGGACCGATTTCTTTCAAANTTTTTTTTTTTTTTATGTCTGTTGCCACTTTTTCTCAGCTCTCACTGGACCGATTTCTTTCAAAAATATGTCAAAAGATCACAAATCGTACCTAGTCGAAAACATTACCCTCAAAAATTAAAAAAATTCCCTCGTTCCCCGCAAATGGGGGAAATATCCAAAAAAATTACAAATTTAAAAATCGCTAATTTTCGAAATTTTTTCACTTTTTTTTCTTAAAATTTCCATAACTTTTTGAAAAATCAACAAATCAACATAATTTTTTTTTATACTAAAACCTTAGATATTTACCTTTCATTTGATATCATTTTTTTGAAAATCTATCACTTAACCTGCTCATTGGGGGGGATTTAAAATGGCAACTTTTTTACAAAAATTAATTTTTTCAACTTAATTTTTGAAAATGTTCCGGAAAGACTGCGTCCTTTAAACATATATCAAATTAAAGCTTATTTTATGTACTACAAAATGAAAAAAAAAAATTTATCCCGACGACCTATCTTCTATACGCAAATGGCTACCATATTGAAGAATATGCTATTTTTGTATGAAAATTATGGGTTTTGTACTTTATTTTAATAGAAGTTGATGTTGCTTTTGCAATTATCNTTTTATTTTAATAGAAGTTGATGTTGCTTTTGCAATTATCCATCAATTTTTTAAAATTAAACACTATCTACAGATTTGCATCGAAGCGTTTCTTATGATAGTGATTTTAATCACTGTCAGATTAAATCTATACTGGACCCTACTATGCAATGTCTCCACTATGCCGCGACCCCACTGTGCTACTGTTTTATTTTAATCTGTGTTATAAATATAATCTAATCAAATAAAATTAATTTGTATGATGTATTGTAATAATTTTATTAAGTCAAAACGAAATATAAGTTTATTTTAATAAACTTTTTTTTATGTTCAAAAGTGATATATTCTAGAATTAATATTTTCTAAAAGAAAATACTTCAAAGGGTTTTTATTGAAACCTAATATCTCTCAATTCGATTTTCTAGCAAAAATTGATTGATTTTTTGTTTAGTATTCATAATTGTAATTTGTATCAAAATAATCAAGAAAAATATTTAAAAATTTTATAAAGTAATTTTGAATCGTTTTCTTTTGTGTAAGTTATTTTATAAAGAGATTTTATGTTTAGCATGAAATAATTAATAATTACAGATTTATCATCAAATTATTCTTCATTATATTTATTGCAATGATGATATTTAACATAAACTAACGTTTATTGTGCTAGGAAAAATGAATAAACATAAACGAATTAGAAAATGTATAAAAATGTTTACAATAACTTGAATAGGTTCAATTTTGCGAAGAACATTTTGACAATATTAATATATTTAAATTGCTATTGTGGGTTTGACACAAAGAAAACGATAAACTAACTGAAATAAAAGCGAAACTCCAATTAAGTAATAAATGCGTTACTATGGACTAAATAAATTGTTAAAGACCAAAAAAGTTATTGAAGAAGAAAATCATTTGTGGATAGTATTATTTAAAATTAAAAATATATCTAAATGATATCGAAGAACTTCAATAAACATCATCTGCTTTGCACTTTCATTAATTCAATGGTAATGTATGAATGTGAAATGTGGAAATTATTGAAATTTTATGAAGAATCATCAGAACGTGTGTAGATAAAATTACAGGGAATGGAAAATTAAAATAAATGAAGAGCTTAAATAGTTGTAACAGTTATCTGGAATAATTAGGAAGAAAAAAGGACTTTTGGAGAGATTACGACTAAAATAGATGAACGAAGAAGTCTAGAAGTATTTGCAAATAATGAATTTAAATGCTGATTGGTATGTTTTGATGATATATAGGGAGAAGTTACATAATCTGTACTTATCTGTATGATATCTATGGTTTTTTAAAATAAAATTTTTCTACATAAAATAATTAAAATTAAAAATTACGAAATAAAATTATTAATAAGTAAAAACTTATAAAACCAAATTCAGGAAGGTAATTTAACTCTTAAATTAACCGTTTAACCGAAATTTTTTATTTAGCTTAGATAATTGTGTAAGTAGTTTCTCTAACTTAAATGAATAATTTTCATGCAAAAAAAGTATATATTTTGTTATAAAAAAGTATACACTTTTATGTCATGAAATGATGTTTAAACACATTTTATGCCGTAACTATGACCACATTGGTATATAAAATGTAAGAAATAATTTTGTAATTAATATTTTCTGTTTAAAAAAACAGATGGATGTGATAAAGTCTTATATAATTATATTCATTTTTTGTTTTTCTTACATAAAGTGCCAACCTAAAAATACAGGATTCACACGTAAGTTTATTTGAGCGCTTTTTATTTAGGGATTATAAATATAGATGTCCTCAGCTATAAAAAGTTTATTGTGATAACATTTGCCATTTGTCTTAAGTAAACATCCTTGTGAATTACAATACTTAAAAATATTTTAATTTATAATCAATTTTAAGATATTTTAAATTATATGTAATAAATAGCTTTACAGTTATTTTTAAAAGCAGCAATGAAATAATTTATACTTTATTTTTACTCTAAAAATAGTTCCTTAACTACACCTCACGAAATATTTTTGAAATATTAGAACTAATTATTAATTATCTTTTTTTAACATTAATGGTTCTTAGTAAAGTTGTTTTACAGGATAAATGAACTTTTTGTTACAATTCCTGTTAACCTAAACTCGTATCAACTTTCTATTTTCAAATGGTAACCTATTTTTTTAAAATCATTTAATTTCTTTAATTAAATAAAATTGTTTGACATAGAGACAGGACCCCTGTCACCCCTTTTAAAAATGCCACTGGGTATATTATTAATCAACTAATAAATGATTTTAATCAATTAGGATATAAAGATAATCTTAATATCAAGAATGTATCTAATACCAAATTTAAGCCAACTGTTTTTACACAATCTCAAATTATCAGTAAAAAATGCAAAAAATATGACGTTGGGAACCCTTTTGAAAAATTTGAAAATATAAAACAATATTTTAAAAATAATTTCCAAAGTAATGTTATGGAAACTACTAATATTTTACATGATCGTATAATAGAATGTAATGCTAATATATACGAACGTTACAAAGATGCTTTTGGAAATTTTATTAAACGTGGTAATCGAATTAAACGTTATTCAACGTAGTTCATAATTCAGTGTATTTATTGTTACACTAAAACTATACTAAATATCAAAATATTCTAACTTAAAAGTAAATGTAATGTTAAAACGTGTATTTTAGTACCTATGATCCAAATCTATTGTTAATACTAAATCTAATTATTAATCTATTGTGTAATCTAGTAAAATAATTATAATTAAATTATCCTATTTATTTTATTTCATATCAAAATTATATACATTATTTATTAACTATATTTATTATTATACAAAGTGAAAAAAAAAAAAACAAATACATATTATAGTTTGTAAATATATTATTAAAATAAATTTTATTGTTTTGTATTAATAACTATTACTATATTATATTAGTATATGGTATATTAGTATAAGCAATAAATGAAATTAACAGTATTAAAATTAAAATTAGACTTTAATATCATGAATAGGTTTTTGACAATTGTAAAACAGTAGTATGTTTTTGTTTTTACTAACACAATAAGCATCATCCAGAAAATTTTTTCGGGGGCGGCAAAGGTGGTGAAGACGATGTATGCATTGTTACATACATGACGTCACAACTACTCTTGGTATAATGTTTCATATACTGGCTGTGCACCGTTGTGTTAATTTAATTATCATGAATATGATAACAGTGTTTTAAAAAAATTATTATTATTATTAGAGATTTTTACACGAATTGATTGAAAATTGTTATATACGTATGTATTTCACTCGGTTTTTGGTGATGTTTTGAGTAAAAATGATTATTACCTGATAATAATAATTTATTATATTATTGAATACCCGTTGTTATTACAATAATTAATATAAAAAACAAAACGTACACATTAAAATATACTTAACTATGGACAAACATTAAACTATTAACAAATGCCGCTTACGACAATACTATAGGTTATTATAATAATTCTATGTTAACGAATATTTTAAAATTAAAGTGAAAAACGTATATTTTATTTAAAAGCCATAAGTTTTACCCAGTTTTATTATTATAGTTTTCACAATGTTATTTAAACATGATTTACACCCGTCGAAAAAAAAATTAGCTATGGTATTTAACGAATGGAATCTGGTTTCTAGCGGTTAATACAAGTGATCACATTTGTAAGATAATGGTTTTTACCTCCTATTGAGATTTTTCAATATCTCTTTAGAGTTCGTTATTTATAAATAAACTTCTTAGAAAGTTAAAAAAAAATCATCCATATCGAATCGGGAGTCTTAACCAGTTCAAAACATTTATGAGTGGTTGTTTTGTGTGTTTTCATCCCTACTTAAATTTGAAAAAAAAAAAAAGAAAAATTACATTGGTTGAGTGATTAAGTTAGAATCTCTCTATGAGCTATAAAATAGAGTAAAATACTTCATCACTTGATATAAGTTTTACAGTTTAACACCGTCAACATCGAATCAGCATCCATTTATTCATTAAACATGGCAAAGAATAGTTATGGATTACTTACTGAGTTAATACAAGACCGCGAAAACATTAAACGAAAATATATGAAATTAAAACAAAATTATTTTAACACAATAATATATAAGACAAATTTAGTACCAGTAATAACACCACTTGAAAATTTAGTGAGTATAAATAATAAATATGATATGAGAGGGTCATACGATTGGCTTTCAATTATACAAACTATAACGGATAAGTAGAATAACTCAAAACTTGAAAGTTATGAAGTAACTTATGTGAATAAATGGTTATCGCGAAATAGACACTCCATGACAGAAAATGTTGGACATACTGAAAGTTTTCTAATTCAGGAAATTTAATACTCACTACCATTTGAATACATTTATGTAAAAGGATTACAGAAACAACGAATACTTTCAGAGTTTATACCAACCATGAACATCTTTAATTTGGAGAGTTTGGGTATGCCGCGTATAGATCAGTTAGAACCATGTGAAAATTCACCTAGTTGTATGTACCATATGAACTCAAATCCAAAACATTGTACATTTTATAAAATATTTCAACTTAGAAATTGGTTTAAAAATAATACTTAATTATGTATTACACACACACGTATATTTTATGTATTATATGTACAGTATACATTTTTTTATAAAATTACTAAACTATTTTTACTGATACATTGCGTTTTATTATTTTCTTGTTAGAGGTTTTATACCTCTAAATAACAAAGCACTCAGTTTAAAATCGAATGTGATATATGTTGTGTACAATATGTGGTTGAGTGATTGATCACCTTTACCAATCTAGTAGTTGTCAGTGGTGGTTTTTTTATAGAATTATTATATATATGTATAATTATTTAAAAAAAAAAAAAATTATAATTTTTAATTATTAAAACCTAGTTTTCCTTCGGTTTTTCCTCGGTGAAATGAGTCTTCCCTTTCTACACCATACTTCCTGCACAATGGTGATTCCGATACCCCCATTGCGTTAAGATGCTTAGCAGGTGACCATGTCCTGTCAGGGTGCTTATTTGATGTCTAGTCATGCTATTAAGATCACCCAGNTTTAGTTTTAGTTATTATTGAGGTGGACATAATGCCCATGCACTCAGACCTGTTGGTCCATTGTGCGCACCTCATACCGAATTGTCTTGATTCGTTTTACCCACCTAAGTGTTATCACCAAAGTGTTAATACATTACCAACCATAAGTCACCTCTAAAAAGGTTTATTCAAGTATTTTGATCTTAGTGTGGACAAGGCTTCACATTCGCACATGATGTGAAATGAGTCTTCCTCTTCTACACCATACTTCCTGCACAATGGTGATTCCGATACCCCCATTGCGTTAAGATGCTTAGCAGGTGACCATGTCCTGTCAGGNGACCATGTCCTGTCAGTAGACCAGTCAGGGTGCTTATTTGATGTCTAGTCATGCTATTAAGATCACCCAGCAATAAATCAGGGGTCTTGATAAACATTTTAGATTGTCTAGGTACTACCAAGTACTTCCAGATTTTCCTGTGTTGTTCTCTGCACCAATTCTTGGGTAACGCTTTGAGCGATTGCTCAGTGAGCCCTACCACTGGTTCTGGTCCAACATAGGTGTTCTCTGTTCCTTTCCTGTCTAGAAAGTCAGCATTCTCATTTTCAGTGACACCGTTGTGTCCCGGCACCCACGCTAGTGTAACTTCGTTGAACTTCGATAGTGATTCTAAAGTTTCCCTGCATTCGAGGACCAGTTTTTNAAGTTTCCCTGCATTCGAGGACCAGCTTTGAATTCACCTGATCGTTACAGAGTGCTTTCAAAGCCGCTTGACTATCACTTAAGATAGTTATCTTCCTATTTTTGTATACCAGCAGGTTCTGAGCCCCTACCAGTATCGCCATCACCTCTGCTTGGAAAACAGAGGGTGTTGTGCCCAATGACATACTGACATTTATTCGTGGCTTTAAGCCCCAAATTCCAGCACCTACCTTTCCTGATTTTTTGGATCCATCTGCATATATCACAAATCCTCCTTTGTCAGTCAGGTGGTTAATATTCCATTCTCTACGTGTANTTAATATTCCATTCTATACGTGTAGTGATCTCCACTTTGTAGGGAATGTTATTCTTAAGAACCGGTTTGATATAGTCCAAGGGGTATTCTAAAAAGCCCTTGTCTATCTCTTTTAGTATTTTACCATGTTCTGTTGTATCACTCTCCAAAGTCCACATACCTAAGTTGTGGAATCTTAGTGCTGTAGCTTTCGCGTGAGCTTTCACCTCTAGATGCAGAGGAGGCAATCCAATTAGTGCCTCTAATGCAACCGTTGGTGTAGTTCTTAATGCTCCAGTAATGGCAATAGCAGCCATTCTCTGTATGCGATTAAGTTCTTTGTTTAACACTCTTGATTACTCATTACTCATTANCTGTTTGACACTCTTGATTACTTTGGTCTCATTGAGCTGTCCCAAAATGGAGCGTTCCTTAAGCATGGATTCTATCCACTTAATAATAAGTGGTTCTATTCCATGCTGTTGTGCAGATTCACACATAGCATCGAAGGGAGTATTGTCAAAAGCCCCTTCGATGTCCAGGAATATACCTACTGCATACATTTTATTCTCTACAGCTTTCCCTATCTTAGTAGTTAAGCAGTGTAGAGCTGTATCATAAGATTTCCCCATTTGATGCGCATGTTGGTGGTTTTCATGTAAAGGGTTCTCCTTAAGAGGCCCCTCCTTGATGTACCTACCAATACGTTTCTCCATAGTCTTAAGAAGAAAAGAAGTAANACCTATCAATAAGTTTCTCCATAGTCTTAAGAAGAAAAGAAGTAAGACTTATTGGTCTGTAGGATTTTGCTTCATAATAGTTAGTGCGGTTAGGTTTGGGTATAAACACTACCCTAACCTTACGCCAGCTTTGTGGTTGATAACCATAGGCAAGGCATGCCCTAAATATTTTGCAGAGATAGGGGACGATTATCTCTAACCCTTCTTGCAGAAGTGCAGGGAAAATTTCGTCACAGCCTGAAGCTTTAAAACTGCCAAAGGCTTTTATTGCCCATCTTATTCCATTTGGGGTTATCACTTTCCTGGTTAGTTTCCAATCAATGCAGGTCACACGTTTGTCCTGTACATCATGTGACTGTTCTCTTTTGTTAATTCCAAAGTCAGGAAAATGTGTGTTCATCAAATGTGATAATGTTTCATTATCATTATTGGTGAACATTCCGTCAGGCAGTAGTATTGCCTCGACAGTTTTGTTTGGTCCATTCCTCATTGATCGCAGAAGTCTTGTTGATATAAGGAGTTGTTGTATATCTCCACAAAACTTCTTCCAGCTTTCTCTTTTGGACTTTTTCAATGCAGATTTGTAGTTCCTTTGGGCGTCCTTATAGGATTCCCAGTGTTGTTCCAAACCTGATTTCATTGCTTTATTTAAGAGCTTACGTGAACTCTTTCTTAATTTAGACAGGTTAGCATTCCACCAAGCTACACCCTGCCCTGTACCTTTCCTTTCTATTAAAGGACAGTTTTCTTTGTAAGCTGAGACAATGGAGTCCTGTAGCATATTTACAGCCCTTTCAGTACTCTGTCTCGACCCCAATCTAAACTGTAGGTTAATCAGGTCACGAGAGAGATCTGCCCTGTATTTGTCCCAGTTTGTTTTTTTTGGGTTCCTATAGTACTCCGTCTCAACTTTGTTAATTTCCAAAGTGAATCGTAAGTGCCTATGATCAGAAAGAGAAGGTTCGGAGGACACTTTCCACCCTTTTATCTTTTGAAGTAACCCTTTTGAACAAACTGTCAGATCAATGACTTCCTGCCTGTTCCTGATAACCAATGTAGGTTCACTACCTCTGTTCAGTATACTTACGTCTGTAATCAGCAATAGATCCATTATAACCTCTCCTCTTTGGTTGATGTTACTGCTCCCCCAAATAGTGTGGTGTGCATTAGCATCCATACCTAGGATTAGTTCTAATTTTTCATTTTTGCAATAATTAAAGAGCTTAGTTAGGTCCCTACCTGGGTCTGTGACCTCATATGGTAAGTATCTTGAAGCTACTATAATGTTTTTACCATCATTTAGTGTTACTTNTACTATGATATTTTTACCATCATTTAGTGTTACTCTAATAATAGTCAAGTCTGCACTTGATAGATTAAGTATCAGGCTGGCTTTAACTTTATTATTAACCAAAATGCAAGTTCTTGGTTTATCTGCTTGTTTATGAAACAGTTTAAAATCCCTTAGATTTAGCCCCTTAATCTGGTCCCCATTTATCCATGGTTCCTGAATAAGTGCTATTTGTAAGGGTGTTGTATGCCTCTCAGTTAGGGTCCTTAGTAATACACTACTGGCCCCTTTACTGTGATGCAGGTTTATTTGCGTGAATTGAATTCTATTGTCAGCCATTCAGAAAAACTGATGTTGACGCTTAAGAAAGCACGCTGTACTGGGTGTGATACAGGTGTCTGAAACAGTCCCTGTGTTACACAGCCCCCCCTGTGGGTGGTGTCCCCCCGCCAACACCAGGTGGCGATCGTGCCTTAGGTTCGCTCTCCACATTTCCTTTTGGATCCGTGGAGAGGTTCCCCTCAGCTGTGGCCGTTATTGAGGGTGGCGGTTTCCTGGGTCCCTTTCCCTTACGTAACACACTTCCTCCCTTCCCTTTCGAGACAGGAGTAAAGTGTGTCCGTTTGTTCCTTACCTGTGCCTTACCTCCTTTCCCGAGTAGCACTGGTGATTCCTCAGCCTTCCTCTTCCCAGATTTTTGAGGTGTGAATTTTTTCACATCCTTTTGGGCTGGTGGCTGCTTGGCAACATAATCTGTGAAGCAAACTCTGCCCATTCCAAAATATGGACTGCGCTTAAGTTCCTCCAGTTTGACCATGCTGTTTTCGTCCACACTTAGGAACAAAGTTTGTCCTTTCGGGCCAACCTCTGTCTCATGGTGGACTTTCCAGATCGCCGTGTTCAGCCCTGGGTTTTGCTTTGCCAAAATTTCCAAGATCTTCTTGGACTCTTTTGGCAGCCCTGGTATATGAGTGACCATCCGTTTATACTTGATCGGGTTATAGGCTTCCAAATGGAGTTCTGCACCGTCCCAAAGTTTTATCAGGTTGAAATGGTCAGTGAGCCACTTAAGAGAGCTCTCTTGGGCTGCACTGATCACAAGTGCTCCATCAGTGAGTCTGGTGTCATCAAACCTTGGTACGTCGGTTCCATCAGTATCCGACAGTATCAAGTCTCCAACACAAGTCTCAATGAGTAGCCCCTGCTCTGTGGTCAACTTGTTAGTGGGGTAGCCTGCGAGGACCAGAGCCACTTTTTTATCATCGGTTACCACGTCCCTGTAGGTCGGTACCCAATGAGTTTTCTTACATGGAGGTTCTTGACCCTTGTCCTCAGGTTTTTGAGCTTCGGTTCCCTTTGACTTTTTCAAGTCATCGGTTCCCTTGTCTCCCTCCTTTGGTAGGTTCTTCTGCCCCTCCATGTTTGCTCGGCTCCTCTTCAGCTTGCGCTTCTGACTGCCGCTCAGTTTCTCAGGTCTAAGTTTGTAATGTCACAAATTCGAAGGTGGACCGTTTATGATTTTTTGTTATGTCTACTTATTTATTTTATCGCGCGAAAGAACCTTTTTCTGACACAGCGGTGTCAACCACTCATTATTTTGCCTCTGACCGCTAGATAAGGCGATAAAAGAGAAATATAATTAAAATCGAATTGTTTATCAGTATTGATCCCTTCCAAAAAGACTGGCCGTTATCGATTTGAAATCGCCGTTAGATCGATGTTGACTCTTCTCTATTCTTTCTTCTGTCATTGACCGTGCTAGGGTGCACACATATGTTGTTTTATTGACATATTATTCAATGATGGAGTAGAGCCGCCAACGGCGAACGGCCAGATCTTTTCGGCGAAGCATCCAGACCATCGGATGGGTGTCTTCGGAGACCGGGTATCGTTTTCTTTTAGCTTCGATGCGAAGCTGAGAAGGTATTGGTTTTACTAAGATGTGTTTTTTTTTTTTTTTTTTTTTT